>NW_006408747.1:2042141-2049347 GCF_000296735.1 Chrysochloris asiatica | reverse complement strand
TTGGCAGTAATCTTTAAAGAAGCATTGTGCCAGGTTTTCCCACCATGGCATTTCTGGTTGAGTTCAAACCACCAACCTATAGTCTAGAAGTCTAACCATATGTGCCCTCCCCATCTCAAGTTTAGCAATTATCAATTTCTTTCAATTGCTGAACTAAAAATTAAATCTTGTCTGTATATTAAAAAAAAAAAGAATCTACACTTGTGAGAAAGAAAAAGAAATGAAGAACTTTCAAAATAATTAGTTTAAAAGACCTGCAAATTAAACAACAGCATTTGTCTCAAGTATGTCTTTGTTTCGTTTCAGGAGGCTAAGGATTACAAGTTCTGGTGTGGCACTAAAATTGGTTTGAACTACAAGGTTGACAGTTCAAATCCACCATCCGCTCCTGGGTCACTGTAAGTCACAACAAACTTGATGGCACATAACAACAACAACAAGGTATATTCATTTCCTAGGACTACCAACCATAACAAAGTAGCCCAGACCTGGTGTGTTAAAACAATAAAAATTTATTGTTATAGTTCTAGAGACTAAAAGTTGGAAATCAAAGTGTTGGTTGGACTATGTTCTTTCTGAATGTTCCAGAAAAGAATATTTTCTTGCCTCCTCCTAATTTGTGGTGGCACTCCTTGGCTTGTAGTTTGTTGTTGTTGTTGTAGTTTTGTCTGGTTGGTTTGTCTAGTTGGTTCCAACTCATAGTGACCCTATATAAGGTTTCTGAGAAGTGGCTGGTGGGTTTGAATTGCCAACCTTGTGGTTTGCAGTCCAGTGTTTGCAGCTACATCACTACGATCATAAAGCATTCTCTTCTTATAAGGACACCAGCTACATTGCATAAAGGGCTCATATATTCCAGTCTGACCTTATATTAAGTACAATAATTTATTTCCAAAGAAGGTCGCATTCTGAGATTGTAGAAAGAACATGAATTTGAGAAGGACTGACCTTGCAGTTCAAAGCGATCTTGTGGTCCAGTACTTTATCCAGCACATGGGCAATTACTCTCACTACATACTAGAGGCTATAGTGGTTCAGGAATTGATTGATTTTTCCTATTTCTTCCCCCCTGTACTTTTCAATATACAAACACAATCAATGCCCTTATATTCCAACTTTGTTAACGACTCATTCTCATTTTTCAAATTTTCTAACCTTGCTTTAATTTTATATTTTACTGTGATCTAAAACAGTCTGTATATATATAGACTGTATGTGAATATTAAATATGTACATATAGTTGAAACTAACATTTTAGAAACTGGTATGTCTTTATTTCTGATAATTCACTCTGTTATCCATTTTATCAGATTTCACTTTTCAAATGCTAATTTTAATCCATTAAACTGATTCCACAACATTTGAAATGATTCCTGGCCCACTATTGAAGGAACAATCCGATAGTCTTTGGGGTCCTGGTGTGGCACTGTACGTTAATGCCCTAGACTACAAAATCAGTTTGAACTGCAAGATTGGTGGTTTAAGCTCACCAGCCACTCCTAGGAAACCCTATACAGGGTCACTATGAGTCAGAACCGACCTGACGGCACTTAACAACAACAATAACATCCATAGTCTCTATCATTATAAATACCGTGAAACCTGTAAGAGCCAGAACTCAACTAATACCTTGTTTTTCTGTGTCTTCCAAGTTTTCCTCCATTAACAGGATTCAATCTTACCACTTTGTTTATTGTTGTTAAGTTAGTTCTGACCCATAGTGACCCTTTATAAGGTTTCTGAGGACTGGTTGGTGGGTTTGAACCGCTGACCTTGCAGTTCAAAGCTATCTTGTGGTTCAGTGTTTTATCCTACAGCACAAGAACAGAACTCCATTTCTATCACTATTAGTGGACAATAAGAATTTTCTTTCTCAGACAGGTTTCTGCCTTATGTAGGTTCTGGCTTTCTTGGGGTTTGACTGTAGCTGCAACAAGTACATAGTCCCAGTGGAGGCAGCCTGATCTGGTCCCAAATCTATTTCTCCTACAGTCTCTCCATTTCAATGAGCATTTTTGCTTTCTTTACATTGAAGTACAATCCATACTGAAGACTATATAGTCTTTGACTCTTTTCAGTAAGTATTTTAAATTCTCTTTGCTTTCAGCAAGCAAGGTTGTATCATCTGCATATTGCAGATTACTAATGGGTCTTCTTCCAATTCTAATGCCATAGTCTTCTTCATATAATCCATCTTCTCAGATTATTTGCTCAGGTTACAGAGTGAATAAGTATGGTGAAAGAATACAACACCGGCATATAGCTTTTCTGATTTTAAACCACTCAAAATTCCTTTGTTCTATTCTAATGCCTGCCTCTTAGTCTATGTACAGGTTTCTCATGAGTAGAATTAAGTGTTCTGTAATACCCATTCTTCTCAGTGTTATCCATAGTATGTCATGATCCACACAGTTGAAAGCCTTTGCATAGTCTATAATGCACAAGTAAACATCTTTCTGGCATTCTCTGCTTTCACTCAAGATCCATCCATCTGACAATCACCAATAACAGCGTCATTTCATGTTGTGTTCTGAATCCAGCTTGAATTTCTGGAAGTTCTCTGCTGATGTACTGTTGTAGCCATTTTTGAATTATCTTCAGCAAAAATTTACTTACATGTAAATTTTGTTTACATGTAATATAAATTTACTTACATGTAATGATATTGTTCAATGATTTCTACAATTCGTTGTGTCACCTCTCTTTGGAATGGGCATAAGTATGGATCTTTTCCTATCAGTTGATCAGGTATCTGTCTTCCAAATTTCTTGGCACAGATTAGTGAACACCTCAAGTGCTTCATCAGTTTTCTGAAATATTTCAATTTGCATTTAGTCAATTTCTGGAGCCTAGATTTTCACCAATGCTTCAGTGCAACTAGGACTTCTTTCTTCAGTGCCATCAACTCTTGATCATATGCTACTTCTTGAAATGATTGAACATTGATCATTTCTTTTTGTTACAGTAACTGTGTATAACCTACCATTTTCTTTTGATGGTTTCTGTATCATTCAATATTTTGCCCATGGAATCCTTCATTATTTCAAGTTGAGCCTTGAATTTTTTCTTTAGTTCTTTCAACTTGAGAAGTACTCAGTGTGTTCTTCCTTTTTGATTCTCTAACTCCGGGTCTTTGAATATTTCATTGTAAAACTTGATTTTGTCTTCTTGAGCTGCCCTTTGAAATTTTCTGTTCACCTCTTTTACGTAATTTCTTCTATTCATTTTAAATTCTCTTTGCTAGAGAGCAAGTTTCTTTCAGATAGCCATTTTGGCCTTTTTTTTTCCCCTGTGTAATGACCTTTTGTTCACTTCCTATATAATGTTCTTGATGTCATCCCACAACCCTTCTGGTCATCTGTCAGTAATTTCTAATGTGTCAAGTCTGTTCTTGAGATAGCCTGTAAATTCAGTGGCACTGTAGGCTAAACATTCTACCACAAGGTTTGTTTGAACCACAATTTCAACGGTTCAAACTCAACAACCACGCTTCAGAAACCTTATACAGGGTCACTATGAATCAGAACTGAGTTGACAGCACTTAACAACAACAACATGGTCAAGGTCATGTTTTGGCTCTTGTGGAGTTGTTTTCATTTTCTTCAGATTCAGTCTTATCTTGCATATAAACAATTGATGGTCTGTTCCGGAGTCTGCTTCTGGTGTTGTTTTGGCTCTCAATAATGAGTTTTCCACCATCTCTGTAGTTAGATGTCTGTATATTCCATCTGGTAGGTCCATGTGTATAGTCATATTTTATGTCATTTAAAAAGGTTATTTGTCATTAATAAGTCACTGGTCTTGCAAAATTCTATCACGTGGTTTCCAGCATCATTTCTATCACCAAAATCATATTTTCCAACTAACTACTGGTATCTCCTTTTTGTTTCCAACCTTTGCATTCCAATCACTAGTAATTATCAATACTTCTTGATTGCATGTTTGATCAATTCCAGACTGAAGAAGTTGGCAGAAGTCTTCAATCTCATCATCACTGGCTTTAATAGTGGGTGCACAAATTTGAATAATAGTGGTCTTCTTGGTAGGCTTATGGATATTATCCTGTCTCAGGCAATATTATATTTCAAGAGAGATCTTGAAATATTATTTTTGACAATGAATGAATTTGTTGTTCATTGCATAGTAAACTATATGGTTTTCAGATTCAAAATGGCCAATACCAGTCCATTTCAGCTCACTAATGCCTAGGATATGAATCTTTATGCATTCCATTTCACTTTTACTTCCAGTTTTCCTAGATTCATACTTTGCACATTCCATGTTCTGATTATTAATGTTGTTTGCAGCTGTTTCTTCTCATTTTGAGTTCTGCCTTTCAGAAAATGAAAGTCTGCAAATTTTACTATATTTGCATTATCATTGTCAACTCTACTTTGAGGAGGCATCTCTTCCTGAGTCATGTTTTGAGTATCTTCCAAACATGAAGGGCTCGTCATGTGGCACTGTATTTTATACAGTTATGCTGCCATTTATCAGGTGTTCAGTTGCTAAATATTCAAAAGCAGTTTGGCTCTCCTTCCTCATCTGCCTGAGTCTGGAAGCTCAACTGAACCTGTGCACCATGAGTCAACTGGTATTTAAAATACAGGTGGCATAGCTTTCAGCATCACAACAAAACAATCCACTATATGAACTGTGGAACAAAATACTTACAGACGAGTGGTGGCAGGCCATAGACTTCTTCAATACTGCAATTCGAGGCTTGACATTTTTCTTTAGTTCTATTGTCCTGAGAAATGCTAAGCCTTTTCTTTCCTTTTGGTTTTCTAACATAACATCTTTTCTGGTATTCTGCTGCCAAAAGTTCAGCCATTGGAAACCCTATAGGACATTTCTACTCTGATACAAGTAGTATCACCATGAGTTAATAAGCTCAATGATAAATGATTTGTTTGTTTGTTTCCTCTGATAAGGTTTTAAGTTACATGAGAGCAGAAATTTTTTTAAAGTATCATTTACTACTATCTGTCCCCACAGTGTCTAGATGTAGAAAGTATAACAAATGTGTTCAATGTATTGGTGCCTGTGTCATGTAATGTTGAATATTACTCCTGGCTTACAATGGTAGAACCAAATGCTTCAGTATAGATTGGGGTTGTCAATGTAATTTATTCTCATATAACGTACATAATGAGTATATATATATATATCCTGCTTTCTTTTATGTTACTATTAAGACAAAATCAGCAGCACTCACTTTAGTGAAGATATTGTCTTTGACTTACCTGGGGAACATGGGCACACCACATGGAAAAAAGGTAGAGTTACCTGGATACTCATATCTCAAGACCAAAATCCCCATTCCTTAGTTATATTTTAGGAAGATACAGCTTTCTTGCAGATACTACTGAAGGTAGGGGCAGCACAACTTCCCAAGAATTCAAACTGTGATTTAAACTTGACCTTACAGTCTCTGAATCTTTGATAGGGAAGGCAGAACCTAGAGAGACTGCATATCAGAGCTTTGAACAACTCTGTTTTACAAGAAGTTTGAATATACCTTTTGAAAAGGCAAATTCTTATGAAAAACCAATCAACTTAGAGAGTCTTTCAATTGTGTAAAATATAAAACAAAGCCTTTCGTTGGGACTTGAGATATATGAGTAACTGTGGTCTCAAGGAGAAAATATTATCTATGGTTAGCTTGGAAAAGAATTAAAAAATAAATAAATGCTGATTTGGAGATGAGATGAGTTATCACGGAAGACTAGATTATATTAAGAGACAGAGATGGAGTGTTGGAAATTCTTCCATCTGGCTAATTGGAGCAGACTTGAATGCCTGAGGGTAAGACTTCATGAGAAGTCTTAGTAAGGGACTGAGGGTCTGAGTGCCAGAATCGTTCATAAAAGCATCTTTAAAACAAAATAATTGTAATTTAAAATTAAAGGGGCAGTACTTAATAAGCAGAGTCCTGGTGTGATGCTGTGAGTTAATGCACCAGACTGCAAAGCTGTTTAAACTGCAAGGTCAGCAGTTCAAGCTCACCAACTACTCCTCAGAAACCCTATACAGGGTCGTTATGGGTTGGAACCAACTCAATAGCAAAAAGGTAATTCTCCTCACTTCTACCTCTCTGAGGACTGAAACTCTGGTAACATCCGAAGACAGCACCCCAAATACAAAAGGCATGCACTGTTATCACTGACCTTGGTGAGACTTCCAGAGACCCATGACCTGGGATTAGAAGAGCCTATTGGATGTGTTTGTGTATGTGAGGGGTACTCAGTGAGAGCTCCCAGAAATAGTCTGTGATAACTTTAAGGAGGCAAGTTCCACTTTGGACCCAAGTGTAAAGTAAAATACACCAGCTGATTTGGCCAGGCAATGCTTTGGTTTGTACCCATAAGGCAACTTGAGAATAATTCTAAGGAGCCTGGAGATAACTTAAATCAAATCAGTAAATTATGGGATTCAAAGTTGTCAAGGGAATCCATTTATTTGTTCCTAGCCTGGTCTGTTCCTTAAGGGAACCATTGGAGAGATTTCCTCTCAGAATTCCAAAGAGTGGTCTATGTTGTCTGAATTCATCCAAACTTTACAAATTTGCTGGTGGACCTTTGGAATATGGAGGAAACTCTAGAACCACCTCAAACTCGAACTTAGGAAAGTCTCAAACTTGGGGAGCCACTTTCAAACAGAATTAGACACCACCCTTTTAATGTTATAAGAGGGGTTACCAACGGAAATAAAA
Organism: Chrysochloris asiatica; assembly: GCF_000296735.1. Lineage (NCBI taxonomy): Eukaryota > Metazoa > Chordata > Mammalia > Afrosoricida > Chrysochloridae > Chrysochloris > Chrysochloris asiatica. The sequence continues at coordinate 2,042,632 of NW_006408747.1, read as the reverse complement.
ACAAAATCCACAAGCACAATATGATGGCCCAGAAGATTCTCTGGTATCATCAGCATATTCTTTTTTTCAAAGCTTTGTTAATTGAGTGTTAGTTTACATGGGATAACATTGCTTTTGAATTCATCCTATCGTATTTCATTTCATTACAATGATTACAATCCCCTCTATGCATCATTATTCAACAGTATTTGCTTCTATTCTCTCTGTTTTGTTTTTGTTGTTGTTGTTTTGATGTACACAAAAACATTCAGGAATATATAATCATTTAAACAACCCAAGGGCACATTCTACACTACAAGCTTGCCTCTTGGCTGCCAGCACACAACCTTTCTCTTTCCATGAGCCTAGCGTCCTCAGCTGCTCTATCGCTCCATGTCATTATCTCTGCCTCCATCTCTGATGTTGCTGCTTCTCTGTATAGGGTCCCACATTCCACATCAGCATATATATTTGGGTCATAAGACAATTAATTCTGACATATATATATATAT
>NW_006408747.1:2041165-2042041 GCF_000296735.1 Chrysochloris asiatica | reverse complement strand
TTAGGTGTCACTGAGTTGATTGTGACTCACAGAAACCATGTATGAGATTTCTAAAATGTGAATGGTGAGTTTGAACTGCCGACCTTGTGCTTCAAACCGACTTTGTGGTCCAGTGCTTTATGATTGTTGTTGTTATTGTTGCTAAGTGCTATCAAGTGTGTTCCAACTCATAGAGACCCTTTATAGGGTTTCTGAAGAACAGCTGATGGGTTGAAACCACTGACCTTTCAGTTAGCAGTCTAGTGTTGTCTACAGAAGATATGCCTACTTGAGAGAGGTGTATTGTATTAATTATGCTGTTAGGTTTTGCCATAGAGTTAAGATGTCAAGAAGCATTTTACTTTTTATTAAGGAAGCTCATGTGTTTTCTAATGAGTATGGTTTGGTCATTGAAAGAAATATACAACTGAGAAATAAAGGAAATTTTATTTGGTTTGATTTGTCCTGAAAGATTTCAGGTAGGAATAAATATAAATATATATATATGGTACACACATATGGAGTCCTGGCGTGGAGCTGTGGGTTAATGCACTGGACTGCAAAGTTTGTTAGAACCACAAGGTCAGTGGTTCAAACTCACGAGCTACTTCTTGGAAACTCTATACAGGGTCGCTATGTGTCAGAATCAACTCAACGGCACTCAACAAAAACAACAACAAATACATATTGTATGCATACATATGCATGTACACTTATATATACACTTACACATTGTAAGAATCAATAATAAAAGATTATTTCTTATTGACCAGAGTCCTGATTTGGCATTGCAGTATAATGCACTGGACTATAAGGTCAGTTTGAATGCAAGGTTAGTGGTTCAAACTCACCAGCCACACCTCAGAAACCCTTTACGTGGTTGCTATGAGCCAGAAC
>NW_006408747.1:2035702-2040109 GCF_000296735.1 Chrysochloris asiatica | reverse complement strand
TATTTAAAACAGCTTGGATTTTCTCACAGCAAATTAAGTTATGACAAATTATTTATAAATGAATAATAAAATCTATTAACCAAAAAGTATTTCCATTCTGAAATTTGATATTCATCTATTTTCAAATTTTCAGTAAAAATTTTAAGGAATCTCTTAGTCGGCAATTTTCCCACCCATGCCTTAAAACCTGCCCTTAAATCATCTTTGCTTTCATGATGTGGATCTTCAAAGGTCAATATTAACAATGCTGAACCATCGGGCAGCCTCCTGTTTTAACCAATCATTCTTGCTAAGTAGGTATTAAGATAAATTGTTTCTGAATAATGAAGGAGTATATGTGATGTAAACACGTAAATATAACAATCTTTTAAAACAGGATTTAAATGTGGGTATCCTCTAACTGTTGGTACCCTCTACTGTAACCACAGCTCTGCCCTTGAAATCTATTACACAGGCATTTGAACTAAAGGCAGAGGGAGGAAGGAAGTATTGATGAAGGCTTTGAGCCAAGTAAAGACAGGATAAATGTAAGTGATGCTAAAGAGAGAGTGCCAAGTTCACCAGCTACCATCAATCCACCAATAGCCACCATGTTTCAGCTTTGTCACCGACTCTCTATGAACATATGAAGCCATCTGCTATGGAGAAATCCACTTCACACTGTGTATTCACTGACCAAAAGGCAATTGCTAGCAAGAACACTGTCAAGTTGCTGGACAACTTTCTCAACAAACTGAAAACAATTTTAAATTTAAAACAAAATGGAGAAGTTAGCTCTCACATTTATACTGGCAGTGCAAAGTAGATTTATTCCATCAAGAGCTCTATAGCAACTTTCTTCTCTTTTCTGGATCTAGTGGGTATTCAACAGCAACAACAAACAAATTGTTCAGAGGTTGACCTCCTGTAACTTTCAACTGTACAAAGAACCCCTAGACACTGTCAGTGTCTGAATACCACAACAACAGGACCGAGGAGGAGGTGTGGGGTAGCGGGGCATGGAGAGTGTGGAAGGAAGAAAAAGAAGAATGCACACAGCAGGAAAGGCACTTAACTGGAAAGTAGGTACAGTTTTCAGTCAATGATAGGAAAAGGACAAAATGTGGCCCAGAGAACTATTAGTGCATCACAAGGGACTAGGGAAGGCTAACACCCCTGTGCCTGAGATCTCTAAAAATCTGGCTTTTCTCCAGTTGATAAATAATTTCATTTTATAAATTCAAAAACCCCTTTTTTATATAAATAAAAAAACATCCTCCATTTCCATCTCATGCCACAATTCCTTTTTTAGTGGTGGAAACACATAAAATGGAATCATCTACCTTCAGCTGGGAGGAGGAAGGCAAGAGCTCCCACTTATTTCAGTACAGATTACAGGGAGGAGATGACAAGGGACACTTTCTACATGCTGGGCTCTAAACAAAGTTCAGTTTATAGACCCTTGGAGCTCACATTCAAGTGCAAAAGAATCATGTAGTGACCCTCAAAACAACTCATAAAGGGCTGTGGGGAGACTTCATAATGGAACAGTTCACTGGGAAAGAGCAAAAGGGCTTAAGTTTCCTCCTTACAAAGCAGTCTCAGGAGAAAGCATTATTCCCTGGCCGAGCCATACCACAGGCACCAATCGTAGGTTTTCTTTTCCACACTCAATTGTGCTTTCACATCTATTGTTGCAAATGTTTCAAGGCCACTAGAAGCTGGAGAGTCTGGTTTCTGACACGGCTGGAGAGCAGATTGTTGGGGAACAGGGGGGCATCTTCCCTGAGGAGAGAGCCCTTTGCTCAACACTCCAGCTGCCTCACAATCATCAGAAGCAAAGAATGCAGAGTCCTGTCATGCGGCCATAATAGACTGTGATTAAACCTTGGCTGAACTTTCCCCCACAAAACAAGGTATCACATAAAATACCCAAAGCCAGGAGTATTTGGGGAAAACAATCACTCACTTGTTCAATCAAAAAAAAAAAAAAGAAAAAGTTTCTGGATCTAATTGTTACCTGCAGTGCACTTCATACAAAGGTTGCTGGCTACAAGACAGAGTTGTATAAATAGCATGACAAACAGCTGCAGATTTCAATTACTCCATGATCATCAGTGTATAGAATAAAGAGGCAATTTTGCAGAGGAGAAACCACAGGGAATACATTGGACTGACAACTGCCTGGAATTCAATTTGCTGAAGAGATATTGAAATATGGGGGAGAAGTTGCAGTACGCTGATTAAGTTTCAAGCTACTGCATTACTAATACTGTCTCATGAACCTGTATGCTCTGTTATCACCATAGCAACATGATCATCAGAGCAATCCCGAAAATAGGCTACACCACAGACTGTTCATTTACATTTGTGATAAATGCTGGAAAAGTCAGGTACATTAATAAGCTAGGATGCTCACAAAACCTGGCATCCAGGAAAAATTGCAAAGAGCAGAAAATATTGTTTTTTTTATGCCTTTAGCTATTTGACAGATAAAAACAAACAAACAAATAAGACTGATATAACATGAACAGGCAAGCCAAATGTTTATCCAAGAAGAAATAAAAAGAGAAAATCTGTTTTTCTATAGCATTGGTGATATTTACATTTGCACAGAGCACCTAATGAGAAAAAAATGTCATGCTTTCAGTTATTTGAGGCAAAGAGGTCACACAGACACATAAGCTTAAACAAAATCACTCCACATTAAATTGTTGGTTTTCATTTCACACAGTCATGTGTCAGCAAGCATTATATGACTGAAGTTTACTGTGTTCAGTGAATAAAGAAAATCATTTAGAGATGTTGGGCCCATTAGTTTGACTTACTATACATAGTCCTGATTCTCAAAAATGTATTTCATTTTCTTAATTTCAGAAATATTTGATTAAAAAGGAAAAATGAGATATTTAAAAATATACCATTTCTTACTTCTTATTTATAGTAAGTAAATTTGTTTATTTACCTGATACAAATTATGGCACAAAAATATTAGAATCTGGCTTGGAAAACATACCATTTTTGTACAAAATAAATCAAAATAAAAAAGGCTTCTATTGTCATCACTAAGTATGGCTCTCCCTGCCCATCTGTCCTTGCTCTCCCAGTATTATGATCTGTGTCTACCCTCCACAATGCACATATATTTACCAGGCCTTTTCTGGACCCCACTGCCCATGTGAAACCATTCCACTTGTCCTTGTTATTACTCCATTTCTGCAAGAACAACTCCCAACTTCTTTTTGATAATGCCCTATTTTCCTCCACTCCAGAATACATCAGCATGATATGGTGAGAGTCTCACTAGACCAAAAGTTAGGAGAACTAGGTTTGGGCTTCAGTGCTGACACTTACTTCAGTGCTTCAGTGCTTCAGTGCTGACACAGGTCTAGTAGGTCTAGGTCTCCATTTCCTTATCTGAGGAATATTCATTTTGGATCCATAAGCTCTCTTGGAAGTTTGGTGATGTCTACATAACTCTTCTCAGAAGAGTGAATAAAAATGTGTAAAATAAAACACATAGAATTATAAAGAGAACAATTATATTCAAACACAGTTACCAGATACTTAAAAACAAAATTGTAATATAATATTAACTGTGCTTCTTTTTTAACTCATTAAACCAAATGATTTACTGGCAGGCCTAATAAGTACTGTAATTTTGCAGTAAGAATGTCTATAATTGATAGTTCCAGATATCTGCAACAATAATAAATACATGAAATTATATGTGATGCCTTTAAGTGACAAAACTACAAAAACTACGAATTGAGGTTTACATGTGTAATGGAAAGAAATGCTAAATTTCACTTAAAGGTTAGTGAAAATAAAGTGTATTTGTAAGATAAGTTTGTTAAATGGTCTCTAGCATTCCTTTTGACTTTGATATTCTATTTTATCTTTCTTACAGTCATTTTATCACTCTTCTGACCTACTTCTCTTTCATACTCATATCCCCCAGATTATACTGGACTCCTCGCCATGCTGAACTACAGAGAGAGCTGTTTTAACATTGTCATCATCACCAGATAAAAAATCTGTCATCCTTAATCTGCCATTCCAGTTGTAATTCCAAGTCCTGGTTCATTTAAACCACCCTTTCTAGCAAAGCTTTCCTGCATTTCGTTTTATACCCTTGTAAAATGAGGATGATATGGCTTGATAACAACTTTTTAAAAATAACTGCATAAGCATTGAGAGGTTGTTGTCGTTGTTGTCAGGTGCCATCGAGTTGGAACCGACTCATAGCGACCCCATGCACAGCAGAACGAAACAATGTCCGATCCTAGGCCAACTTCACTACCACTGCCACACTTGAGCCCATCAATGATGCCACCTTGCCAATCCATCTCGTTGGGGGTCTTCCTCTTTTTCTCTGACCCTCCATCTTACCCAGCATGACATCCTTCTCCAGCAACTGTTCCCTCC
>NW_006408747.1:2014407-2034268 GCF_000296735.1 Chrysochloris asiatica | reverse complement strand
GGGTCGCTATGGGTTAGAACCGACTCTATGGCACTTAGCAACAACAGCAAGTGATATTTTAAAAGAAATAAAGTATTGAGAGGTAGTAGTGAGATCAAGAGCTAATGGTACTGAAGAAAAAAAAAAATCCAAGGTGTATTAAAAGCAATGGCAAAGAACAAGTCACCAGGAATTGATGGAATATAAATTGAAGTATTTCAACAAACTGTTGCTGCACTGAAGTCATTCACTGATCTATGCCAAGAAATTTGGAAAACAGCCAGCCAACTGACTGGAAGAGAGCCTTATTTGTGCCCATTCCAAAGAGAGGTGACCCAATGGAATGCAGAAATCATTGGACAATATCATTAATATCACATGCAAGTAAGATCTTGCTAAAGATAATACAAAAACGGCTGCGACCATACATTGACAGAGAACATCCAGAAGTTCAAGCTGGATTCAGAGGAGGATGTGGAATGAGGGATATTATTCTTGATGTCAGATGGATCTTGGCTAAAAGCAGAGAGTGTCAGAAAGATATTTAACTGTGCTCTCTTGACTACACAAAAACTTACAATTGTGTGGATCACAAGCTATGGACAACATTGCAAAGAATGAGTATTCATGAACACTTAATTTTGTTCAAGAGGAACCTGTACATACACCTAGTGGCAGTTATTAAAAAAGATCAAGGGAACATTGAATTGTTTAAAATTAGGAAAGGTGTATGCCAGGGTCGTATCCTTTCCCTAAACTCATACAATCTGCAATGCTGAGAAAATAATCCAAGAAACTGGATTATATGAAGAAAAACATGGCATCAGGATTAGAGGAAGATAACAAGTTGTGGTATGCAGATGATACAACCTTGCTTTCTGAAAGTGAAAAAGACTCAAAATACTTAGCTGTTGAAAATCAGAGACCACAGCATTTGGTATGGGTTGCATCTCAATGTAAAGAAAACAAAAATCATCACCTCTGGACCAATAAACAACAACCATATAAATGGAGAAAAGATTGAAGTCAAAGACTTCATTTTGATCAGCTCAACCATTAACACTCATGGAAGCAACACTTGTAAAATGACGTATTGCATTAGGCAAATCTGGAGCACAAGACTTTTTTAAAGTGTTGAAGAGCAAAGATGTCAGCTTGAGGACTAAAGTGCAGCCTGACAAAAGCCATGGTATTTTCAATAACTTCATATGCATGTGAAAACTGGACAGTGAATAAGGAAGTCTGTAGAAGAATTGCTGCTTTTAACTTATGGTTTTGGAGGAGAATATTGAAAGTGCCATGGTTTTTCAAAAGAACCAACAGATCTGTGTTGGAATAAGTGTAGCCAGAGTGCTCCTTTGAGACCAGGATGACCAAACTTCGTCTCTCACACTTCGGATATATTTTCAGGAGGGACCAGTCATTGGAGAAGGAAATCATGTTTGGTAAGGTGGAGGGTCAGAGAAAAAGAGAAAGACCCCCAGCGAGATGGATTTGCAAAGTGGCAGCACCTAAGTGCTCAAGCATGGCAACAATTGTGAGGTTGGCCCAGGATCGGGCAATGTTTTGTTCTGTTGTGCATAGGGTTGCTATGAGTCAGTACTGACTCGATGGCACCTAACAACAACAACAACAACATACTTCATAGGCATAGGATATTCCATTGCTGACTTTCCAAAAGTAGGCCTTTCTTCTAAGGTGCCTCGGGGTGAGCTTGAATCTCTAACATTTGCAAATGAGGTAATCTACGTTGCTTTTCTGCTGAAAAATCAGTCATTGAAACACTGTGAATCACAGTTCTACTGTGACATGCATGGGATTGGCATGAGTTGGAGTCAACTCAAAGGCAGTTGGTTACTCATCTCTCATTCACCGTTTATTAATTAAACAAACATGTTTGAGCACCGTATGCCAGGCACTATTGTTATCATTGTTATTTTGTTGTTGTTAGTGTCTTTGAGCCATTCCAAATTCATAGCAATCCTGTATAGGATTTCTGAAGAGTGACTTATTGGTTTGAACCACAGCCTTACAGTTAGTAGCCTCGTGCTTATCCTGTACTGCCATACCAGAACTCCACTGATACAAGAAATTGGCTCATTTATTTATGCATTAATTCACCAATATTTATTAGGCACTTACAATGTGCTAGGCAGTTTTTGGTATTGAGGGTCTTGCAATGAAAAAAGACATGATGTATCATGGAACTTACAGACCAATAGAAATATTTCCCTTGAAACACAGTACACAAGAGGCCATTCTTATAAATCTTGCAGTCTAGTCATATGTGGCAGATAATAAGTCAATCAACAAGCAAACCAATGAGAAATTATCAGGTAATGATTCTCTTGTAGGTCTCACTGTCAAGTAGTGGTAGTGGTGGCCTGGGCCACCTAGTTGGTTCCAACTCATAACCACCCTCTAAAGTTTTATCTTTCTCCTGAAGAGCTAGTGAGAGATTTGAACTGCTAAATTTGTGTTTAGCAACCCAGTTCATAATCCATTACACTACCAGGGCTTCTTCACTGTCAAGTAGAACTCATTATCTTTCCTCTATCTCTAGTCCATACAAATGATAACAATCTTTGACTTTCCTATATTTTAATATAATTCGTAGTTAAGTGTCATGGAGTCAGTTCCGACTCATAGCAACCCTGTACAGGGTTTCTGAGGCTGTAAATCTTTATGGGAGCAGAGAGCCTCATCTTTCTCCCATGGAACAGCTGGTAGTTTCAAACTGCTGACCTTGCTGTTCACAGTACGATTTGTAACCACTACGCTACCAGAGAATAGCTATGTTATGTTCTTCCACAAATGAGATATTTGAATTATATAACTACTACTTCTATTTTTCATAAACATTTCCTCGCAGAATGACGTCATTTGAACTTTAATTCCCCACATTCTGCTGAAAGTGCTCTCTCAAAAGTCATTATTAATTCTCTCTGGTTAAAAGTCCTTTTGAAATCTACATCCCTCTGAACTGTTTCATATGGATAATTAGGATTTGATTCCTGAAAGTTTCTTTTCAGAGTTACTGCTCTATTCCCATGCACCCATCTCTACTACCATTTATCCTCAATAATTCAGGGAATTCTCCTAATGATTCTATTTATTTATCCTTTGCTTTTTCCTGGCACCTGTATGATATTGACTCCCAAATCTTTACTGAAAACCAGTTCTTCACCTCTGCAGAGTCAGTGATATATATGACATCTCCACTTAGGTGACTTATAACTCTACATATGTAAAAACACAGGGTCTCCAACACAATCTTCATTCATACTTCTTCTCCATCATGGGATGCCTGTTCCTTCTTTTCCCCTTTATTATCACATATCTAATAGGTAAATTAAAAATATTTATAGCATCTTTTAGCTCTTTAATATTAATCTGAGTGGAATCAGATTTTATAATTACTGTTGGGCAACAATCTGTACTTGTGGTCAAAAAGCATTCATCATTCCTGTACATTTTCTCTCTGGCACACAACTATGCTCTTTTTTGCACAAGCATTAGACTGAACTAGCACCTCTACCTTTGTAGAAACCTAGTTATCTTTTGCTCTCTTCTTGTCACAAGTATAGGCAAGTAATCGAACATTTCTTGTGTCTCCTTGGGGTTAAGGTCCAAAAAGAGATGGAGGGAGAGAGCCTTTTGTGCTGGACATATGGAGCGTCTTACATTGTTGGCAGAATGATGCCTCCTTCCCCATTTGCCATCATTTCTTGTTTATACCTCTCCCTTGAGGTTCCATTAGAAAAGAAGCAGCTGTGAGTTGAGAAAAAAGTCAAGTATTATTAGACTTGTTGGTCAGATGCCAAACAATACCGTAAAAATTTTCACTCTATTTGTTAATCATATTCATACTTCAAGACCTATAGCAAATCTTTCTTTTATAGAAATTACTAGCATAGATTCTGCGTTTTAAAAAGTCCTGAGTGTGAATCTTAACTTCACTACAGAATACCTGTGTAAATTTAGTCAAATCAATTAACCTCTCTGAGAACTGTTTATTAAAGATTAAGAGATCATTCACATATATTATTTAGCACTATTTCTGGAACATAGTAAGCATTCTATAAATGCTCATTAAAGCTTTTAGAACTGTGTCCCAAGATTTCCCCCTTTTCTCAACTACAATTACACTTTCAGACTTGTCCTAAGCCACCTACCTCATAAAGGTATGAATTATTAATGTTGTTGTTGTAAAGTTGTTGCTAAGTGTCATGTCATTTCTGACTCATAGCAACCCCTGTATCGGGGTTCCAAGAAGCAGCTGGTGGGTTTGAACAGCCAACCTTTTGATTAGTTGTCCAGTGTTTATTCTGTAGTGCCATACCAAGACTCCAGTAGTGTGTTTGTTGTTATTGCTGTTAAGTGCTTTAGGGTCAGTTCTGACTCATAGTGATCCTGTATAGGGTTTCTGAGGAGCTGCTGGTGAGTTTGAACTGCTGATCTTGCAGTCCAAACCAACCTTATGGTTGAGTGCTTATCCTATGGTGCCACACCAGTAGTGTGTTAGATTTACTAAATTTTGTGTATTGGTCTTCTCTTGAACAAGAAATTTGAATCTCTCTGAGAGTTGAGCTTAAGGCTTATTCTCCTTCTTTATCCTCTAAGTGAACAACACAGTATAATAATATCATATGATTAATCAAAATGCTACATGTTAGCATAATCCAAAGTCATATTTTAATCATACATCAAAAATTTTTTTATTATAGGGCAAAAAATACATAGTTTGGTACATGTACAGGTTTTACAGGTACATCCCTAGTTACAGCAATTCTCACTGTAGCATAGCTCAACAGAAGATGGCTGCATCAACCAAATATTCACCTACCTGCTATTTGTAAGCTAAGGTTGCAGGTCAAAGCAGGAAGAAGAAAAAGTATTTCACCAGACTATCATTTCAACTGAGACCACATCAGTGAAGATTATGCAGAAAAAAACAAGCAAAAATATTGTTAGGTGCCATTGAAATTGTTCCAACTTATAGTCAACCTCATGTACAACAGAATGAATCATTGCCTCATCAAGCACCATCCTCACAAGTGTTCTTATGTTTGAGCAGTCATTCCATCTTACTGAAGATCTTCCACTTTTTTAGCTGCGAACCTCAAGGTCAGCAGTTCAAAACTACCAGCTGTTCCACGGGAGAAAGATGAGGTGTTCTGCTCCCGTAAAGATTTACAGCCTCGGAAATCCTGTACAGGGTTGCTATGAGTCGGTTCCGACTCCACGGCACATAACTACTGCCACCACCAAAGATTTACAGCCTCGGAAACCCTGTACAGGGTCACTATGAGTGGGAATCGACTCGACAAAACATAACAACAACATTAACATTCTAAGCATACATATCGGGCTATAACCTCAAGGTCAGCAGTGCGAAAAACTACCAGCTGTTCTGCAGGTGACAGATGAGGCTTTCTGCTCCCGTCAAGATTTATGGCCTTGGAAACCCTGTACAGGTTGACCCTCACTATGAGTCGGACAAGATAAAATGTTGAAAGTCCATAAGACAAAGTCTCACCACCCTTATTTCTAGGGAGCATTCTGGCTGTACTTTTTCCAAGGCAGATTTGTTTGTTCTTCTGGCAGTCCATGGTACTTTCAATATTCATCGCTAACTGTAATTCAAATGTATCTGTTCTTCTTCAGTCTTCCTTATTCATTGCTCAGCTTTTACATGCATATAAGGTGATTGAAAATGCCATGCCTAGGATCAAGAGCACCTTAGTCTTCAAAATGATGTCTTTGTTTTGCAACACTTTAAAGAGATCTTTTGTAGCAGTTTTACCCAATCCAATATATGGCCTGATTTCTTGTCTGCAGCTTCCATGGGATCCAAGTAAAATGAAATCTTTGAAAACTTCAATATTTTCTCCATTTATCAAGATGTTGCTTATATGTCCAGTTGTGAGGATTTTTGTGTTTGCATTTATGTTGTAGTGTTATCAGTATTGAAGGTACAGTATTTGATCTTCATTAGTAAATGCTTCATACCTTTCTCACTTTCAGCAAGCAAAGTTGAGTCACCTTTATATCACAAGTTGTTAATGAGATTTTCACCAATCCTGATGCTGTTGCTCGTCTTCATGTAATCTACCTTCTTGGATTATTTGCTCAGCATACAGATTGAATAAGTATGATGAAATTATTCAACCCGGATGTTCACCTTTCCTGATTCTAAACCACCCATTATCCCCTTGTTCTGTTTGAATGACTGCCTCTTGGTCACAGGTTCCCAGTATTATCCATAATTTGTTATGATCCACACAGTCTGATGCATTTGCATAGTGAATACACAGGTAAGCATCTTTTTGGTGCCTTCTGCTTTCAGATACGGTCTATCTGATATTAGTAATATCTCTTATTCCACATCCTCTTCTGAATCTAGTCTGAATTTCTGGCAGTTTCCTGTTGATATACTAATGCAAACACTTTTGAATTATCTTCAGTGAAATTTTACTTGCACATGATACTAATGACATTGTTTGATAATTCTCACAATCTACTGTCTCACCTTTCTTTAAAAAGAACACCAATATGGATCTCTGCCAGTTAGTTGATGATGTACTGTCTTCCAAATGCATCTATTTATGGAAATATCTCAATTTGGTCAATTCTTGAAGTCTTGTTTTTCACCAAGGCCTTCAGAATTCAAGCTTGGACTTCTTCCTTCAATACCATCATTTCTTGATCCTGTGTTAGATCCTGATATGGTGGAATATCAACCAATTCTTTTTGGTACAATGACTTTGTATTCTTTCCATCTTCTTTTGGTATTTCCTGTGTCAGCAGATATTTTGCCCATAAAATTCTTCAATATTGCAATCTTGGATGCAAACTCCAAAATAAATAGATTCAGACTGAACATGTGAGGTCACCTTGTACTTCCAGACAAAGACATAGATTCATAAATAGTAAAAACGGCAAGTAGCTTTTGAATTATTACATTATGATTACTTGAGTAAGCACACCAACACAATATTGTCCAATTATGTTGGAACAAATATTATTTTATTTAACATACACTTGCATGTTATGAGCTATAATTTTATTTCAACGAAGTTTTTAGAACATTTTTTAAATTAGAGTTTTGTCTGTGGACCTATTTGTGAACTTGTCTCAGAGTAGCAGAAAGAGGGTGGAGTTTAGACATTTCTCTTTGTTGTTTTCATTTGCTGATTCCTTTCAACTGGGAAATTGCATTGTTTTTAAGAAAATATTTTTTCTTCCAACACCACCTGCTTCCTTCCTTTCATGAAAGACAGTAGGTAAAGTTAGGTCATATTCTCATTACCATCACCTCACTGCAATTATAGGGTTAAAAAACAAAAAAGAAAGAGAAAGAAATGAATGCTCTAGTCCAGAGGAAAAGGTATTATTATATTTAATGTTGTTATTTGGGCAATTTGTTTTTCTCTTCAGTCCTTAATCAAACTTTAATCAAGTCAAGTGCCTAAAGCAGAGTTTTGAAAAGAAAAATGGCCAAATGCACATATACAATCACCAGAGCCAGGTGAGTAACTCTTGTCTCTTATTCAACAGATTGTGAGTCTTGATAGTACATCAGCTCTCAACTTTTTTAGTGTGGCTTAACAGCAAAGAGAAGCAATGCAATTTTAGACTGTGTATACAAACACATCTGTCTGTCACAGAGCAGAGGAAGAACGCCCCGATGTCGCCCTTAGGAAACATCGTCTAGTATGAAATATGGTCTGTTGTTCCCGGCCCTTACAAATCAGGTAAGTTTTGATCAAAGAGTGAAGAACTCAGAGGGGATTTCACATCCAAGCATGGAAGAAGAGCAGAAAGTTTTCAAAGATTGTGGCAAGAAGTGTGTGACCAGATGATGACTAAGAAGTATGGGGAAAACATTTACAAGCATAGGGAAAGGGTAAACAAGAAGGAGACAAAGGAATTGTTTGGGGTGAATGAGAGCAGAATAACTACAGTAATGAGATGAAATTGAGCAAAGGAAACTTAGACTAATCATCAAGGAAGAATTTGCTAACAGCAAAGCCTATTAGACTGCCAAATGGTCTCTTAAGGAGAAAGGGTTGAACCCCATTGCCTGGTTCATTTAAAACTGGACTGGATGAAAGCACTCAGGGAGACACGGTGGGGAACAACCCTTCCCCGGCAGGGGAGAGTCAAGATGACCTACCAGTTCTTTTTCTCACTCTGTAATTTTTGTGATATATAACATCCCATCATTACATCGTCTCCAAATGCTCTGCTCCTTGGACTGAGGTTATAATGAGAGTGGATTACTTAGCATGCAATGTACTCCCAGGGAAGCATGCAGAGGCCCAACCTGTAAACCACAGCTCATTAACCAGCAGCTACTCAAATTATTCTGTGCATCTCCAGCCTAATTCAAATTAGAATAGTAGGGTTTTTCCTGACAGGCCAGATGAAAGCTTCAAGTTCTCAGCACTTTACCGTCTGCTTTACTATGAGCTCTGAATTCTACATGTTTTCTAAACTTTGATTTTTGTTTCAGCATATACAAGGGGGAAAATGTGCTAGGAAATAATTGGAGAATGGTAAGTGACAAAAGCAGATTGCCTCTAGCATAGGATATGATACAGCAACAGCTGACAATAATAAATCAGCCACTTAGTAGAACAAGCCCTTTCATTAGAATAAAACTGCAGTCTATTGGTATCCTTGAAGGACTGCAATATACATACAAATGGGTGTAGGTCTATAATAAAAAAAAATTGACAAAGTTGCCATCCAATCAACTGAGAATCATGGAGACCCAAGTGTACCAAAGTAGAACTGTGCTCTGTAGGGTTTTCAATGGCTGATTACTCAGAAAAAGATGGTCAAGCCCATCTCAGGCACCACTGGGAGGTATTTTATGTTGGCACCACCACCGGCCTTTTGGTTAGCAGGTATGCATTAACTATTTTCACTAACAAGCCAGGGATTAGTCATTGGTGACTAGCTAAGCATCTGCTGGCTTCTGGGTTATAGACTTTTACTGTTAGAATACCTCCTGATTTTCAGATCTGAATAATCAATAAAAGCAAGTTAGTTAGGAAGATTATGTATCAGTTGTCTCTACCAGGTAATAATAGTTTTCCCAATGTAACTTATGGAAATCAGTCCAAACACTGAACAGTGTAACACTTTAATACTGAGCACCATTTTTCAAATCTTAATGATAATTTCTCCTTCTCTCAAAGAGTGTTCTTCAACTTGAGAAAACAAAATGCTAAATCCATTTAGCACTTATAAGGAGCCCTATTGGCACAGCAATTAAGCACTCAACTGCTAACCAAAAGGTCAGGGGTTTAAACTCACCAGTTACTCCACAAGAGAAAGATATGTCAGACTGCTTCCTTAAAGATCACAGTCTTGAAATCCTTATGGGACAGTTCTACTCTGTTTTTCAGGGTCACTATGAGACAGCAATTTTGTTGATTTGATTATTTAGCACTTTTCCCTGCCTTAATCTGTGTTGTGAAATTAGTCCCCAAATTAACCACACTTACTATTCTATTAAATTCTATTAAATAATCCTTTATTATGTCTTATTTTTGTCTTGCAAAATTTCAGCTGTGCCATATCATTAATTAGAACCCTCATATAGCCCTTTAGGACAAGCACTGGACTATTAACCACAAGGTTGAAGGTTTAAACACACCAGCTTGTCTTTACAAACACCATATAGGTTGCTATAAGTCAGAATGGATACAATGGAACACAACAGTATTATTAATTTATCTGCCTATTCAATCATTATTAAGTAAGTAAAGGATAGTTGCCAGGTACCCTGTTAGGCCCTAGAACTACAAAACAGCTGCTACAATCCTAACCTCAAGGTCCTAACAGTCTCACTAGTAAACATGCATGACAAATACATAGAGCACAAAGTGGGAAGTTAGCAGAGCTAACTGTTTGAGAGTTAACAGACAGTTTGAAAGTACAGGAAAAGGGCCACCTGACTACGTTGGACTGAACTGAATTTAACTACTTTCTCACAGGGTTTCCCTAACTTTTCCTGACCTTTCTCCTACCCCATGGTACCAATTTGTAATAGCTATATTTCAGTCTATTCAGTGGAAGTTTTCCTCATTCATCCTCTATGAATATGCCATCCAGAAGTGCAGTATTAAGTTTTATAGCTATCTCATTGTTAGGACTTGCAAGTCAACATTTATAATCAAGTATTGCTTGTAAAAACACCAATATGCATTTGAGGAAGTCTATACGTTTCTATAAAAAAAAAATCAGTAGATTTTTTAAATCAGAAATATCTCTTGAAAGGGGAAGAAAATTTAATTTTACATTAGCATATTTTTTAGTTCCTGAAAAGATCAATTTCACTAAAAACTGTAATTATTTTATTTCTTTACCACTCAACTTCTCATAGGCTAACTACCCAGGTTGCAGAAATATGTGAGGCTTCTCAATTTAGATCAGTGATATTGAACTATCCCATTATAGAGGTCCTTAATAAGTGGTTTTCTAAACTCACTGCAAATTTTCAATCCTCTATGCCTTTGCGCTTACCCTGAGATAACTTTCTTCTTCACCTTCTCATTTTAAAATTCTTATTCTTCCTTACAGCTATTGGGGTTTGAGCCCAGAAGGGAAAAGCCTTCTGTATATATAGACACCAAGAGACTGAAAAAAATGATGAGGAACAACTCCAAGAGACATTAGTGTATTACAGAAAAGAAAATAGAAAGATGGTTTACCATCAGGGAATGTTGCTGGCCAGCACTGTTTCCAGTGGCAGTTGGCTGAACATTCAAGATTTTCCATAGCAGAAGGGGTTTATGGGTCCCTTTTTAAATGAAGTGGTAACACGTCTCAGATTCCAGGCAGAGAGAGAGAGGGTGCTGTATTATCTCCAGCAGAGAGAGAAAAAAAAAAAATAGAAAAATAGCCATGCTTCAGCTTCTTGCTACTCCTAAGTAGATAAGTGACCAGTCTGTGAGAACACAGAGCTCTGGTATGCACAGTCAGGGATATAGGCTAGAGGGGATGGGGAAAGGAGATAAAGTGAAAAAAGCACTTCTCCCAGGTTGACACTGGGGTAGCTATTTTGGAGTGTTCAGTTCTTATCCCTATATCCCTATATCCCTATACTCCACCGCATTTCTAAATGGCCCTTACAATCTTACTGCCAGTTTTCTGCACAATCCCTCAGGCCTGGGCATAAGAGAATTGCAACCAAAGGCCACAGCAACAAAATATACTACAGCAAAGTACTATCTCCAGGCACAAGATCCTATGATAGATAAGATGGTGAGACAACAAGAAGCCCAGGAACTACATGTTTACATGGGCAATTTTCCACAGCAATCCAATGACAGAGGATATGGGAAGCTCTCCACATACCCAGCAATATGATTAATCCTTTAAATCAGTAATCATGGTTGCCTAGCAGGCAAGGATGTTACTGCAAACACTAAGGATGAAAAGACAAAGAGGTGAGAGGTACCCACATAAAAGCAAGATATTTTTGACATCGTAGGATGGAACCCAACTGATACTTGTATGTCTACATCTAGCACTATCCCCCAAGGGGTCAAAAAAACAAGCCATGGGGGACCTGTTTGTCACACTTAGGGAAGGGAAACAATGGGCTTCCCCAAGGCTAGATCCTGAGGCAATGGAAAAAGAAGACTATGAGGGTCTCCAGGCACCGGCAAGAGGCCATCACTTGCAGGGGATATTTGGATTCTCATGGCCTTCTGTGGTCCCTCCTAAGTGAACAGTTGAGTCTCCCACTGATATTTGGTGATTCATCACAGAGTTTCTGGTAGTCTTCATGTCTACTGTTGTAAAGAATGTGTATCTCACCACAGGGTTTGTTCCAGGATTCCATTCATTCGCTCTACTAGGCCAGCAGCAGTGGATCATACGGGAGATGAAAATGCCAGACAATGCCCAGACTATTCCTGACCTCATGCCCCACTAGGCCACTTGTTCTAGCAGTCTTTGCTGTGTGGCAAGTAACCAAGCCAGCTAATCCGCTCGAGCATTCCCCAGTGGACTAGGGGAGCTATGAGCTGACACATGTAAAACAACATTGACCATGTTCTGTGTGTGGGTCCAAATATCTTTCCACAGCTCCATTCTCCAGAGGTTTTGCTGGGTAACTAACCAGTCTTGCTCTTTCCACTGTGTTAGCTATAATGTCTGTCCTCTGTACATTGCCCAGCTGTTTGTGCATGGAACTATAGCACTGGGCTTGTGCATCAGTACCATCCAAACAGCTCTCAATTAGCCCACTGGCTATTCTTCCTTGTGCCCTAGTCAATTCACATACCTTCTATGGTTGGTTGTATAGCCACTGCAGTCCACTGTGGGGGGGTGGGTTACCTTGAGTTGAACTGTCCATGTACACACTCCTGCCCTACAGTTTTAATCCCAAGAGCCTCCCTGCATCTGAGTTACTGCAACTTTAGCCTCATTAAAGGACTGCTCTGCCTCAGGATTCCAGTTCCAAGTGTTTCCTTTTTTTACTAGACAGTAGAGAGGCTGCAAAATGTGTGCTAGATGGAGAAATAGATGGCCTCCAATGCCCCAAGATCCCCAGGAATGTTACAACTCCTTTACTTTGGTAGGACAGGGTATGCTTTAACTTTGTTAATTACAGTCTCAGGAACTACCTTTGTCTTACACAACACCCAAGTGTTTGACAGATGATCAAGGGTCTTGCCATTTGGCTACCCGTCCTCATGAACTTAGGTGTATTATTAAATGTAGTACTAGTTGTTAGTGTAAGGAGAGAGAATTACAGGTTATCATGGCATCATTAATACAATGGAGCAGGTGGATAATGGTAGGCTTATATCACTCTTCTAAGTCCTGGGCAACTCGCTTTTGATTCAAAGTACACATTGCTTGAGTATTAACTAATGACCATGGTTAGCTTTTTTTTTGTGGCCTCTTGTCCTGTCACAATCTTTGTATTTGAGGTAAGGCAAGCTTGACCCCACCTCTAATCAATGTGGGGTTGTTGTTTTGAAGTGCTGTCATGTCAATTCCAACCCATAGCAACCTTATATAGGGTTTCCAAGGAGCAGCTGGTGAGCTTGAACCACCAACCTTGCAGTTTAAACAGGTTTGCAGTCTGACACATTAGCCTACAGCACCACACCAGGACTCCAATCAATGTGGGGTAGGCACTGTCAGTTCTGGGGGCACACTAGGAATGGTGAGCTCCTAAGGATCTTTTCCTTTAGCAAACCTATTGCTCAGGGTGGAGCTTTTGCCATAGCTTTACTAGCACCGACATTTGGCTGTTAGTCAGTTTTGTCTCAGGGAGTGCCAGCAGTAAACAAATCAATCCACAACTGCTTTCTAGTAATTTGAAACAGGCCTTTCTTTCTTCCCTATTTCCTGTTTTATTGCCTGCTCCATCCTCCCCTGCATTCCTACAGTTCAGACATTCCGGCAGCACAGCTTCTCTCTGTCCCCCAGGTTTGCTACAGCCTGAATGCCATGGGCACTAGCTGTCCCACCATGGGGCTTAATATAGACAGCAGTGTTCCATATCACTGGTTAGAAGCTGATTGTAAAATAGCATCTTTCATGCCGGCCGTGAACAGCTCATTATTGGGACCCAAATAATGTTCTGCATATACTGCATGCCTCATTTCCAGCTTCCTAATCACTTCCTGCAATTCCTCCGTAGCTGTTCAATGGGAGAGGAAGGCCAGGATATCTCCCTCACTTGGTCAGGCAGCCTTGCAGGTAGTTATAATTCAAATCAAAAGAAGTACTATCTGGGCCTTATTCAATGCAGCATAGAGACACTGCCCAGGGGTGGCAGTTATGGAGACCAACTTACACATTTCAAGACCAGTGAGTACTATGACCTCCATGCACATACCCCACAGGCAAAGGATCCAAGCCATAACATATTCCCTCTTCTTCTGCCAATCTACCTCTCCTAGCTCAGCAGCAGTGTAGTCTCCTGTGGTGACATGCTGCCAATGCTCAGGGACCAGAAAATTAGCAGGATTCACACCAGCTGGATGGGGCTGGTCTATTTTAACCTTGGTAACTAGGACCACTTGTGATTCTAGGTGGGGAACCTCTATTTTCTCTCCCAAATCATCCTCATGCTCTATCAAGGTTTTCAGCAGGTACCATTGTTTGGGATCCCAATCTGCCTTCCTGCTTACTGCATGTACCCACTAACTGGGTTAGTACTAGCTCTTTACTTTGCCTGGGTGACAAGCCAGGGTTTCTAAGGTAGAATCTGAAGTTTGGAGGCAGTGCTGGCCTGCACCACCCCTGCCTCTCTCTAAATCCAACTCATCTTTCAGTTTTCTTGCTTCCAGCTATGCAGCCTCTTCCATTTCAGTAGCCACTTACAGAGCACAAAGGAAGGGTCAGGCTACTGAGGCAACCAGCACTCTCATGTCTTTCTTAGTCTTGCAGACCCTATCTTATTATAGGATTCAGTGTTTTCAGGGCATCCCCAAACTCACACACTAGTCCCCCGGTTTCCATGGGACCACACTTGGAGGCCAATGGCCAATGCAGGATTCCCCCTGTGAGCCCTTTTTCCCTTCAGTATCTTCTTCTCAGGAGTCCTGGAATTTTTCGGTTATCTGATTAGTTCACCAATTGTTGGGGTTTTGGCCCAGGAGAGAAAAAGGCTTCTGGGTACATAGGTGCTGAGAGACCAAAAAAACACCACCAGGCCAGGAACCAATCTAAGAGACATTAATTTATTACAAAAAATAAAATACAAGAGAGATGGTTTACTGACAGGGAAAGTTGTCGACCAGGATGTGACTTCATTGTTTCCAGTTTCCAGTGGCGGCTAGATGCACATTCAAGATTATCCATACTGGAGTGGGGCTTGAGAGTCTCTTTTTATATTAGGTGGTAAGCAAGCCTCATATTCCAGGCATTGTGGGAGGGGGTTGCTGACAAAAAAAAAAAAGTAGAAAAACAGCCCTAGCTACTTGGTACTAGGCTCTAGCTACTTGGGACTTCTTAGTAGAAAAGTGACTGGTCTTTGAGAACACAGAACTCTAGTATGCAATGTCAACGATATATGCTGGAAGGAAGGGGGAAAGGAAAGAAAAGTGAAGAAAGCGCTTCTCCTGGGTTGATGTTGTTGTTAGGTGCTGTTGAGTCAGTTCTGACCCATAGTGACCCTTTGTATAAAGAAACAAAACATCACCTAGTCCTACACCATCTTCAAAATTGCTGCCACATTTATCCATGATGTTATTTATTAGTCCAATTGTGAGAATTTTTGTATTCTTTACATTGAGGTGCAACCCATACCAAAGACAGTGATCTTTGATTTTCATCAGTAAATATTTT
The DNA here is from genome assembly GCF_000296735.1 of Chrysochloris asiatica. Lineage (NCBI taxonomy): Eukaryota > Metazoa > Chordata > Mammalia > Afrosoricida > Chrysochloridae > Chrysochloris > Chrysochloris asiatica. The sequence goes on along the minus strand of NW_006408747.1, from coordinate 2,018,959 downwards.
AAGTCCTCTTCCCTTTCAGCAAACAAGGTTGTATCATCTGCATATCGCAGGTTGTTAATGAGCCTTCCTCAAATCCAAATACCACATTTTTCATATAATCCAGCTTCTCAGATTATTTGATAAGTATACAGACTGAATAAATATGGTGAATGAACAGAAACCTGGTACATACTTTTCCTTATTTTAAGCCAGTCAATGTCCCCCTGACACCAAAGGACTGCCTTTTGTTCTCTGTACAAGTTCTTCATGAGCACAATTAAGTGTTCACAAACACTCATTCTTCACAATGTTGTTCATAGCTTGTCATGATCCACACAGACAAAAGCTTTTGTATAGTCAATATGGCCCACATAAACATTTTTCTGGTATTCTCTGCTTTCAGCCAAGATCTATCTGACATCAGAAATGAAATCCCTCATTCCACTTCCTCATTTGAATCTACTTGAACTTCTGGCAATTCCCTTCCACAGTATAGCTGTTTTTTTCATTATCTTAAGCAAAAACTTACTTGCATGTGATAATGATGTTGTCTGATGGTTTTGCATTTTATTAGATGACCTTCCAATCAGTTAGCCAGGTAACTCTCTTCCAAATTTCTTCAGATGTGTGAGTGCCCTAAGTGCCTCATAGGTTAGTTGAAAGATCTCAATTTGTATTCCATCAATTCCCGGAGTCTTGTTCTTTCACAATGCCTTCAGTGCACATCAGACTTCTTCCTTCAGTACACTGACTCTTGATCATATATTAGCTCTTGAAATTGTTGAACATTGAACATTTCTTTTTGGTACAGTAACTCTGTGTTCCTATCTTCTGTTAATGCTTTCTGTATCATTCAATACTCCTTCGATATTATAAATTGAGGATTGAAGTTTTTCTTCCATTCTTTCAGCTTGAGAAATGCTAAGTGTGTTCTTTCCTTTTAGTTTTCTAACTCTGGATCTTAGCACATTTCATTATAATGTTCTACTTTGTCTTCTCGAGCTGACTGAAATTTTCTGTTCATCTCTTTCACCTCCTTATTTCTTCCATTAGCTTTAGCATCTCTATGCTGGAAAGCAAGTTTCAGAATCTCTTCTGCCATCTATTTTGGTCTTTTCCTTCTTTCTTGTTTTTGTAATGATTTTTTGCTTTCTTCCTATATGATGTTGTTAATGTCATCCCACAACTCTACTGGGTTTTGTTTATTAGTGTCTAATGCATCAAATCTGTTCTTAAGATGAGCTCTAAATGCAGGTGGGATTTATACAAGGTCATATCTTGGCTCTCTCGTGGACTTGTTTTAATTTTCTTCAGCTTCAGCCTGAACTTGCTTATGAGCATTTGATGGTTGGTTCCACAGACCTGGCCTGTTTTGGCTGATGATATGGAGTTCTTCTGCCCTCTCTTTCCACAGATGTATTCAATTTGATTCTATGTATTCTATCTGGTAAAATCCATATATATAATCATATTTTATTTTGTTTTTTTAAAAAAAGGTATTTGCAATAAAGAAGTCATTGGTCTTGCAAAATTCTATCATATAGTCTCCAGCATAATTTCTTTCACCAAGGCCAAATTTTCCAATGACTGATACTTCTTATTTCCAAACTTTGTATTTCAACAACCAATAATTATCAATATATCTTGATTGTACATTTGGTCAATTTAAAACTTAATAAGCTGGTAGAATTCATCACCGTCTCTAGTGATTGATGCATAAATTTGAGTAATAGTGGTAATAAATGGTCTTCCATATAGGCATATGGATTTTATCCTGTCACCGATAGTATTATACTTCAAGAGAGAGCTTGAAATGTTCTTTTGGATGATGAGTGCAACACCATTCTCTTCAATTTGTCATTCCCAGTATAGTTAAACCATGTGATTGTCTGATTCAAAATGACCAATACCAGTCTATTTCAGCTCACTAATTCTTACTATATCAATGTTGATGCATTCCACTTCATTTTTGACAACTTCCAATTTTCCTGCATCCATACTTTGTGCATTCCATGCTTCAACCATTAATGAGTGTTTACAGCTGTCTCTCCTCATTTTGAATTGTGCCTCATCAGCAAATGAAGGTCCCAAAGGCTTACTCCATTTGTGTCATCAAAGTCAACTCTACTTCTAGGAGGCAGCTCATCTCTAGTCATATTTGAGTGCCTTCCAACCTGAGAGGCTCATCTTCTAGCACTGTATGTGACAGTATTCTGGTGCTATCCATCATATTTCAATATTCAGTATTCTGGTACCGTCTAACAGTGGTTCACTGCTACTTATAAGGTTTTCAGTGGGCACACATTCTGAGTAGTCTGCTTCTCCTGCTTCCATGTATGTCTTAGTCTGGAAAGTCATGTGAAATCTGTCCACCTTGAGTGACCTTGCCTGCAATCAAAATACTGGTGGCATAGCTTCCAGCATCACAGCACCACACAAGCTACCACAGTGTGACAGACTGGTAGATAAGTGTTGGAGATGACATTACTGTGCCCATTTTGGCATGACCAGCTCTTGCTCCTATAAAGCTCTAGGCCATATGCTACATTCTTCACAAAAATTTTCAGAGAAATCATCCCTGAGACAGAATTAAATGATATACACCATACACCTATGCTCTAGGTGCTCTAATGGTTAATATGCTTGACTGATAATTGAAAGGTTGGAAGTTCGAGTCCACCCAGAAATTTCTCAGAAGAAAGCCTAATGATGTACTTCTGAAATATCAGACATTGAAAACTCTATAGAGCAAACTTCTACTGTGACATGCATTGGTCGCCATGAGTTGGAATCAACTCAAGGGCAGCTAGTTACCTTTCACAAAGCTTTTCATTTACTTTATTCTGCTTCATATCATAAATACAGATTATAAGTCCCTGGAGAACATGAATTCAACTTCTTAGGCATACTAGGTATTCAACTCAACTAATGATTGTTGAATGAATAAATGAATGCAGATTGCTTGATACACTATGTCTCTAGATGATTATTTATCAAGCTAAACACACATGTACACAGAACATCCATCCTATTTAATTTTTCCTGTCACTTTCAAGGAAACTCTTGAGATGAGATCAAGGTCTACTTGTGTTTAATAGTTGAGAAGAAAAAATGATTATGAAACTTGTATGTCTGAGAGAGGAACCTTAATGAGACCTGCATGAAACACTTTATTTAAGTAAAATTCTTCAACACTCTAATACTCTAATAAAGTAGTTTATTGTCAAATAAATAAGTTTTATTCTTTGAATTTCATACAGGAAATATATCATTACATAAATAAATATAAACTTTTAATATGAACAGGATAAACTTTCAGAACAGCCTTTAGTATGTGTTTTACGCAACATTCACGTCTTATTTGAATCTGGCTGTTGGTATATTTTACCCTAAGTGGAAGCAGTAAGGCTATCTTAGTATACATAGTTTTCAGTGATTAGGTCAACCCCTTTCTCCAACAAGATTTGGAGAAAAACAACCAATATGATTTCTAGATACTAAAATGAAATCACAGGACTGTAGACTTTCAGAATGACATCTTAGAGGTAATCAGGGTTGTTTTTGTTGTTGTTAGATGCCATCAAGTTAGCTCCAGCTACTATTGACCCCAATCATAACAGAATGAAACACTGCCTAGTCCTGCACTATCCTCACAATTGTTGCTATGCTTGAGCCCATTGCTACTGCCATTGTGTCAATCCATCTTGTTGGGGGTCTTCTTTTTCACTGACCCTCCACTTTACCAAACATGATATCCTTCTTCAGGAACTGGTTCCTTCTGATAACATCTTTGAAGTACGATAGTCGAACTCTCACCATCCTGTCTTCTAAGGAACATTCTGACTGTATTTCTTCCAACACAGATTTGTTTGTTCTGGCAGTCCATGATACTTTCAATATTTTTCTCCAATACCATAATGAAAATGCATCAATTCTTCTCTGGTCTTCCTTATTTATTGTCTAACTTTCACATGCATATAAGGCTGTTGAAAATACCATAGCTTGGATCCGGGGATGTACCTTAGTCTGATATTTTTGTTCTTTAACATTTTAAAGAGGTCTTCTGAAACAGATTTACCTAATGCAATATGTCATTTGATTTCGTAAATACTACTTACATGAGTTACTGAAGGAGGAAGTCCAAGGTGCATTGAAGGAATTGGCAAAGAACAAGGCACCAGGAATTGATGGAATCAATATTGAAATATTTCAAGAGAGTGAGGCAGCACAGGAGACACTCACTCATATATGCCAAGAAATTTGGAAGATGACTATCTGGCCGACTAATTGGAAAAGATCCATATTTGAGCCCATTCCAAAGAGAGATTACCTAACGGAATGCAGAAGTCATCGGACAATCTCTTTGATATCCCGTGAGAGTAAGGTTTTGCTAAGGGTAATACAGAAACAACTACAATCACACATTGACAGAGAACTTCCAGATGTTCAAGCTGGACTCAGAAGAGGACGTGGAACGAGGGATATCATTGCTGATGTCCAATGGATGTTGGCTGAAAGCAGAGAATATCAGAAAGATGTTTACCTGTGCTTTATTGACTATGCAAAGGCTTTC
>NW_006408747.1:1997017-2013841 GCF_000296735.1 Chrysochloris asiatica | reverse complement strand
AAAGTGTTGAAGAGCAAAGATGTCAGCTTGAGGACTAAGGTGTGCCTGACGCAAGCCATGGTATTTTCAATAACCTCATATGCATGCAAAAGCTGGACAGCGAATAAGGAAGACCGTAGAAGAATTGATGCCTTTGAGTTGTGGTGTTGGAGAATATTGAAAGTACCATGGGCTTCCAAAAGAACCAATAGATCCGTTTTGGAAGAAGTGCAGCCAGAGTGCTCCTTAGAGGCCAAGGTGGCCAAACTTCGTCTCTCATATTTCAAACATATTGTCAGGAGGGAGCAGTCGCTGGAGAACGATATTATGTTTGGTAGGGTGGAGGGTCAGAGGAAAAAGGAAGACCCCTAACAAAATGGATTGGCCAAGTGGCAGCATCAATGGACTCAAGTGTGGCAACAGTAGTGAGGTTGGCCCAATATTGGGCAGTGTTTCTTTCTGCTGTGCATAAGGTCACTATGGGTCAGTCCCAACTCGATCGCACCTAACAACAATAACAACTTTCATGAGTGTTGATTGGGGAATATCATTTCTCCATAGTTTTGAAATGTTATCCACAGTTTGTCACTATCCACAATAACCTCATATGCATGTGAAAGCTGGACTGTGAATAAGGAAGACCATAGAAGAATTAATGCTTTTGAGTTATGGTGTTGGAAGAGAATATTGAAAGTGCCAGGGGCTGTCAAAAGAACCAATAGATCCATTTTGGAAGAAATGCAGCCAGAGTACTCCTTGGAAGCCAAGATGACCAAACTTCGTCTCTCATACTTTGGACATATTGTCAGGAGGGACCAGCCACTGGAGAAGGATATCATGTTTGGTAAGGTGGATGGTCAGAGAAAAAGAGGAAGACCCCCAATGATATAGACTGACCAGTGACAACATCAATGGACTCAAACATGGCAACAGTTGTGAGGCTGGCCCAGGATTGGGCAGTGTTTCATTCTGCTGTGCATCAGATGGCTATGGGTCGATACCGATTCAATGGCACCTAACAACAACATAGTCAAAAGTCTTGTCATAGTCTATAAATCACAAGTAAATATCTTTCTGGGAAACACTGCTTTCAGTCAAGATCCACCTGATGTCATCAATGATATATAGAGTCACTGTTCCAAAAAGAAATGGTAGATGTTCAACCATTTCAAGAGGTACCAAATGATCAAGAATCGAAGAAAGAAATCCAAACTGCACTGAAGACATTGGTGAAAAACAAGGCACTATGACTTGAAGGAATACAAATTGAAATGTTTAAATAAACTGATGCAAAACTGGAAACTCTCATTCATCTTTGTGAAAAAACTTGGAAGACAGCTACCTGGCCAATTGATTGGACCAAATCCATGTTTGAGCCCTTTCCAAAGCAAGGTAACCCACCATAACATAGAAATTATCAAATAATATCATCAATAATATATGTATTCAAAATTTTACTGAAGGTAATTCAAAAACATTTGCAACAGTGCGTTGACAGGGAAGTGTCAGAAATTGAAGCCAGATTCAGAAGAGGATATGGAACTCAGGATAGCACCATCTGGTGAGGTTCATGTATAGGTTGTTGTTGTTAATCTGTCGAGTCTGTTCAGACCCATAGCACCCCTGTACAGCATTTCTGAGGAGTGGCTGCTGAGCTTAAACTGCTGACCTTTTTAGTTCAAACCAACTTTGTAGACCAGCACATTAACCCACAGCATCAGGACTCACCTTTTATGTTGTTTAGAAAAGGTATTTGCAGAGAATAAATGCTTGTTCTTGCGAAATTATATCATGCAATCTTCAGCATCATTTCTATCTCCAAGGCCATATTTTCCAACTACTGATCCTTCCTCTTTGTTTCCAACTTTCACAACTCATACACTAGTAATTATATATGCATTTTAGTGCATTTTGATCAATTTCAGACTGACAAATTTGGTAGAATTCTTCAATTTCATCTTCACTGGCTTTAGTGGTAGTTGCACAAATTTTAAAAATAGTGGTATTAACTGGTCTTCCTTGTAGGTGTATGGCTATTATCCTATCATAGACAGCATTGTACTTCAAGATGGATATGGTTTTTGACAATGAATGAGACACCATTCCTCTTCAATATGAAAGTAAGTTAAAAAAAAAGAAAAAGATATTGCTTCTAGGGTTCCAGTTCATGGATAACATGGGTTAATTCATTCCTGGCATAATAAACCATATGACTGTCAGATTCAGAAGGGCCAATACCAGTACATCTCACTAATGCCTAGGAGCCTAGGATATTGATCTTTATATGTTTCATTTCATTTTGACAACATCTCATTTTCCTAGGTTCATAATTCATGCATTCTTTGATCTGATTATTGTAGTTGTTTCTCCTCATTTTCAGTTGTACCCCATCAGAAATGAAGGTCTCAAAAGCTTTGCTTTATTCATGTCATTATGGTCAACTCTACTTAGGCAGCTCTTCCCTAGTTATATTTTAAGCACTCTACAACCTGAGGTATTCATCTCCTAGCACTATATATGACATGTTCTGGCTAACCCTTCAAGAAACAGATCATCTCTCCTTCTTCATCTGTCTTAGTCTGGAATATCAGTTGACACCTGTGTACTATATGTGACCCTGCTGGTATTTAAATACTGTTGGCATAGCTTCTAGCATCACAGTAACATGCAAGCCACCACAGTAGGACAAACTGATAGTAAAAACAAATAATTGGACTTTAGTCCTTTTAGAGTTCATAAAGCATTTTCAGGATTTATCAATTGTATTTACAATTCAGATCTCTACACTTTACTTGAATTTTCTCTACGAAAGTCCAAATAAGTGACCATCAGTTTTTTTGTTTTTTTTTCTGGAAACTTTCCAGGAACTTAATAACAAGTGGTTACAAATCAGGCTGCAAACCGCAAGGTCAGCATTTCGAAACTACCAGCTGTTCTGCAGGAGAAAGATGAGGCTCCTGTAAAGATTTACAGGCTCAGAAACCCTGTACAGGGTCACTATGAGTCGGAACCAACTCCACAGCACAGAGCAGCAGCAGCAATAACGAGTTAGAATTATGTTGTCCTTGTTAAGCACTGCTGAATCAGTCCTGATCTATAGTGATCCTGTATAGAGTTTCCAAAGAGCAGCTGGTGGGTTTGAACTGTCAACCTTGTGGTTAACAGTCCAATGCTGATTCTAAAGCACTATACTTGTACATAATACACCTAAGAAAAAACCCTGCAATTTCCATGTTCTTATTTCTAACCAATGAGTCTCACATAATATGAGAGTAAGTTAAAAAAAAAAAAAAAAGTATTGCTACTAGGGTTCCAGTTCATAGGTAACATGGGTTTATTCCAAACAAAATGTACCTAAGCATGTCTCTATGACAATGGACAGTTGCAGACAAGTTCTCGCAGTAATACAATTGTCTTAGTCTTCTTGTTGTCATTGTTATATTGTTACATGCTGTTGAGTCAATTCTGACTCAGAAACCCTGTGTAAAGCTTCCAAGGAATGACTAGTGAATTTGAACTACCAACCTTGTGATTCAAACCAACCTTGCATTTCAGTGCATTATCCTGCAACGCCACACCACCCAGTCAGAACACTGACTTCTGAGGGAATATTCTGGGCCAGTTAAATTCAAGACAGAAATATCAGTTCAGAAGGTTATTACAACTGTTTTTTGGAATTCCAAAAGGATATGGTTAAACACAATGCCTGCAACAATGGGCTTAAACGTAGCAACAACTGTGAGGATGGCACAGAACCAACCAGTGTTTCATTCTGTTGTGCATGGGACTATAATGCATTTCCTAACATCAACAAACTTGATAGATTTTCTTGAAAGACACAGAAAGTAGTTATTAGGAAGAAGTAATAAGAAAATTGAAAACTGCATTGGCTAGAACAAAGCCAGGAAAGTAGTGCTGAGCAATTTTTGTTTCTTGCTAATTCTTTGAGGATAGCAAGGCTTGTCCATGAGATCTGAAGAAAATTTTACCCTTTCCACTCTACATCCCTGATCTTGCCTCTTCAAACTTATTTTTGTTCCCAAATCTCAAAGAAGTTTTCAAAGGAGCATGATCTGAGCTCCTCAAGGATGCCAAAACTGTCATTTTGATGTCATGTAAATTTAAGAGCACATAATTCTTCAGTGAAGGTTGTTATTTTTGTTAAGTTCCATTGAGTCAGTTACAACTCATAACAACCCTGTATAGGGCTTTTGAGGAACAGCTGGTGGGTTTGAACCACCAACCTTATGGTTAGCAGTTCAATGCATATCTTACAGAGCTATACCAGACTCCTCGGGAAGGGTTGTTGTTAAATACTGTTGAGTCAGTTTTGACTCATAGCAACTTCGTATAGGGTTTCTGAGGAGCAACTGGTGGGCACTGACCTTGCAGTTCAAACTGACCTTGAATTATCCTGCAACTCCACACCAGGACTCCTCAGGAAGGGTTGTTGTTGTTGTTATGTACCGTGGAGTCAGTTCCAATTCATAACGACCCTGTACAGGATTTCAGAAGCTGTAAATCTTTACGGGAGCAGAAAGCCTCATCTTTCTCCCACAGAACAGCTGGTAGTTTCAAACTGCTGACCCTGATGTTAGCAGCCCAATTCGTAACCACTACACTACCAGAAGTGTTAGGAAAATGGAAATACTGCCTTTAGAATGGAGGACATGTCAACAAACAATAGCTTCATATTTTGATATTTTTATTTAGTTAAGGGGTCTAAGATTTTGTAGCAATACTTTTTTACTTAATCTCATACATATCTCTAATCCCTTTGACCCCCTTTTTACTTACCTTCATGTCATGAGATGGAAAAAACATATTTCTTTCAATTTGGCTTATCTTTAATTATTGAAATGTTGATGACAGTGCTTAACATTTACTAAGCCTTTACTGTATGCCAGGAGTCCTGATGTGGCACTGTAGGATAAGCACTGGACCAAAAGATTGACTTAATTGCAAGGTCCAGTGCATTACCATCAGTTCAAACCCACTTGTTGCTCCTCGGAAACTCTCTATAGAGTCACTATGATTCAGAACTGACTCAACAGCACTTAACAACAACGGTATAACAGACAGTGTTAGAATTATTTATTTATAGTAAATTTGCACATTAATTTATTTTAATCCTTACAACAACCCTTGAATTGTGCATTATTTTGATTCCCACACAGAACCCAAGTCATACAGAGCTACCCAAGGTCACAGAACTTATAAGTGGCAGAACCTTATGGGGACCCAGGCTTCAATCTTCAGATTGTTGTTGTTATGAAGTGCCATGGAGTCGGTTCTGACCCATAGTGACCCTGTGTTGGGATCCTGAGGAGTGGCTGGTGAGTTTGAACTGCTAACCCTATAGTTCAAACCAACCTTGTGGTCGAGTGCTAATCTTACAGCACCACACCAGGACTCCAAATTCTTCAGATTATGCACCGTAAATTATTAGGCTATGTTTCCCTACAGCCCAGTTTATCTTTCTCAGCATGTTTGCAGGTCAGTTCTACACATTCTTCAGAGGTTAGGATTATCTATTTCTAACCTGTCAATCAATATAGTATGCTTCCAGGGTCAATACCAGGTGCAGTATTACTCTGATACTGAAGATGGTTTGGAAATTGTATATGCTAGGAATCCCACCTAGACACTTAAATCAGACTTGGTGGAAGAATGGGGAGAGTGTGGGGAAAAGGGAGACTCAGATGTCAATAATTTTAAATGTCTTCAAATTATTCTAATGGACACAAAAAGGTCAGGGAACTTTTGACAAGTTTTAGTAGTCATTGTTGTTGTGAAGTGCCATCAAGTTGATTCTGACCCATAGCGACCCTGCGTAGGGTTTCCAAGGAGCAGCTGGTGAGCTTGAACCTCCGACCTTGCAGTTCAAAGGGCTTTGCAGTCTGGTGCATTAACCCATACCAGGACTAATCATAGATATCATCTTTAATTCTTGTTGAAACCTATATGGGGTTCAGAATCCAACATCTTCATAAGGCTGCACCCCAGGAAATTCTGATTCAGGCAGCATTAAATTATGGAATTCTTACTCTCTCACAGCATTCCAATGTGCTCTGGTGTGAAGGCATTTGGTAAATTGGCAAAAATGTCCTACCTCACCAATATGGTCAGGAAGAAAGCCAAACCAAACTCACTGCCATCAAGCGGATTCTGACTGAGAGCAATCCTGTAAGGCAGGGTACAATTGTCCCATAGGGTTTCCAAGGTTGTAAATTTCAAGGGAAGCAAATTGCCACATCTTTCTTCTGCAGGACAACTTGTAGGGTTGAACGACTGAACTTTCAGTTAACAACCAAACACCTTAACCACTGTGCTACCAGGGCTCCTTTTACAAGAGAACAGGGGTCAAATTCCTATCTTTATTTTCTCCCTACCGCAGTATCTCAGACTTCACTTACGCGCTGGATACACACAAACATCAAGGACCCAGTGTACCCCAATTATGCAGACATTATTGAAAGTAGCTTTATGTAAGGGGAGTACAATATAAAAGACATGCTATTGGAAAATATTTACAGCAAGCTATCTTTTAACTGTTCTGAAAATATCATCATTACGAATACACATATCTTTTCACATTCCATACAATATTTTTATATAAATAAAATCTGCTGACTTCCAGTCAATTCAACAAACACATTCAAAGCACCTGCTAAGCTCCAGACACTATGTTAAGTGTCCTGGGGGTAGGGAAAGGAGAGAGGGATAATTACAATGATGAATAAGATATGACCCCTGCCTTCAAAGAACTCATGTTCCTGGACTAAACCTACTCCTTCATTACAGCCTGTCAGTCAAACTGACCCAGATGATTAGAACTGCTAAGTGTAACACTGAGTGTTATAGCTCTGTTCACAGCGAATATGTTGCACATATTCACCTAATCTCCATTATAATGGTCACTTTTTGAACTGTCCCAATAGTTGCTTTCCTTCTGTCTTTTTCCCCTATTTTCAGATTTTCATTCACCCCCTCACTCCCACCCCCCACCAAATTAATGTGACATCTCAGGGCCCTTCTCTCTACAAACACAGATGTGGCCTGAATTCACCATGAATTTCATCCACTTCTGGGCACTCCTGGTACATCTCAACCCAATTCAATTTTATCCACATGAGGAGGAAGTCTTTCTAATCGAACTTAGAGGCAGACATAGCCACAATTAATCATGAGGTAGAATATGTTTTAAGCAAAAAAGTAAATAACAAACAAAAATGCTGTCACAGCTTATTGGAGGGAAATATTATCCCTGAGTAGAACATAGGAGTTCTGGAGTGACACTATAGGATAAGCACTCAACCTAAAGGTTGGTTTGAACCTCACAGTTGGCAGTTCAAACTCACCAGCCACTCCTTGGAAACCCTATAAAGGGTTGCTATGAGTCAGGACGCACTCAAAGGCACTTAGCAACAATTATCAGGACAACAGATCAGGTCAGCTACATGATGATACAATGTTAAGTATCATCCTAAAAGTAGAAAAAAACTTATCAAGAGTTAAGAACCATCTGCATGGGAAGAGAGTGTGAAAAGAAATACGGTTAAGTTTGTGGGAAACTTTGATGGGGAAGTTTGGAACATTGTTGAGTTAAGACTGTTAAGTAAATGTTGAGTTAAATAGACTGAGGTAGAAAGGAAGTGGTTGATGAATGGCTCAAAAGTTAGTTTGAAAAGAAATTTGTGTGATCTTGAATTCCATCATAAAGAAGTTAGACACTACTCTATGGAATGAGCTATTAAAAGCCTCTCAGTATATGATATGATGATATAATCAGCTTTACTTTAATACTTTGGATGCAGTTTAAAGGAAAAGTGGAACTTGGGGGAGGTAACTAAGAAACAAAAATCATTAGAATAAGACAATCTCCTCAGGAGGTGAGTTAGAGATCCTCCATTTGTCATAAAGGGTCACTCTCTACTCTCTTTCAGTTCTCTCCCTTGTGAGAATAACCTCGGGCTTTTTAGTATGTTTAGCCAAAGGGGAGCACCCACAGGAGATCTGTGGGAGAGTGAGCTTAAGGTAAGTATTTCCTCAGCTTCTTCCTTGAGAGGTTATTTTGGACTGGGTGTGTCCTGTTTTGATAGAGGGTCAGGGATCCTGATAGCTGATCCATGTGATGTACCCCCCTCTCTCTTTAACTCCAGCAGCTACCCTCTTTCCTTGTCCATTCAGGCCTACAGATGATAACAGTAGTCACCACTGCTAATCCTCAAATACCACATGATCTTCTACTGCTTTCCTCCACTCTGCCCACTTCAGTGCAAATAATCACTTTTGTTGTTGTTGTTGTTAAGTGCCGTTGAGTTGGTTCCAACCCATAGCAACCCTGTACAGGGTTTCCGAGGGTGTAAATCTCAAATCTTTAGGGGAGTAGAAAGCCTCATCTTTCTCCCACGGAGCGGCTGGTAGTTTCAAACTGCTGACCTTAAGGTTCGCAGCCTGATTCATAACCACTACGCTACAAAATAATCACTTTATCACACTTTAATTAAAATTACCTCAACTTACCTAATTTCATCATGTTATTTCAGTGTCTTGCAAGGCCCTGAAAGATGCAGGAAGCACCGTGTACTTTTGACCCAGGTTGATGTGCAAGAGCATGGAAAGGCATGAGCAACACTCCTGAGAACACAAAGCTAAAAGTTGTGAGGACATCGTAAAAGGCTGAGGAGATAATAGTTGTGGTAATGCAGGCATCATATAGTAGTTAATTTATTCATTTCAGATACACGATGCTATCATAGACCATTTCTGAAACCCATTTCAAGACTGATGCAAATGGCTTTTTAGCTGTGAGGCAGATTCATCATCTAATAATTTGATTTAGAGGTAAGAGGGTACAGAGGGTTTTGAAGTCAGACTAACATAGCTAGCAGATACAGCTTCCCAAGGCTAGGTGACTGATCACAAAGACGAGGAGGATTCCTTTAACACAGGAGATGAGTGACTGTTTATATAATGTATGCAAAGACTGAGTCAGAGAGGAAAACACTAAGAAAAGGATGTGTGACTTGCTGAAGCTGCAGTTCTTTGAGCAGAATTATAGAAGAAAATGTTTGGAGTCTTCTGTGTGGCTCTATACAGCAGTCTATTCAAACAGATCAGATAATACCTAAAGGGCAGGTGGCTTATTTGTTCTAAATGCAGCAAGAAGTAATGGCATGCTTAAGTCATTTCTGCAGCAGCCTGTAATTTCACAAGTGCTCAAACATTTCCTTTGACAGCTGTGCTGTGCGTTCATTATATTGTCAATGTGAGTTCTATAAAGGAGAGAGTGCCTGGTAGGAGAGGAGCTGGGGAGAGCAAGTGTTCAATGTTTTTTATCTCTCCAATTGGTTTAAAGCAATCAAGTAAAGCAAGAATCCTCTCTCCTGAAAATATTCAAATTGCCCATTTCACACACTATTCCATCTTTTATAGAAAGATAAAGTTAATCTTCCATGATTTACTTGAAGTTAGCGATTACAAGCACCTACTTTTTGACCAGCCTTATCACATTCTCTGGGAATATATTTAAATAGTGTGAAAGAAAATTGAATAGCCATGAAGAGGGGGTTATAGAAAAACATACAACTCATGTAAGTCTGGAAATAGAGTTTAAAAATGTTGGAAAAAAGTAACTTTTCAGAATTGAATTACAGAGGAAAGGACCATTTTATTTATTTATTTATTTCAGGAAGAAAATGTGGTAAGTACTGTACAAGAGAAAACAAGAGGTGAAGAATTGCTCTCATCTCCTATGAACTCTTAGCTTTGGTTTAAGCAGCTTAAGGAGCTGTGATTCTGACAGATGCCAATGTCCCTCTTTGGTGCCTCAAGTTCTTCTTTTTTTTTTTTTCCTCAATCAGCACTGCTCCCCACGGAGAACTGAGGAGAAGAAGACCACAGAGAACTAAGCTAAGCCTCTTTATTATTCCTCTTTCCAGCCTCAGCTGTGAGTGCTTCCAGCTGAGGCTAAGAGTAAGAAGTGGCAGCAAAACTAAGGCAGGTTCTGTCTGTATGACACCAACTAAGGTGACAGAAAAATTCCTTCAAATTCACCAAATATGGATCAGATTAATGACCACCACCCCTAAAAGAACCCTTGACTTCAGTTTCATATCCAACAGATGTCAGTACACCAAGTCAAGTCCTTTTTTGTTCCAACCTGAATAGCCTGTTAAAATAGTTCAATCGATTGACCTAATTTTTGTTCACCTCTACTCAACTGTATGCCATGCAACTGGTTCATGACTCCTACTGATTGAAAGGTATCCACAACAGCTGGTTATCCTATTTGAAGCTTACTTATCCCTTTTTTTCATGTTTCTTTTTGTTTTGTTTGGCCTGTCTTTGATACCAAGGCAGCTTCATGATTCTTGATATTTTAAACATTTTAATAAGTGGACATTTCACAAGACCCAGCAGTCAGAAGAGTTTAAAGAGTTCTTATGTCCCGAGATGACTTATTCCATGTTTTCATCTTTTAGTAATAGCAATTTATTATCTTAATTAACACTAATTTAAAAGGTCTCATCTGTGATATCAATCAATTCTATTGCAAACCAATTTGTGGGTTTCTCCTGGGACAAAAAAAAAAAAAAAAAAACCCTCACTAATTGTTGTTGCTGTCGCTAAGTTCCTTCAAATCATTCCAACTTACAGTGATCATGCATAGGATTTCTGAGGAAGAGCTGGTGGGTTTGAATCACCAATCTTGTTGTTCAAGATGGGGGAAATCAAAGGTGTCACAAGATTGACTCAAGTTATGTATTTTCAATTTCCACATCTGCATGTGAAAACTGGCCAATGAATAAGGAAGACTGAGGAAGAATTGAGGCTTTTGATTTATAGTGTTGGCAAAGAACATTGACTATATCATGGACTGCCAAAAGAAAGAACAAAAGTATCATGGAGAGACAGATGAGGTAGGTCTGGTTGGTCCAAAATGTGTGAGACCTGGGGACACCTGAACCCTTGGACAAGAACATAGCCACAGAGGGCTAAAGCTGAGAGTGAAGCATCCATCTGATATAAAAGGAGGTAGATGCACAAGAACACCCAAACCTGCAGATAGTACCCATTCGACCTAGCCTCAATGGCTTGATAATCAGAACTTGACTAGAGGAAGGTTTTAAAAAAAAATGTTTATAAAGGAAATCAGGGTAAATTGCTCCAATTTGACGAACTTGACCTATACTCATGGAGTTAGTAGCTCTAAATACCAACAGAGAGGGAGGAGTCATCACATCAAGTGTCAATGCTATCCCCTCTGTACACAGGATCGATAGGGATAGGCAACTTAGATATTGCCTACCTAAAATGAGAGAGTGATAAAGGCATGAAGTGACTAGCTTAAAGTTTTCAAAAAGGAGTTTAGTTTAAGAGTGTGTGGGGGAAGATAGAGTCCCCACTGAATAGCTTTCATCTAGATGGGTCTGGTGAAAAGAGATGGGGATAAGATTCTTATGATTCAATAGTGAGTAATTGTTATCATGACTGATTATTACTGTTACAATTATAAAGGTAGAAGTTTTGTAATAAAAACAGAGGAGTAGTTAATCTTACACTCCAGAAACAGAAGATCCTAGGACCATCAGTGGAAAGGAACACAAGAATGCAAGACCCTATCCAGAGAAGCAGCAACACCAGAGATGGAGTCAGAGACGGGGACATGGAGAGAGGGAGCAGCTGAGAACTCTAGATTCATGGGAAGAGAGGGACTGAGAGCTGGCAGCCAGGAAGCAAACTTGCAGAATGTACCCTTTGGTGATGTAAATTATTATATATGACTGAGTGTTTTTAAAAAAAGAGCTAAAATGAATAGAAATACTGTTAACTGATGGTGCTTGGAAGGGATTATAATCATTGTAATGAAACAAGGTGTATGATTTGTTGAATGTAAAACTGATGATCTGCCCTGTAAACTTTCACCCAACTCACAATAAAAACTTTAAAAAGAAAATTTTAAAGTATCATGAAAGAAATACAACCAAAATGGCAAGAATTTGTCTCACATATTTTTGACATGTTATTTAGGAGGGACCAGTCTTTGGGAATGGACATAATACTTGGAAAAGTACAGATTCACCAAAAAAGATTCTGAAAGAGATCAGTTTACACCATGGCTGCAAAAATGGGTTCAAGCCTAGCAATGGTTGTGAGAATGGTCCAGAACTAGGTAGTCTTTCATACTGTTGTACATTGGGTCACTATAAGTCAGAACTGTCCCAAGGACACCTAACAACAATAGAGGGAAGTGATAGCTTGAATGGAAAATCTAAAGTAGAGAGTATTTTTAAAGAAAGCCTATTAACAAATATTCACTAAATATTTTTTATATGTAAGTCATTGTGCTAGGATATTGTATTAGTTACCTAGTGCTGTCATAACAAAATACCACAATTATGTGGCTTTAAAGAGCAGAAATTGATTGACATATTGTTCTGTGGAATAGAGTACCAAGTGTGTAGATTCCTTCATCAGACTATGAGAAAGGAACTGTTCTATGCTTCTCTCTTAGTTTCTGGTGGCTTTTAGCAATCTTGGTATTCCTTGGCTTGCAACTGTGTCTGCCTCCATCATTATTTGGCCATCCTACCTCTGTCTAGCTCTGTCTCACTGTCTGTTCTGAGACTTATTTATTGAGACACCACTCAAGTGAGATTAATACCCATCCTACATTAGTGTTACTTCATGGTAACTAATTGTATCGTCAAGGACCATATTTTCAAACAAGGGTAGGTAGAAGCTTTAGGACTTCAGTACAGCTTGTGGATGGACACAATTCAATTTGTAGCAGGTATGGTCCCTATTTTGAAGGAATCCATATTATTATAACTTAGTAAACAAAATATAGAGTCCTGTCCCTCAGGATTTTTTATTTTATACAGTTAAGTTACCACCACACGTCTGTCATGGCTTGTGAGTTGTACTGTGGTAGCTTGTGAGTTGCTGTGATTCTGGAAGCTTTGTCACTGGTATTTTAAATACCAGCAGGGTCACCCATGGTGGACAGGTTTCAGATGAACTTCCAGACAAAGGTAGACTAGGAAGAAGGAGTGACGAACTACTTCTGAATTGCTAGTCACTGAAAACCTTATGAATAGCAGAGAAACACATTTAGATATAGTGCCGGAAAATGAGCCCCTCAGGTTGGAAGGCACTAAAATGTGACTGGGGCAGAGCTGCCTCCTCAAAGTAGACTTGGCAATGATGATGTTAATGGAGAAAAGCTTGTGAGAGTAAAGCTCTCAGGACCTTCATGTGCTGATGGAGCACAACTCAAAATGAAGAGAAACAGCTGTAAACATCCATTAATAATTGAAACATGAAATGTATGAAGAATGAATCTAGGAAAATGAGAAATTGTCAAAAATGAAATGGAATGTATAAACATCAATATCTTAGGTATTAGTGAGCTGAACAGAGAAAAGATTGAAGTTGTCAAGGACTTCATTCTTATTGGATCAACTATCAACACTCATGGAAGCAGCAGTCAAGAAAACAAATGATTTATTGTATTAGGCAAATTTGCTGCACAAGACCTTTTTAAAGTGTTGAAGAGAAAAGATGCCAGCTTGAGGGCTAAGGTGCATCTCACCCAAGCCATGGTATTTTCAATAACCTCATATGCATGTGAAAGCTGGACAGTGAATAAGAAACACTGTAGAGGAATTGATGCTTTTGAGCTATGGTGTTGAAGGAGAATATTGAAAGTGCCATGGGCTGCCAAAAAAACTAACAGATCTGTTAGAAGTGCAACAGAATGCTCCTTGGAGGCCAGGATGGCCAAACTTCGTCTCTCATACTTTGAACATATTTTCAGGAGGAACCAGTCACTGGAGAAGGATATCATGTTTGATAAAGTGGAGTGTCAGAGAAAAAGAGGAAGACCCCCAAAGAGATGGATTGGCAAAGTGGCAGCATCAATGGGCTCAAGTGTGGCAAAGATAGTAAGGTTGGCCCAGGATCAGGCAGTGAATCATTCTGCTGTGCAGAAGGTCACTATGAGTTGGTACTGACTCGACGTCACCTAACAACAACAAAAAAAACAGTTAAGTGACAATTAATTCCTAACTTGCTCTGGATTATAGAGAAGCTAAAGCAAATGGGTGAAATGATGAAGCAAAAGAATTAAACAGAAAATTCCAAAAGCAACAGGAGAAGACAAAATAGAGTGTCATAATGAAATGTGTAAATACCAGGAGTCAGAAAACCAAAAGGAAAGAACACACTCAGTATTTCTAATGGTGAAATAACTGTAGAAAAAATTCAAAGCCTCAACTTGCAATATTGAAGGATTCTGTGGGCAAAAACTGTTTAAGAGCAAAGATGCTATTTTGAGGACTAAAGTGCCTGACACAAGTCATGGTATTTTGAATTGCCTCATAGGTATGTGGAGGTTGGACAATAAATAAGGAAGACAGGAAAAAAAATCAATGCCTTTAAATTATGGTGTTGTTAAAAATATTGGGGTCCTGGTGTGGTGCTGTGGGTCAATGCCCTGGACTTCAAAGTCAGTTTGAACCAAAAGATCAGCAGTTCAAGATCACCAGCCATTCTTTGGAAATCCTATATAGGGTCGCTATGAGTCAGAACCAATTTGACAAAACTTAACAATAATGACAACATAAAAATATTAACCACCACTCGCTGTTAATTCATTGTACTGTGGTAGCTTACATGTTTCTCTGATTCTGGAAGCTATGCCATGGGTATTTTAAATATAGGCAAGGTTACGCACAGTGGACAGGTTTCAGTTGAGCTCCTAGATGAAGACAAACTAGGAGTAAGGAGAGATGCTATTCTTCATCTATGCCAAGAAATTTGGAAGACAACTACCTGGCCAACTAACTGGAAGAGATCCATATTTTTGCCCATTCCAAAGAGAGGTGACCCAACAGAATACAGATATCATCGGATAATATCATTAATATGCAAGTAAAATTTTACTAAAGATAATTCAAAATGGCTGCAAGAACACAGTCAGAAATAACTTCCAAAAGCTCAAGCCAGATTCAGAAGAGGACATGAAATGAAGGGTATCATTGCTGACATCTGATGGATCTTGACTGAAAGTAGAAAATAACAAAAAGATGTTTACCTATGCTTCATTAACTATGCAAGACTTTGTGTGCATCATGATAAGTTTTGGATAACATTGTTGAGAATGAGTATTCTGGAACACAATTGTGCTCATGAGGAAACTGCATATAGACCAAAAGGCAATTCAATTGTTCCAACAGAAGGGAACACTAAATGGTTTAAAATTAGGAAAGGTGTGCACCAGCGTTGTATTCTTTCACCATACTTATGCTGAGCAAATAATCCAAGAAGCTGGATTACATGAAGTAAAATCTGGCATCAGGACTGGAGGAAGACTCATTAATAACCTGCGATATGCAGATGATAAAATCTTGCTTGCTGAAAGCAAGAGGACTTAAACTATTTATTGATGAAGACCACAGTCTTTGGTATTTGTTGCAGCTCAGTGTAAAGAAAACAAAAGTTCTCACAACTGACCAACAGACAAATCCATATAAATGGAGAAAAGATTAAAGTTGTCAATGACTTCGTTTTACTCAGATCAACCATTAACACTCATGGAAGCAGCAGTCAAGAAAACAAATGATGTATTGTATTAGGCAAATCTGCTGCACAAGAGTTCTTTAAAGGGTTGAAGGGCAATGATGTCAGTTTGAGAACTAAGGTGTTCCTGACCCAAGTCATATTATTTTCAATAACCTCATATGCACATGAAAATTTGCCAGTGAATAAGGAAGACCACGGAAGAATTGATGCATTTGATTTATGGTGTTAGAGGAGAATATTAAAAATATCATGGACTGTCAAAGAACAAACCAATCTGTGCTAAAGAAGTACAATCAGAATGTTCACTGGAAGCCTTTGTGATCAGACTGTGTCTCATACTTCAGGCATATTATCCAGAGGGATCAGGCCCTGAATAAGGATATCATGTTTGGTAAAGTGGAGAGTTGGAGAAAAAGTATAAGACTCCCAAAGAAATGTATTGGCACAGTGGCAACAGCAATGGGTTCCAATGTAGCAAAGATTGGGAGGTTGTCCCAAGATTGGGCAATATTTTGTTCTGTTATGCATAGGGTCCCTATGATTCAGTACGAACTCAATGGCACCTAACAGCAACATATGAATATTACAAGTGCCATGAACTGCCAGAATTACAAACAATTCTGTGATGGAAAAAGTGTGGCCAGAATGCACCTTAGAAGCTAGAATTGTGAGACTTCATCTCTCATATTTCAGACATGTTACTAGGAGACACCAGTCTCTGGAGATGGACGTTATGCTTGGTAAAGTGGAGAGTCATCGAAAAAGAAGAAGACCCCCAAGGAGATGGATTGGTACAGTAACAGCCGCAAACGGCTCAAGCATAACAATAATTGTGAGGCTGGCTCAGGGCCAGGAAGTGTTTCATTCTGTTGTGCATAGTGTCATTATGAGTTGGAACCAACTTGACAACATCTAATATTGGGAAAAACACTTAGTGATACATGAAACATAAAAATAAGATGGAAAGAATACACAGAGCCACTGTACCAAAAAGAAATGGTCAATGTTCAACTATTTCAAACGGTGTCATATGATCAAGAATAAATAGTATTAGAGAACAAACAAGATGGCGGATCGGGTGGACGTATAGTAGAGAGCTCCGCCAACAACACAGAATACCCGACCAAGCAGGCTCAGGGTATGGTCCCAGAACTCTGAAGCACATATAAAGGAATACTTAGAAGGTTGCAAGGCTCACAGCTGGGGGAATTTGTGGCAGAAGCAAGAAATCTATTGCTTTCTAGTCCGGGAGGC
>NW_006408747.1:1991112-1994742 GCF_000296735.1 Chrysochloris asiatica | reverse complement strand
GATTGGAATACCTAAAATGGAACTAGAACATGCCCAGTGAAGGAGGTTTCCTGCAGAGCCTCTGCATTACATAAGACCTTAGGTGGAATCCTGAACCCCATCCAGAATCTTCTGAGGTGGGAAATTTCCACTTGAAAGGACATACAGACCATCCTGGAGGGGCTATAAAAACAAAAGATACTTCTTGAAAGAAAGATAAGCAGGAAAAAGAAAAAACCGTAATAGCAGTCTGATTGACTACTATAAGCAAGTTGCTGCCCGTGGGGCCATCAAGACAAATAGGTCCCATCAGGGCAAACCCCTTTCCAAGACTAAGACTCAAAGGGAATACATGATCAGGCATGTGGTCTGGCTGGTAACCATGTTGGTCACCGATAAGGGGAAGTGGGTGAAAACAGCAATGAAGTTGTGAGCTAAGTTCGACCACGTTCAAAAGATTCCTGTGAACGCTGGTTGAGACCTGGTTGGCCAGCAGTATGGTAAGACCTGGATACTCCTGGGCCCAGAGGCAGGGACATAGCCACAGAGGACTAGAACGGAGAGTGAAGCATCCAGCTGATATGAAGCGAGGGGAGGTGCACAAGAACACTGATACTTTCAGATAGTACTCACTTGACCTGGCTTCAATGACGATTATCAGAACTTGACTAGGAGAAGAAAGAAGAGGGGAAAAAGTGTAATCTGCTACAATTTGATGAATTTGACCTATACTTATGGATGTAGTAGCTCAAAAGAGGGAAGAAATCTTTACAGTGAGAGGGTCATTTCCACCCCCTCAGTACACAGGCTTGAAAGGGATGGGTAACTTAGACATTGTTTACCCAAAATGGGGTGGGGGGCTACAAAGGCAAGAAGTGACTGCCTTACAAGCTTTCAAGAGGGAACCTAGTTCCAGAGGGTGTGGGAAAGGTAGAATCTCCACTGAGTGATTTCCAGTCTGTCTAGATGGGGCTGATGAAAGGAAATGGGGATGACTCTTGTGGTACAATAGTGAATAATTGCTATCCGGACTGACTGTGAGGGTTGGAAATGCAAAGGTAAACATTTTGTAACAAAAGGAGGGGAGTGGTTGATTTTGCATTTCAGAAACAGGTCACTTGGACCATCAAGGGAGAGGAGCAGAGTGCTGAACTCTATCCAGAGAAGCAGTGATGCCAAAGATGGTGGCAGAGAACATGACATGGAGAAATGGAGTGAGCATCTAGGGACTCTGGACTCAGGGAGGGAGAGGGGCTGTGTGTTGTGTGCTGGTGGCTGGGGGACAGGCTTGCAGGGCGTACCCTTTGGTTGGTTGATGATGCTTGGAGGGGACTGTAATCATTATGATGAAATGAAATATGATAGGATGAATGTAAAGCTAATGTTCTCCCATGTAAACTATCACATAATTCACAATAAAAACTTAAAAAAAAAAAAATTGTAGCACTAGATCCATGGGGAACTGCCAGAAATTCAAGCCGTGTTCAAAAGAAGACATGGAACTAGGGGTATCATTGCTGATGTCAGTTGGATCTTGACTCAAGCAGAGAATACCAGAAAGATGTTAACTTGTGTTTTATTTACTATGCAAAGACATCTGACTATGTGGGTCATAACAAACTATGGTTAACTGCAAAAAACAGAAAATCTAGAACACTTTAATTTGCTTGTGAGAAGCCTGTATATAGACCAAAGAAAAGTCTTTCAATTAGAACAAGGAGATACTAAATGCTTTAAAACCAGGAAAGGTGTGTGCCAGAGTTGTATGCTTTTACCATACTTATTCAATCTGCATGCTAAATTAATCAGAAAATCTGGATTATATGAAGAAGAGCATAGAGCATCAGGACTGAAGGAAGACTGAATAGCAATCTGCAGTATGTATATCCTTGCTTGCTAAAAGCCAAAAACACTTGAAATATTTACTGATGAAGATCCAAGTCCATAGCCTTCAATATGGATTACAACTCAATGTAAAGAGCACAACTGGGACAATAAATAATAACATAGTAAGTGGTGGTAGTGGTTATGTTCTGTGGAGTTGATTCCAACTCATAGCGACCCTGCATAGGGTTTCTGAGGCTGTAAATCTTTATGGGAGCAGAAAGCCTCATCTTTCTCCTGTGAACCACTGGTAGTTTCAAACTGCTGACCATGAGATTAGCAGCTCAACTCATAATCACTATGCCATCAGAGCTCCTCATAATAAGTGAAGAAAACACTAAATTGTCAAAGACTTCATTTTACTTGGATCCACAAGCAATGTTCATGGAAGCAGCAGTTAAGAAATCAAACAACATATTGCATTAGGCAAATCTTTAAAGTGTTTAAGAGTGAAGAGGCCACTTTGAGGATACATTGGCAGGAACAATATTTCATTCTGTTGTGTAGAGGGTAGCTATGAGTCAGAAGCAACTTGAGGGCACCTAACAACAACAACAACATCTTTTAGGTGAGAATACGATATAGAGGAGAGGAAACTTTCTAAAGGTCACACGGTTTCTGTTGCTGTTGCTGTTGTTAAATGCTATCAAGCCAGTTCCAACTTATAACAACTCTGTATAGTTTCCACATATAGGGTTACCCTGCATATGGATGGACTCCTGGCGTGGCACTATAGGATGAGCACTGGTCTGTGAACCACAAACCAACCAGCTGCTCCTCAGAAACCCTATACAGGGTCACTGTGTGTCAGAGTTGATTCAAGGGCACTTAACAACAACAACATAGCATTTCTGAGGAAATCTTGTGGGTTTGAACTACTGACCTTGCAATTAGCAGTCCAGTGCTTATAAACCTAGGAACGCTGGTGATTGAGCCTGCATGTTTTATCTGTTGTTGTTTTTGTTGTTAAGTGCTGTTGAGTTGGTTTCTACTCATAGCAAGCCTGTATAGGTTTCCAAGGAGCATCTGGTTGGTTTGAACTGCTGACCTTGTGGTTAACAGTCCAATGCTTATTCTACAGTGCCATGTGTCCAGTGCTTACAGGTAGATAACAGCATATACTAAGCATTAAAGCAAGGGACTTCTGTATTGAGCAGAATAACATCTATGTCATGTCTAAAGAGATCAAAGGAGTCCCTGATGGTTCAACCAGTTAAATCTTAGACTACAAACCAAAAAGTTTGAAGGTGTAAGCCCACCCAGAGGCTCCTGAAAGAAAGGGTTGGTGATCTGCTTCTAAAAGTTCACAGCCTTGAAAATCCTGTGTGGTAGTTCTGCTCTGTATACATGGTATCACTGTGTGTTTGAATCAACTTCAGAACAACTGATAAACATGACAAAGGCTTTGTGGAACATTATCAAGACTTATCCTGGCCAAAGCTTCCAAATAGTGGAAAAATCTTTCCAATAGATTTCTACACAATAACAACTGCCATAAAAAAATATGTTGTCAAATATAATTGCTACTCATGGTGACACTATTAGAGTAGAACTGTAAATGTTTATAGAAACAAACTGCCACCTCTTTGTCCTGAGGAACAGCTGGTAGATTTGAACCAACAATCTTTGGTTAGCAGCTGAGTGCTTAATCAATGCGACACCAAAACTCTTTCAACCCCAATTGTTGTTGTTAGGTGACATTGAGTCGGTACCAACTCATAGCAACCTTATGTACAGCAGAATGAAACACTGCCCGATCCTGGGCCA
>NW_006408747.1:1988175-1990767 GCF_000296735.1 Chrysochloris asiatica | reverse complement strand
TTAGTCCTCAAGCTGACATCTTTGCTCTTCAACACTTAAAAAATTCTTGTGCAGCGGATTTGCCTAATACAATACGTCATCTGATTTCTTGACTGCTGCTTCCATGAGTGTTGATATTGATTCAAGAAGAATGAAGTCCTTGACAACTTCAATCCTTTCTCCATTGATAAGAATGTTGTTTATTGGTCTAGCGGTGAGGATTTTGTTCAACCCCAAATAGGAGTCATAAATAATGGGAAAATGGTAAGGTAGCAGTAAGAATGCAGTTTTGGGGAGGGAATATTCTGGAGCAGTTTACCTATTTTAACTCAATAATCTTTCAGCTAGCCTGGTTTCTTAGTAGTCATATTTGTTGTTGTTAAGTGTCCTTGAATTAGTTTTGACTAACTCCAACCCTGAATAGGGTTTCCAAGGAGCACCTGGTGGGTTTGAACCACCAACCTTGTGGTTTGCAGTCCAGTACTTATCCTACAGCACCATAGTAGCCATATAGTTGGTTATAGAAATATATGTAAATGAAGTCAATAGGCATGTAATTGTATTCCTTTGCAGTGATTCATTAAACAAAATTTAATGAAATTTTAATTTATGCCTTTTATTCCATTATATAATGTTAATACATTGGTGAACGAAGTAGACACAGGCCCTTGGATATGGACCCTATAGATAAGCAAGGGAAAAAAAAAAAAAAACATTAAACAAGTAATAACATGGTAAGTGTAATAAGAGAATTCAGTGTACTAACCAGTTTGTAATATGATGATCTTAGGGAAGCATGGAATGTGCAGTTTGAGGGACTGAAAGAAGACCCTTGCAAACTGAATAGTAGAGACTGAAGCAGAGGGTCTTATGGCATGAGTCTAGGGTGGTCAGCGCAAACAGATAATGCTTGTTATGCATTTTACTTTTTATACAAAGAGCACATGAAAAACAGAAATGTTTAAAAGATCATAATGAGAGCAAAAACAGAATGCTTTTACAAGTAGTTCAAGAAAGACATGATGGTTCTTAATCATATAATGACAGTAAAAATGAAAAACCATGTCCAGATTCAAGAGATAAAATTGGCAGTAATTGATGATTGGTAATTTATGGTGGTGTAAGGAGAGTAATTGATATGTGAAAATAAGTATTTGCTAAGGATAGCAATTGATGGTGGCACCAATAGGAAGAGAATGAAACCTAGAAGTAGAGCAGGTTAGGGAAAAAATTTTGCATTCTGTCGTGGACTTGCACTTGAGGTACCAATAAAGTAGTTAATGAATCCAGAGAGTTAATTAATGAATATAAGGGCCTGAAGTATAAAGGGAATATCTAGTCTGGAGATATCAATTTCAAATATAGCATATGGATGGCAAATAAAAGCTGTGGGAATAGATGAAATCACCTAGGAGGAAAATGTGAAGCAAGAAAATAATCTCTACCAAAAAAATATCTTGTCCTAATTGCCAGAAAGATAGCAAGAAGTGCTATGTCATGGAAGTCAGGACAGGAAAAGAGATGTTTCTGAAGGAACGAATGGAAATCTACTTCTGGTAATGGTGGCATAAGAAGTTTGGGTATTTCTGCTTTCAGAAATTCAGTACAAAAATGGAAAGAAATTATTAAAAATAACAACTTCAGGGCATGAGAAAGCAATCAAAGGCAAGAAGCAATCTCAGAATTGTTTACCCGTGCAAAACTGCTACTGAACTGTGAGTTTGTCACCTTCCGCCAAGGGTTACTCCTTTCCCTTCACCCCACTGATACTGTGAGATTTATAGCTTCACTAGACAGTGGTGGTAGTCTTAGTGTACTGCTGTTATTAGGAGTCATCAAGTTAGCTTCGACTCAGCAACTTTATGCACAACTGGGTGAAACACTGCCTGATCCTGAATCAACCACATAATTGTTATATTTGAGTTCATTGTTGCTGCCATTGTGCCAATGCACCTTGTGGGGTACTTCCTCTTTTTCATTGACTCTCCACTTTTTCAAACATGATGTATCTCTCCAGGGACTGGCCCTTCCTGATAATATGTCCAAAGCACCAGAGACAAAGTGCTGACATCCTGGGTTCTAAGGAGCATTCTGGGTGTACTTCTCCCAATACAGATTTCTTTGTTTTCTGAGAGTTCATGGTACTTTCAGTATTCTTCACTAACACCGTAATTCAAATGCTTTGATTCTTCTTGAGTCTTCCATATTCACTGTCTAACTTTTACATGCATGTGACACAATTGAAAATACCATGGTTTGAGTCAGGTGCACCTTAGATGTGACATCTTCGATCTTTAACAACTTAAAGATATCTTTTGCAGCAGATTTGCCTGATTCAATATGTCCTTTTATTCCTTGGCTGCTGCTTCCATGAACATTGATTGTGAATGCAAAAAAATTGAAGTCTTTGACAACTTCAATCTTTTCTCCATTTATCATGATGTTATTTATTGGCCCAGTTGTGAGAAGCTTTGTTTTCTTTACACTGATGTGCAGTCCATACTGATGACAATCTTTGATATTTTTCAGTAAGTATTTCAAGTCTTCTTTGCTTTCAGCAAAGCAAGGATATGGTTATGTCATCTGCATATCATAAGTTATCAATGACATTTC
>NW_006408747.1:1974283-1987480 GCF_000296735.1 Chrysochloris asiatica | reverse complement strand
CCAATACCAGTCTATTTCAGCTCACTAATGCCTATAATATCGATCCCTATGTGTTTCATTTCATTTTTGATGACTTCCAATTTTCCTAGATTCGTATTTTATACATTTCACATTCTGATTGTTAATGGATGTTTGCACTTATTATTTTTTTTCTTGTTTTCAGTTGTGTTCCATCAGCAAATGAAGGTTCCATTCACATCATTAAAGTCAACTCTGTTTTGAGGAGGCAGTTCTGCCCCAGTAACATTTTGAGTGACTTCCAACACGACAGGCTCATCTTCTGGCACTTTATCAGAAAATGTTCCACTGCTATTCATAATATTTTCAGTGGCTACCCACTCAGAAGTTTCTGACTCTCCCTTCTTGTATATCTTAGTCTGGAAGCTACACTGAAACCTGTCCACCATGGATGAGCTTGCTGGTATAACTTCCCAAATCACAGCAACAAACAGAGCTACCATTGAATACTAAACTGATAGACAAAAGTGATACATGGCCTTAATAAGGATAGTTTTAGTGGGGTTTTTTTGTTTGTTTGTTTGTTTGTTTGTTTGTTTTAATTCAAGGCAGAAGCAAAAATGGAATGCGTGAAGAGTCCAGAAAAATAAGGAAACAGAGACAGCCTACTAGCTGTATTAGATATGTTCTTTTAAGTTGAACAGGTAAGAAGTAATGGCATTGTTTGTATCTAGGACCTATCCCAGTAGACTATTCAATCTACATGAGTAGATAATTTTGAACTGTTTTCGAGTTGCCTTCTATCGTGCAACTCAGTAGGAGAAATGTGATGTTTAGTGTATCTCACTGCCCTTCGCTCCATTTCTTAAAGCCTTCCCAGAGTACTTTTACCCATGTGGGAAAGACAAGACTAAATGGGCTACTAAATGGGCTCCCAAGATGCCTATTTCTTGTGAATAAAAGAACAACAACACATAAAAGTTTCATCAAAAACAGTACTATACCCAAACTGAGTCACTGGGGAATAGGTACTTCTACTAGACCAAAAATTCACTGCCATAGTGACCCTGCATAAAGTTTCTGTGGCTGTAAATCTTTATGGGAACAGAAAGTCTCAAATTTTTTTCCTGCAGAGCAGTTGGTGAGTTTGAATTGCCAACTTTGTTGTTAGCAATCCAGTACTTATGCTACAGAACCAACAGGGCTCCTATTAAAGTGGACCTTAATTAATTAATCCTCCTCAGTGAATTCCTCCTGGTCAGTCTATCTAACTGTGAAATATATATTCATGTAACATTCATCTTGCAATTAAGCATCTTCTACTTTGTGGTATCTCTTGGAATTTTGATACAGAAAAGTATAGAGGAATGGCTAGTGAAGAAAAGTAGAAAGTTTAGGAGCATGGACAACATAAGAAATTTGCCTATGAGAAATTCCATTTTAAGAATAATGTTTTTGCTGTTGTCAAATCTATCGAGTTGGTTCCAACTCATAGTGACTCCGTATGAGGTTTCCAAGGAGCAGCTAGTGGGTTTGAACTGCCAACCTTGTGTTTTGTAGTCTAGTGCTTATCCTATAGCTTCTGGAATGTCTAATGTTCAATTTTAATTGATTCCATATAATCCCCTTTACCATCTAAAATTCACACACACACATATAATATCTTTCAAAAATCATATTTTTGGAAATCAAAGAAAGAAGGTCTCAATCATAAATAGGATCTTCTCAGAGTCATGAGAATTGCTGCAGAAAAAATACATGAATGAGGCTGAGATCCCCTTTGTAGCAGGTCTGGCATAAGTAATGACCATGTCCATAAGAAGCGTATGAGTGAAATCGCTGATAGAGCTTTCAACTGTCCCTCTCACATTATGAGTTTGAGTGTTTGAGTGTTTAACTCAATTTCATTTAAACCCCAAACTATAAATTCTTTTCAATACAAGAACCTGAGTTATACATAAACAAAGCAAAAAGACATAAGAGAAAGGAGTATAGTTAGTAGGACTGAATAAGATAGAATTCTGGGCAGCGAAAAAAAAAAAAAATACCATCATGGTAGTCAGCAGTGAGAAAGGCCAGAACTGTGTCAAAGTTGACAAAGACTTCATTTTTCTCAGATCAACATCAACACTCACGGAAGCAGAAGACAAAAAAAAAAATCAAATGGCATATTGCGTTAAGCAAAAGCACAAGGCCTCTTTAAAATATTGAAGGTGCACCTAACCCAAGCCATTGCATTTTCAATAACCTCATATTCTTGTGAAAGTTGGACAGTGAATAAAGTATATTGTTTAAAAAAACAAAACCTATGCACTTGAGTTATGGCACTGGAGGAGACTATTAAAAGTACCACAGACTGACAAAATAACAAACCAATTTGTTGAAAGAAGTACAACCAAAATGCTTCTTATAAGCCAGGATGGCCAGACTTCATCTCTCAGACTTGTGACATAATATCAGAAGGAGCCAGTCTCTGGAGAAGGATATCATTTTGGTAATGTGCAGGGTCAGAGAGAAAAAGGAAAACACCCACTGATATGGATTAACACAGTGGCAGCTGCAATGTGTTCAAGCGTAGCAGCGATTCTGGGGTTGGAAACACTTCCCAGTCCATTATGAATCGGTGCTGATGGCACCTAACAACAATACCAAATATCAAAGTTATACAATAGATTTAAATATGCCAACAATTTTGACAATGTAGGACTGGACAATGTTTCCTTTTGCTTTATGTAAGTTTGCCATTAATCACAGTCACCTCAACAACTATATTGTTGTTAGGTGCTATCCAGTCAGTACCAATTCATAATGACCCTACACACAACAGAACGAAACACTGCCTGATCCTGGGCCAACCTTGCAATCATTGCTACGCTTGAGCCCACTGATGCTGCCACTGTACCAATCCATCTCATTGGGGGTCTTCCTCTTTTACTCCAACCCTCCTCTTTATCAAGCATAATATCCTTCTCTAGTGACTGGTCTCTCTTGACAATATGTCTGAAGTATGAAAGATGAAGTCTGGCCATCCTGACTTCCAAGTAGCACTCTGGCTGTACTTCTTCCAACACAGATCTAT
Organism: Chrysochloris asiatica; assembly: GCF_000296735.1. Classification (NCBI taxonomy): domain Eukaryota; kingdom Metazoa; phylum Chordata; class Mammalia; order Afrosoricida; family Chrysochloridae; genus Chrysochloris; species Chrysochloris asiatica. The sequence continues at coordinate 1,984,443 of NW_006408747.1, read as the reverse complement.
TAGTTCTTTTGGCAGTCTGTGGTACTTTCAATATTCCCCTCCAACACCATAACTCAAATTCGTCAAACTGACATGTTTGCTCTTCAATACTTTAGAGAGGTCTTGTGCAACAGATTTGCGCAATGCAATATGTCTATTTGATTTCTTGACTGCTGCTTCCATGTGTGTTGGTGGTTGAACCAATAGAATGAAGTCATTCACAACTTCAATCTTTTTTTCTATTTATGTGGATGTTATTTATTGATCCCGTGGTGAGGATTTTTGTTTTCTTTACATTGAGGTGCAATCCATAATGAAGGCTGTGGTCTTTGATCTTTATCAATAACTTTATCTTTATAAATCAATAAGTTCTCTTGGCTTTCAGGAAGCAAGGTTGCATCATCTGTATGTTGCAGGTTGTAAATGAGTCTTCCTCCAATCCTGATGCCACATTCTTCTTCATATAATCCAGCTTTATATAATCCAGCTTTTTTCAGCATACAGATTGAATATGTATGGTGAAAGAATATAACACTGATGCACACCTTTCCTAATTTTAAAATATTTAGTGTTCTCTTGCTCTGTCAAACAACTGCCTCTTTGTCTATGTACAGGTTCCCCATGAGCACAATTAAGTATTCTGGCATACTTATACTTTGCAATGTTGTCCATAGCTTTTCATGATCCACATGATTGAAAGTTTTTGTGTAGTCAATAAAGCACAGGTAAACATCTTTCTGGTATTCTCTGCTTTCAGCCAAAATCCACCTGATGTCAACAATGATATCCCTCATTCCACATCCTCTTCTGAAACTGAATTAAGCCTCTGGAAGTTTTCTGTCACTATATGGTTGTAGCCATTTCTGTATTACGTTTAGTAAAACTTTACTAGCATGGGATATCGATGCTATTGTCCAATGATTTCCACATTCCAGATATAACTATATATCTATATCAAAGTAAAGAAATGCACAAATGAGAAGAAAACTGAAGTGTGTGTACAGCAACACAAGATAACTAAAACAATGTGGAATAATATATAGCATTACTGACATTAGATGGATCATGAATGAAAGCAAAGACAACCAGAAATATATTTACTTGTACTTTATTTACTGTGCAAAGATATTCAACAGTGTGGATCCAAACAAAATTATGGATAACATTGTGAAAAATGGGAATTCCACAACACTTAATTGTGCTCATGAGAAACCTACACATAGACCAAGAAGTAGTCATTCATATAGATCTAGGGAATACTGTGTTTCAAAATTAGGAAAGGTATACATCAGGGGTACAACCTTCCACCATACTTATTCAATCTGTATTTTGAACAAATAATTGAAGAAGCTGGATTATTTGAAGAACAACTTGGCCTCCGGATTGGAGGAAGACTCATTACCAATCTGTGATATACAGATGATACAAATTTGCTTGCTCGATTTAAAGTATTTACTGATGAATATCAAAGACTATATATAGTCTTTGGTACAGATTGTATCTCAATGTAAAGAAAACAAAATCCTCATAAGTGGACCAATAAATAAATCATGAAAAAGAAGAAAAGACTGAAGTTGTGAAATTTTTCATTTTGCTTAGCTTCACAGTCAATACTCATGAAAGCAACAGTCAAGAAATCAAACAATGGGTTAAAGAGAAAAGATGGTACTTTGAGGATTACTATATGCCTGCCCAAGCCATGATATTTTCAACTGCCTCATATGCATGTGATAGTTGGACGATGAATACGGAAGATGGTAGAAGAATAACTGCATTTGAATTATCGTGTTGGAGAAGAATATTGAAAGTATGGTGGACTGCCAGGAGAAAAAAACAAATCTGTCTTTGAAGAAATGCAGCCAGAATGTTCCTTAGAAGCAAGAATGGCAAGACTTTGTCTCATGTACTTTGGACATGTTGTCAGCGAGGACCAGTCCCTGCAGAAGGACATCATGCTTGGTAAAGTGGAAGGTCAGTGAAAAAGAAGAAGGTCATCAAAAAGGTGGACTGACACATGTGTCACTGAGTCTGTTCTGTCGCATAGTGACCTTGTATAGGGTTTCTGCAGGGCAGCTGTTGAGTTTGAACCACCAGCCTGCAGTTCAAACTGACATTGAGGTCGTGTGCTTTTCCTATGATGCCACACCAGGACCCCATGGACTGACACATAGGCAACAATAATGGTCTCAAACATAACAATTGTAAGGATGGTGTAGGACCAGTCAATGTTTCATTCTGTTTTGCATATGGTGATTGAGTCATAACTGATTCTAACAACAGCGATGTGGTCTTGGGCAAGTTGTTTAACTCCTATGTTGCTTGAGTTCACTAATCTGGTAAATGAAGATAATAATACACACCCAAAAGATTAAAAATTAAATAAAGTCAAAACATTTTTAGTAGTGCTTGTCACATAGTGAACATAATTATTTTAATAGTACTTGTCACCTAGTTATTGGTAGTGGTAGTTGTGTGTCATCTAGTCAGTTCTGACTCACAATGACTCTGTGTAAGATTTCCTAGACAGTAAATCTTTACAGGAACAGAAAATCTCTTTCTCCCACTGAGTGACAAGTAGATTTGAGTTACTGACCTTGCAGTTAGCAGCCCCACTCATAATCCAGTATGTTACCAGGTCTCCTTAATGTGTTATTAACTATCATTGTTGCTGTTAATGCTAAAGAGGCTAATGAGAAGTTCTAATGGAACTTAATTATGGAAGAAGAGGCAGGAAAGCTATTCAGGATGTCTAATCATCACCAGGAATGTTTTTTTCAAGGGACAAATTCCCCAGGAGTCTGTTAAGTAGGTATGGGTAGGACACAGGTTACATTTCTGTTTGCTTCCCAGGTTATTCTAGTGCATTCAGTCCATTGAAGACATAGAATTCTAGAGGATTGCCCCTGGAGAGAATATTTGTTCTCAAAAGACAGATCAAGTAGCTAACATCATTAAGAAGCACCCAAAAGTTAGTTATCACCTAGGAGATCAGGCCATAGGATCCTTTTAGGGTAATGTTAGAACTAGAGCCTGAAAAAAAAAAAAATTAAGAAACTAAGTTTGACAAGGTTAGATGGAAGGAAGGAAGGAAAGAAGGAAAGAAAGAAAGGTGTATGTGAATAAATAACAAATCTTCCAGGGTTAAAAACCAAGAAAAAATGTTGCAAGTATTTTATTGCAAATCCTAGTGATCCTATGTCTGATAGTTCAACCATACTTCGCAGGGTGTTCAGTAGCTAAATTTGGGGAATAGACTACTAGGCCTTTTTTAAAAGGCACCTCTAGGTTTACTTGAATCTCCAATCTTTTGGTTAGCAATTGAGCTCATTAACTGCTTGCACCACCCAGGAAACCCAAGTTGTTGTTGTTGTTATTAAGTACCGTCGAGTCTGTCCCGACTCATAGCGACCCGGTACAGGGTTTCCGAGGCTGTAATTCTTTACCAGAGCAGAAAGCCTCATCTTTCTCCTGCAGAACCGCTGGTAGTTTCGAACTGCTGATCTTGTGATTGGCAGCCCGACTCGTAACCACTACGCTACCAGAGTTCCTTAGGAAACCCAAGAAAGGCTAATAAATATGAGGTCAGAGTTGATTCTGTCATGTCTGAGGTGAATCTTAAAATGACTGGAACAACGGCTACACCGGAGAAACTGTGAGAGATGCCACAATCAAGGGAAGGAGTAGTCTAGAGGTGGATAGGAACAAAGGTTAATTTGACAAACTGATAAAATAATAATAATAGTATTTAAAAAATATTATTTAAGTAATTCATTATTCCATTCTGTCCTCACATTATCTTGGTTCTGTTTGTTTGCTTGTTTCTTATAATTCTGAGAATGCCTTTTTCAAAAAGATAAGAACGAAGGTTCAAACTAAATTACTCACCTACATCACTTAGTTGGTCACCAGAGGAGGTCACTAACAAATGCAAATCCCCTGACTGGAAATCCAATGCATGTTCCAGTCCACCTCATGCTTGCAAAGGGAATGAAACAGAGGACAAAAAAACTCCCACCCTTCAAGGTCAAGAGACAAGCAACATGTCTCTCTGCATTGAATCATGGAAATTAGGAAAACATGAAAATTAGGGTTTCATGTGAAAATTGTCAAGCGCCACTAGATGTTTTATTTCTACGTGAAAATGATAGCCTATAGTACATTTTAGGAACTTCCTTAAGGAATTTCTCAGTTATAGCATTTTCCTTCCTGTTGACCTATCATGCCTGGTCTACCTCACTAAGTTGCTTGTCCTATCAATCTTTTAAGTCTTTGCTTATATAATCATTCTTTAAGCCAGCAATATCTATCCTCTTTTCAGACATACAGAGTTAGCAGCTAAGTTAAAACCACTTGAGATGCCTCACTTAGCAAGCAATAGCAAACTGGATTAAGTATGATTTAGAACTAGAGTCTTAATTATAGTATTGTGTACCTGAGGTAATTTATTCACATGATGCAGTGGTACTTGAGACAATTATTTGTAATCAACTCAATTAATGCAATTTGACCTAACTCACAAGTGAAGTCAATTTACCTGGCAACTCAAGAGTCTCTTGATAGCTTCATGCTGATTGTTCCAAAAGCAGCTTCATTTTACATAAACTTAAATGTTTGTCTTTTTTGCATTTTCCAACCTTCCAAACCTTCAGGAAGGAAATTGACTCTTTGTCCAAGTCCCAGATATATAGAGATTGATATTCTATCAAAACATGTTTCTGAAATGTTTCTGTTAAGCTTTATGGGGATAGGAGGTGAATGTGAATGACTGAAGGGTATTAGGAAATGAACAGAAGGCCTAGAGTAACAATATAGCTGTCATAGCATTTCAACAAATCAGGAATAAAATGTATTAAGGTGTATAGTCATCTTCCATTTATATTAAAAATGAGCAAATTGACTAGAATGGAGTTGGTTATCTCAGTCATTTAGACCAGGATCTCATTGTTACTGTGTGAAGAATCACTGCTGAACAAAATGCTTATATTTCACTTCTGAATTATAATTTCATAATCTAAAAATCTAATAGTAGATAATATCTATTGAAATTGTTGTTAAGTGCCATCAAGTTGGTTCCAATTCATGGCAATCCTCTGTACAATAAAAAACTGCCTAGTCCTGTGCCTTCCTCCCAATCACTGTTATGTTTGAACGCATAGTTGCAATCACTTTGTCAATCTAACTTGTTGAAGGCCTTCCTAATTTTTCACTCATCTTCTACTTTTCCATGCATGATGTCCTTCTCCAGGGAATTATCCCTACTGATTTACATGTCCAAAGTATATGAGATGAAATCTCACTATGTATACTTCTAAGGAGTATTTGGACTATGCTTTGCCCAACAGAAACTCGTTCATTCTTCTGGCAGTCCATGGTCTATTTAATATTCTTTGCTAACACTAAAATTCAAATCATCATTTTTTTCTCCTGTCTTGCATAATCATTATCTGGCTTTCTCATGCATATGAGGCAATTTAAAATACCATGACTGAGGTCAAGTGTACCTAGTCCTCAAAATGACATCTATGCTTTTTAATGCTTTAAAGTGTTTTTTGTGCAGCAGATATGTCCCATGCAATGTCACTTGATTTCTTAACTGCAGCTTCCATGGTCATTAATTGTGGATCCAAGTAAAATGAAATCTTTGATAACTTCAATATTTTCTCCATTTATCATGATTGCTTATTGGTACAGCTGGGAGGATTTTAGTTTTCTTTATTTAATGTGCAACCCATACTGAAGGTTGTAGCTTTGATCCACATCAGTAAGAGCTTCAAGTCCTTTCAACTTACAGCAAGCAAGATTGTGTCATCTGCATATTACAAGTTGTTAACAAATTTTCCTCCAATCCTGATATGGAATCCTGGTGTAGGATAAGCACTCGACTGAAAGGCTGGTTTGAACTGAAAGGTAGGTGGTTCAAATTCATCAGACACTCCTTGGAAACCCTATATAGGGTTGCAATGGGTCAGAACCAACTCAACAGCACTTAATAACAACAACAACAATCCTGATATGCATTCTTCTTTATATAGTCCAACTTCTCAGATTATTTACTCAGCATACAGATTGAATAAGTATGATGAAGGGATACAACACTGATGCACACCTTTCCTGTTTTTATGCCATAAAACATATGTTTGTTCTGTTCCAATGACTACCTCTAGTCTAAATACAGGTTTGGCATGAACATACTTAAATGTTCTGGAATTCCTGCTTTTCCTAATGTTATCCAAAATTTGTTACAACCCACAGTCAAATGCCTTTGCACAGCCAACAAAACATGGGTAAACTTTTTTCTGGTATTCTTTGCTTTTAGCCAAGATCCATTTGACTTCAGCAGTGGTATCTTTCATTCCGTGTCCCCTTCTGAATCTGATTTGAATTTCCTGTGATGTACTGCTGCAACCATTTAAAAAATTATCTTCAGCATAATCTTACTTGCATGTTATAGTAAGGATACTTTTCAATAATTTTCATATTCTTTTGGGTCACCTTTCTTTGGAATGGTGCATATATGTATCTCTTCTAGTCAACTGGTCAAATTACTGTCTTTTAAATTTCTTAGTATAGACAAGTGAGCAACTCCAGTGTTGTATTTATTTATTAAGATATATCAATTGTTATTGGAACTAACTATGGAAATTTTCCCCTCAATATGTAGTTGTTGCTGTTATGTGTTATCGAGTCAGTTCCAGCCCATACCGACCCTGTATGGGGTTTCCAAGGAGCAGCTAGTGAGCTTGAACTACCAACCTAGCAGTTCAAACAGCATGCAGTCTGGCGCTTTAACTCACAGCGCCACACCAGGGACTCCCCCCCTCAATATAGTGGTTGGAAAATATTATTGAAATATTCTAATTTAATCTATCCCCCATAAAATTGTAGTGTCTTATTTCTCTCCTTGAATTACAAGATAAATAGAGTTACATCCAAAGGGAGATACAAATGATTTGCAATATATTCCCTAAACCAGGCAGAGAATGGCAACAATAATAACTACATTTACTCAATATCTATTAAGTTTCAACAATACTATTAAGCACCTTTCATGATATATTTCTCATCATTTTCAAAACAACCCAACTAAGTAAGGATTGTTATTATCACAGTTTTCTTAGGTTGCAGCTGAAGCTTAAATATGATAGGTAAGCAATCCAAGTTCACTTAACTAATAGTGGCAGATCTTTAATTCCTACCCAACTTGCCTTTGGTTATGAACATTGCTTTGTGATGTCATAGAGTAGACTGCACACACTATCCTAAATGGTTACCTTAGAGACATTCTGGTCCAATACCTTCATATATCAGACAGAACACTGGGGTTTAGAGTCTGTTATTATCAGAAACTAAGGCTGATTACTCTACTTTTTCTCTTTAAATCATGAAATATCATTTTAAGATCCTTCTGACTATAACTCACTAATAAAACTTTAAAGATTCCAACCAAGATATTTAGGTTTCTTAAATAAATCAACTCTGTTTCTGAAGATTGAATAGTAATTGGCACTGAAATAAAACATTTAGTAATCAGCAGTTATTTGTTCACAATAGGTTTAGTGTGGAATTGTAACTCCCTGTTCCATCTTATAAGACTTCAGATTTCATTTTTCTTGGTCTACAGAGCTTATAAACAAAATGTTGAAACCTTGCTTGTGAGCAAAGTACTATACAAGAGCAGATCAGCAGTCTCAGAGCAGGGTCAGCCTCACCTGCCTAGTAGGAACGTAATCACTTTGGAGAAAATCAACAACCACTAAACTACTATTTTGAGGATCAGGACTGATGAGTCAAAATTTAAATTACTCTGTTATTCAGTCAAACCAGTCATTTTGGCAAATAGTTATTACTCAGAATTTTCATACATTTTTATCTACTAATCATGCTAAGGAATCCTGGTTTGGCATTGTAGGATAATGTGCTGGGCCTGCAAGGTCAGTTTGAACTGCAAGGTCGGTGGTTCAAGCCCACCAGCCACTCCTCAGTAACCCTAGACAGGGTCAATATGAATCAGAACTGACTCAATGGTTCTTAACAGCAATAGCAATAATCTTTCTAAAAGAAAAATTAATTCTGCTTTTAAACACGTTAAGGCATATCTTTCTAGTCAATGCAACTATAAAATTAAAGATCTTTAAAGAAACTAGTTACTGTATTTTAACTACTCCACAGGCTACATATTTTAAGAAGTTCTACCACCAAAGCTGTTGCTGTTAGGTACCATCCAGTCAAGTCCAACTCATAGAGACCCTATGCACAGCAGAAACACTGTCCAATCCTGCACCATCCTCAAAATTGTTGCTACGTTTGAACCCACTGTTGCTGTCACTGTCGATACATCTCATTGGAGGTCTTCCTCTTTTACATAGACCCTCCACTTTACCAAGCATAATGTACTTTTCCAAGGAGATTTGGTAGCGTAGTGGTTATGAATCAGGCTGCTAATTTCAGTCAGTAGTTCGAAACTACCAGCTGTTCCACAGGAGAAAGATGAGCCTTTCTGCTCCCATAAAGATTTACAGCCTCAGGAACCCGGCACAGGGTCACTATGAGTTGGAACCAACTCCATGGTACATAACAACAACAACAATGTACTTTTCCAGGGATTATTCCCTCTTTATAACATGTCCAAAGTATGAAAAACAAAGTCTCATTATTTTGACCTCTAAGGAGCATTCTGGCCGTACTTCTTCCAACACAGATTTATGTTTGTTGTTCTGGCTGTCTATGACACTTTCAACATTCTTCTCCAACACCATAATTCAAACGTATCAATTTTTCTATGGTCTTCCTTATTCATTGTTCACCTTTCACATACATGAACTGATTGAAAATATTATGGCTTGGATCAAGCACACCTTAGTACTCAAACTGATGTCTTTGCTCTTGAATAATTTAAAGAGGTCTTGTGCACCAGATTTGCATAAAGTAATACATCTTTTTATTTCTTCACTGCTGCCTTTATGAGTGTTGATTGTGGATCCAAGCAAAATTAAGCCTTTTGACAACTTCAATCTTTTCTCCATTTAACATGATGTTATAAGACCAATTGTGAGAATATAAATAACATAAATTTCAATGCACTGCTGATCTATAATAAAAATCATAAAGAAGCAAAGAACAAACACAGAATAATAATAATAAGAAGAAGAAGCATATTGAAGATGAGTTAAACACCAGAACACAGAGGTATCCAAGGTGTGGAGTTTTAAATGTCACTAGGCTGCTAACACAAGGTCAGATATTCAAATCCACCAGTTGCTCCTTGGAAACCCTATACAGGGTTGCTGTGAGTTTAAACAGATTCAGGAACACTTAACAATAACAAGATCAGGAAACTGAACTTTGTGGTCTCTTTTCAAAAGGAGAATTGAGAGAACAAACAAGATAGTGGATCAGGTAGACGTGCAGTGAAGAGCTCTGTCATCAACAACACAGAATACTGGGCCAAACAGGCTAAGGGGATGGTGCCAGAACTCTGAACCACATATAAAAGAATATTTTGAAGGTTGGAAGGCTTACAGCTAGGGGAATTGGTAGCAGAAGAAAGAAATCCAAGATGGAGGCTCCAGGAGCAGCTGAGCATCCTCAGTTAGAAAGCAATGGATTTCTTGCTTCTGCTACCAATTCCCCTAGCTGTAAGAAGAAATCCATAACAGAATATCAGAAATGGACAATACATTGACAGGGCAAAGGAGTAGAATTGAAGAGATAGAAGCCAGAACTAGTGAGCTAGAAGATAAATCAACACTACTAAGATAGAAGAGCAAGCACAAAAAAGGATAAAAATATCTTAAGAAGGCCCAAGATTCATGTTGGACAACATGAAGAGGAATAACTTAAGAATTATTGGCATTCCAGAACAGGAAGAATCACAAAAGTCCAAAGAGGAGATAGTTGAAGAGATTCTGGGAACAAATTTCCCTAACATCCTGAAATGGGATAAGATAAGCATTCAAGAAGCTCAACAAGCCCCAGGAAGGATAGACCCTAAAAGACAATCACCAAGATATATAATAATCAAGCTCTCCAAAATTAAAGATAAGAACAGAATCCTGAAAGCAGCTAGGGAAAAGAGAAGTAAGTGTATCATATAAAGGCAAGCAAATCACATTAGCTTGTATCTCTCAACAGAAACCATGCAAGCAAGAAGGCAATGGGGAGACATTTATAAAACCCTGAAA
>NW_006408747.1:1972636-1973403 GCF_000296735.1 Chrysochloris asiatica | reverse complement strand
TGTAAATATTTACGGGAGCAGAAAGCCTCATCTTTCTCCTGTGGAACAGCTGGTAGTTTTGAACTGCTGACCTTGTGGTTTACAGCCCGATTCGTAACCACTATGCTACCAGAGCTCACTGATTAGAATACCTAAAAGGGGTTCTAGAACTTGCCCAGTGAAATAGGCCTCTTGAAAAGCCTTTGCCATATATAGGACCTTAAGTGGAATTCTGAGTCCTATCCAGAAGGTTATGAGGTGGGATATTCTCACTAGCAAGGACAAGCAGAAAAGTTTGGAACAGCTAGAGCAACAGAAGATATATCTTCAAAGAAAGATCATCAGTAAAAACCCAAAACAAAAATGTTAGCATGACTGACTACTGTAAGAATAAGCAAGCTGATTTCCAACAAGCCATCATGGCAAGCAATTAAGTTCCTGCAGGACAAACTCCCTTGTAAGACTGAAACTCAAAGGGAACACACGAATAGGCATGTAAGCTTGCAACAACCACATTGGTCTACTGGTGAGTGGAAGAGGGGAGAAGGCAGAAATGAAGAAATGGGCTGAGTTCAACCACAGTCCATTGACTGATTGACCTGGAGATGAGGGAGAGAAGAGGAAAGGCTGGTTGGTTCAAAGTGTGGTGTAACCTGGGGACATTTGAGCCCATGGACAAGGACATAGCCACAAAGGACTAGAGCTGAGAGTGAAGCATCCAGCTGATATGAAGTGAGGGGAGATGCACAAGAACACCCAAACTTGCAGACAGTACCCATTTGACCTAG
>NW_006408747.1:1969936-1971377 GCF_000296735.1 Chrysochloris asiatica | reverse complement strand
TCAAAATGGATGTCAGAAGAGACACTGAAATTTGTTCTCCAGCATAGAGACGCTAAAGCAAACTGAAGAAATGAGGAGGTCCAAGAGCTGAACAGAAAATTTCAAAGATCAGCTCGAGAAGATAAAGCCAAATATTGCGACAAAATGTGCAAAGATCTGGAATCAGAAAACCAAAAAGGAAGAATACGCTCAGCATTTCTCAAGCTGGGGGAATTAAAGAAAAAATTCAAGCCTCAGCTTTCGTTATTGAAAGATTCACTGAGCAAATTATTGAATGATGCAGAAAGCATCAAGAGAAGATGGAAGGAATACACAGAGTCACTATACCAAAAGGAAATGGTTAATGTTCAACAGTTTCAAGAGGTAGCATATGATCAAGAGCCAATGATCCTGAAAGAGGAAGTCCAAGGAGCATTGAAGGAATTGACAAAGAACAAGGCATCAGGAATTGAAGGAATAAAAATTGAAATCTTTCAAGAGTGTGAGGCCGCACAGGAGGCACTCACTCACCTCTGCCAAGAAATTTAGAAGACAACTATCTGGCCGACTGATTGGAAGAGATCCATATTTGTGCCCATTCCAAAGAGAGGTGATCCAACGGAATGCAGAAATCATCGGACAATCTCTTTGATATCCCATGCAAGTAAAGTTTTGCTAAAGATAATACATAAATGACTACAAGCATATATTAACAGAGAACTTCCAGAGGTTCAAGCCAAATTCAGAAGAGGCAATGGAATGAGGGATATCATTGCTGATGTCCAGTGGATCTTGGCTGAAAGTAGAGAATATCAGAGAGATGTTTACCTGTGTTTTTTGACTACACAAAGGCTTTTGATTGTATGGATAGTGACAAGCTACCGACAATATTGCGAAGTATGAGTATTCCGGACACTTAATTGTGCTCATGAGGAATCTGTATAAGGACCAAGAAGCAGTTGTTCGAACAGAACATGGGAACACTGAATGGTTTAAAATTAAAAAAGGTGTGCCACAGGGTTGTGTTCTTTCACTGTACTTATCCAACCTGTATGCTGAGCAAATTATCTGAGAAGCTGGGTTATATGAAGAAAAATGTGGCATCAGGTTTGGAGGAAGGCTCATTAACAACCTGAGATATGCAGATGATACAACTTTACTTGCTGAAATTGAAGAGGACTTAAAACATTCTCTGATGAAAATCAAAGAGCACAGCCTTCGGTATGGATTACCTCTCAATGTAAAGAAAACAAAAGTCCTCACCACTGGACCAATAAACAACATTCTTTTCAACGGAGAAAAGATTGAAGTTGTCAAGGACTTCATTCATCTTGGATCAACTATCAACGTTCAACGAAGCTGCAGTCAAGAAATTAAACGACGTATTGCATTAGGCAAATCTGTTGCACAAGACCTTTTTAAAGTGTTGAAGAACAAAGATGTCAGCTTGAGGACTAAGGTG
>NW_006408747.1:1964169-1969621 GCF_000296735.1 Chrysochloris asiatica | reverse complement strand
AACAAGATGGATTAGCCAAGTGGCAGTGTCGATGGACTCAAGTTTGGCAACAGTAGTGAAGTTGGCCCAGGATCAGGCAGTGTTTCGTTCTGCTGTGCATAAGGTTGCTATGGGTCGGTATGAACTCGATGGCACCTAACAACAACAACAACCTAAAATTGAGGGGTGATAAAAGCACAAAGTGACTGGCTTAAAAGGTTTTAAGAGGGAGTTTAGTTTAATAGTAAGGGGGGTAAGAAAGAGGCCCCACTGAATAGTTTTCATCTTGTCTAGATGGGTCTGGTGAAAAGAAATGGCTATAAGATTCATATGATTCAATAGTGAATAATTGTTATCATGACTAATTGCGACTGTCACAGTTGTAAAGGTAGAAGTTTTGTAACAAAAACAGGGGAGTTGTTAATCTTACAGTACAGAAACAGAGGACCCTAGGACCATCAAGGCATAAGAACACAAGCAGAATGCCAGACTTTATCCAGAGAAGCAGTGAAGTCAGAGACAGAGGCAGAGATGGGGTCATGGACATGGGGTCACGGGAAGAGAGGGACTAAGAGCTGGTGGTCAGGAGGCAGACTTTTGCCCTTTGGAGGTGTAAATTATTATATATCCGTGAATGTTGTTTTCTGTTTTTTTGTTTGTTTGTTTGTTTGTTTTGGGGTTTTTTTTTTAAAGCTAAAGCGAATAGAAATACTGTTAACTGATGGTTCATGGAGGGGATTATAATCATTGTAATGAAACAAAGTGTATGATTTGTTGAATGTAAAACTGATGATCTGCCCTATATACTTTCACTCAATCTACAATAAAACCTTAAAAAAAAAAGAATTGAATCTGAGTCTTCTGTATTTATCTGGAAAAGGATTAAAGAAGAGATGAGAGTTGGGGCCATTTGCATGAGAAGCAAGATTAACCTAACCCTATAGTACTTTAAGAATTTTTAAATAGGTTAAAGTAGTCTCAGGTAGTGTTGTGACTAGAATAAAGTAAAAGAGACCTAGCGTGCAGATTTAAAAGGCACTCATGCATGGTTCTGACAGTGAGTGCCTTCTTTAATTTTGTACTCTTACCCCACCCTATACCTGGCCCTGATCTCAGGGTAGTTTCACAGCCATTGTTTTGGGAAAAGTAAATCTCAGGATTCCCATGAATTAAGTTCAATTAAATATGAGCTCACAAATATTAAACACACAAGGAAGCAACCACCAAGATTTAAATAAACAGATGCAATATATATATTTTTTTTCTTAACACATAAGGACTTCATATATTGGAATAGCAGAAAAACTGCTTAAAGATATGAAAGATGAAATCTTTTAAATGAGTAGGTTACCAAAGCAGTGCAGTCTGGAGTAAGTATAGCTACACAGATCAATTGAACAAAAAAGAGAATAAAGAATTAAGCCCAGATTTGCCATCAGTTAATTCTTAACAAAAGTTCTCATGGTAAGAAGGATCATTTGACAAAATGGTCCTGGGACAATTTGAAATGCATGTGGAAAAAAGTCAGTTTTGACATACCTTACACCATACATAAAAATGAATTCAAAACAGATTCTAGACCTACATGTAAGAGCTAAAACTATAAATCTTCTAGAATTTTCTAGGAGAACCAACTCCTCCCCCATAATTCTGTAAGAAAAATTTTATAATAAGACTGCATCAAAATTAAAAGCTTTTGTTCTTCAAAAGAAAAAGAAGACATGCCATAGACTGAGTGAATTTATGTGCAAATAATATATGTAATATAAAAAAAAAATGTATCTAGAATAAGAAAGGTTCCTTAGGTAGAGCAAAAAGTTAGGTGCCTGACTACTAGCCAAAGGTTGGTGATTAAAATCTACTCCAAAACACTTTGTAAGACAGTCCTAACTATCTGCTTCCAAAAGGTCACAGACTTGAAAACTCTATGGAGCAGTTATATTTTGCAAACATGGGGTAACTGTGATTTTGAATTGACTCAATGAAAACTAACAACAACAACAACAACAGAATATAAAAAGAACTCTTACTACTCAATAATGAAAAATAAAGAAGAGATCAAGTACTGAAAAGAGGAAGAGACTGAACAAAACCAGAGAACAAGGAGACATACAAAGACAGGCAACCAGCAGAGTGTGGCTATTTTGATTTATTACAAGCAGCACTCTGATCACAACAGACACTACATAATTAACTTGAATCACCCAAGACTGCAATAGCAATCATGCATTGTTCTTGTTAAGTGCCATCAAGTTAATTCCTACCCATAGCGACCCTGTATAGGGTGTCCAAGGATCAGCTGGTGAACTTGAACCACCAACCTTGCAGTTCAAACGACTTTGCAGTCTGACACATTAGCCCACAACGCCACACCAGGACTCCAGAAATCATGTAGGTGATTGGAAATCAGAGAGGTGTGATCTACCCCTTCACCCTGTACAATCTCTCAGTAACCATGTTGCACCCCTCCAAACACACACACTCCACACACCCAGTCGCCAGTCAACTTTCCTGATTCCAGAGCTATTTCCCAATTAATTATTCTGGAATTCCCACTCTTTGCAATTCTATCCATGATTTGGTATAACCCACATAGTCAATTTCCCTTGCACAATGAAATACAGGCAAACATCCTTCCCTACTTTCAGCCAAAATCCATCTGATATCAGCAATGACATACCCTCATTCTACATTCTCTTCTGAATCTGCTTGAATTTGTGGCATTTTCTATTGATATACTGCTACTAACATTTTCAAAGTTATTTTCAGCAAAATTTTATTTGCATTTAATATTAATTATATTGTTCAATCATTTCCTCATTCTATAATATCATCTTTCTTTGGAATGGGCACAAATGTGGATTTCTTCCAGTTGGCTGACCAGGTAACTGTCTTCTAAATTTTTGTCATCAATGAGTGAGCACCTCCTGCACTTCATCTGCTTCGTTAAACATTTCACTTTGTATTCTCTCAATTCCTAAGACCCTTATTTTTCACCAATGCCTTCAATTCAGCTTGAACTTCTTCCTTCAATTAGCATTATTGTTGTTGTTGGTAGGTGCCATCGAGTCAGTACCAACACATAGCAACCTTATGCACAGCAGAACAAAACACTGCCCAGTCCTGGGCCAACCTCACTATTGTTGCCAATCTCGCTGGGGTCTTTCTCTTTTTCTCTGACCCTCCACCTTACCAAACATGATATCCTTTTCCAGTGACTGATCCCTCCTGATAATATGTCTGAAACATGAGAGACGAAGTTTGGCCATCCTGGACTGCAATGAACACTCTGGCTGCACTTCTTCTAACACAGATCTGTTGATTCTTTGACAGCTCATGGCACTTTCAATATTCTCCTCTAACACCATAACTCAAAAGCATCGATTCTTCTATGCTCTTCCTTATTCACTGTTCAGCTTTCACATGCTTATGATGTAATTGAAAATACCATGGCTTAGTCCTCAAGCTCATATCTTTGCTCTTCAGCACCTTAAAAAGGTCTTGTGCAGCAGATTTGCCTAATGCAATACATCACTTGATTTCTTGACTGTTGCTTCCATGAGTATTGATAGTTGATCCAAGAATGAAGTCCTTAACAACTTCTATCTTTTCTCCATTGATAAGAATGTTGTTTACTGGTCCAGTGGTGAGGATTTTTGTTTTCTTTACGTTGAGATGTAATCCATACCGAAGGCTGTGCTCTTTGATCTTCATTAGTAAATATTTTAAGTCTTCTTCACTTTCAGCAAGCAAAGTTGTATTATCTGCATATTGCAGGTTGTTAATGAGTCTTCCTCCAATAGCATTGGTTCTTGGTAATATTCTCTTTCCTGAAATGGCTGAGCTTCAGCTAATTCTTTTGGTACAGTGATGCAGTGTATTTCTTTCATCTTCTTTCGATGCTTCCTGCACTACTAATTATTTCATTGTTGGCTCAAACTCATAGTAACCCTGTGCAGAACAGAGCAAAGCACAGCTTAGTCTTGCATTATGCTCACAATTGTTTTATGTTTGAGCCCATTCTTGTAGCTACTGTGTCAGTCCAACTCATCTGCTCTTATTCACTGACCTTCTGCTTTACCAAGCATGATGCCCTTAACCAAAGACTGATCCCTCCTGATTATATGCCCAAAGTAAGTGAAACAAAATCTCATCATCCTTGCTTCTAAGGAGCATTATGACTAAATTTCTTCCAAGGTACATTGTTTGCTTTTCTGGAAGACCATAATGATACTTTCCACTTTTTTTTCCAATAACATAATTCAAATTCACCAATTATTTGATGATCCTCATTTTTTATTATCCAGCTTTCACATGCACATGTGGCAATAGACAAATATGGTTTGGAGCAGACTTACCTTAGTACTCAAAGTGATATCTTTGCTCTTTAATGCTTGAAAGTGGTCTTTTGCAGATTTGTCCAATGCAATATGTCATTTGATATTTTGACTGCTGATTCCAAGAGCATTGATTGTGGATCCAAATAAAATGAAATCCTTGCCAATTTCAATCTTTTCTCTGTTTATCATTATGTTGTTTATTGGTCCATACTAAAGACTGAATTACTTGATCTTTATCAGCAACTGCTTCATGTTCTGTTCACTTTCAGCAAGCAAGCATGTCTCAACTGCATAGCACAGCTTGTTAATGAGACTTCCTTTAATCCTATGCTGCATTCTTCTCCATGTAACCTAGCTTTACTGATTTTTTTGCTCAGCATACATATTGAATAAGTATGGTGAAAGAATATAACACTAGAGCACATTCTCCTGATTTTAAACTATGCAATGTTCCCTTGTTCAATTTGCATGACTGCCTCTTGATCTATATACGAGATATGCATAAGCACAATTAAGTGTTTTGGAATTCCTATTCTTTATAATGTGATCGACAGTGTTCTATGTTCCATACAGTTAACTGCCTTTGCACAGTCAGTAAAACTAAAGTAAATATCTTTCCGATATTCTCTGCTTTCAGCCAGGATCCATATGACATCATCAATGATATCCCTTGATTTATGTCCTCTTCTTAAATTTCTGGCAACTCACTGTCAACTTGCTGCTGCAACCATTTTTAATTATCATCAGCAAAATTTTACTTGCATGTGAAATTAATGATATTGGTTAGTAATTTTGGCAATCTGTTGGCCGCCTTTCTTTGGAAGGGGTGCAAATATAGATCTTTTTAAGTCATTTGACCAGGTAGTTCTCTTATAATTTCTTGACATAGACAAATGATTTCTTGAAACAGAGCACATCAGTTTGTTAAACATTTCAATTTGTATCCATCAATTCTTGAAGCCTTTTTTTTCATTAATGTCTTCAATGCAGCTTGTACTTCCTCCTTCAGTACTATCAGTTCTTGATCATATGCTACCTCATGAAATGGTTGAACACTGACCAGTTCTTTTTGGTACCATGACTGTGTTTCTCTCCCATCTTATTTTGATTGTTCCTGTATCATTCATATTATG
>NW_006408747.1:1959221-1963833 GCF_000296735.1 Chrysochloris asiatica | reverse complement strand
TATTTCCCCTGAGATCAGAGGAGCTCACTAGTTCCTCTTATAGGGATCATGATAGAAGATCCTAGACAGTGTGTGTGTGTGTGTGGGGGGGGGGAAGAATGTAGAATAAAATTCAAAATCACAAAAATACCAGGCTTACTGGTTTGATAGGCCAATGGAATCCCAGAAACTGTGGTCCTGAGATTCACTTCCAGTCAGGAACTGAGCCCATCCTTGAGGATCAAATTTCAGTCAAAAAATAGACAGGTCTATAAATTATACAATTATACCAGAGAGGAATGTACTCCACATATGCAATCATATGAAAGCAAAGGGACAGCATCTGACCCAAAACAAAGCTCAGAAGGCAGGAAGGGTCAGGAAAGAAGGACAGATGGAAATGGGAGATCCAGGGAGGAAGTGAGAAGAGTGCTATTACATTGAAGGCATTATACCCAATGTCACCAAACAAAATGTGTATAAATTGTTCACTGGAAAACCAATCTGCTCTGTAAACTTTCACCCAAACCTCAATAAAAGGTTCAGAAAGTCAAATCGGTTCACTATTTCTTAAAAATAAACTCTTTATATGGATGTCTAATGGACATCTCCAGTCAGAGTTAATTGCCACCCAGTCAGTTCAACTCATAGCAACCCTGTATTTGTTGTTGTTGTTAAGTGCCATCGAGTCGATTCTGACCTATGGCAACCCTGTATAGGCTTTCCAAGGAGCATCTGGTGAGCTTGAACCACCAACCTTGCAGTTCAAATGACTTTGCAGCCTGACACATTAGCCCACAGCACCACACCAGGACTCAAATGTTCATTATTCATGACGTTATCCATAGTTTTCCATGACCTACATAGTTAAAAGTCTTTGTATAGTCAATAAAGCACAAGTAAGGATCTCTCTGATATAATCTGCTTTCAGTTAAGATCTACCTGACATCAGCAATGATATCTTTAGGTTAATGTCTTCTTCTGAATTGGCCTGAGTTTCTGACAGTTTCCCGTCCATGTTCTATTGCAACAGTTTTCGAAATATCTTAAGAAAAGTTTTACTTGCATATGATATTAATGTTATTGTTCAATGATTTATGCATTCTGTGGGATTACCTCTCTTTGGAATGAGCACAGATATGGATTACTTCCCCTCAGAGGGCCAGGCAGCTGTCTTTCAAATTTGTCATAGATGAGAGAGCACCTCCAGTGCTGCATCAGTTTATTGAAAGATTTCAATTTGTATTTCATCAATTCCTGGAGCATTGCTTTTGCCAATACATTCAGTGAACCTTGGACTTCTTCCTTCAGGACCATCAGTTCTAGATCGTATGCTACCTCCTGAGATGGTTTAGCATTAACCTTTTCTTTTTGGTGCAGTAATCCGGTGGGTTCCTTCCATCTTCTTTTAATGTCTTTCTGCGTCATTCAATATTTTTCCCATAGAATCCTTCAATATTGAAACTTAAGGTTTGAATATTTTCTTTAGTTTTTTCACCGTGAGAAATGCTGAATGTTCTTCCAATTTGGTTTTCTAACTCCAAGTCTTTGCATATTTTATTATGATACTTGACTTTGTCATCTCAAACTGTTCTTTGAAATTTTCTTTTCATCATTTCTTCCATTCATTTTAACTTCTCTACTTTCAGAGTCTCTTCTGACTTTCATTTTGTCTATTATTTCTTTTCTGTGTTTTTAATGACCTTTTGCTTTCTTCCTGCAAGATGTTTTTAATATCAACCCACAACTCTGAAGATAATTCTACAACAGTACATTGAATGGTGACCACAGAAATTTAAGCCAGATTCAGAAGAAGACATGGAATGAGGAATATCATTAATGAGATCAGATGGATCTTGACTGAAAGCTGGGGATATCACAAAGGTGTTTACTTGGTACAATACTGAGAAGTGTTTCCTTCTGTTGTGCATAGAGTCTCCATGAGTCAGAATCAACAACTAACCATGGACCACTCATCATTGATTAATTTTGTAAATGGTTTTATTAAAATGATAGTGATAATTATTTCTATAGCTCTGGTATTATAGAATTAAAGTAGTGCATTTACAGGGAACTGTAAGAGATTCAATCCAGATTCAGATGAAAACATGGAATGAGGAGTATCATTGCTGATATCAGGTGGATCTTGGCTGAAAGCAGAGAATACCAGAAAGATGTTTACTGTGCTTTATTGTCTATGCAAACACTTTGGATACTGTGGATTATGGACAACATCTCACGGAATGAGTATTCCAGAACACTTAACTGTGCTCATGATGAACCTGTACATAGAACAAGAGGCAGCTGTTCATAGTGAATAGTTAAAATTAGAAAAGGTGTGTGCCCAGATTGTATTCTTTCACCATATTTATTCATCTCTATGCTGAGCAAATAAATTGAGAAGCTAGGTTATATGAAGAAAAGCCTGACATCAGGACTGGAGGAAACGCTTAACAACCTATGATATGTAGATGATACAACCTTGCATGCTGAAAGTGAAGAGGACTTAAAAAGTTTACTGATGATGACAAAAGATCACAGCTTTAAGTATGGGTTGAACCTCAATATAAAGAAAAAAAAAATCCTCACCACTGGACCAATAAATACCATCAAGATAGATGGAAAAAAGATTGAAGTTGTCAAAGACTTCATTTTGCTCAGATCAACCATCAACACTCAAGGAAGCAGCGGTCAAGAAGTCAAATGATGTATTTATTACATTAAACAAATCTGTTGCACAAGACCTTTTTAAAGTGTTCAAGAGCAAAAATGTCAGTTTGAGAACTAAGGTGTACCTGGCTCAAGCCAAGGTATTTTCAATAGCTTCATATACATGTGAAAGTTGAACAGTGAATAAGGAAGACCATATAAAAATAGACACATTTGAGTTATGGTGTTGGAGGAGAATATTAAATGTACCATGGACTGTCAAAAGAACAAACAAATCTGTGTTGGAAGAAGTACAGCCAGAATGCTCCTTAGCAGCCAGAGTGGTGAGACTTTGTCTCTCATATTTCAGACATATTATCAGGAGGAACCAGCCCCTAGAGAAAGATATCATGCTAAGTAAATAGTTGTTGTTAAGTGCCGTCGAGTTGATTCTGACCCATAGCAACATTGTATAGGGTTTCCGAGGAGCAGCTGGTGAGCTTGAAACACCGACCTGGCAGTTCAAACGGCTTTGCAGTCTGGGACATTAACCCACAGCACCACACAAGGACTCCAAGTAAAGTAGTAGTTAAGTGAAACAGAGGAAGATTCCCCAATGAGATGGATTGGCACAGTAGCAGCAGCACTGGACTCAAGCATAGCAACAATTGTGAGATTGGCACGGGACTGGGCAATGTTTCATTCTGTTGTGCATAAGCTCACTATGAGTCGGTACCAACTGGACAGCACCTCATAAAAATAACAACAAAGTATTATTGTTTTAAAAAATAGTTTTGTTGTTAGGTGCCATCGAGTTAGTTCTGATTCATAATGACTCTATAAACAAGAGAAATGAAACACTGTCTGCCATCTTCACAATTATTATATGCTTGAGACCCTTGTTGCTACCACTGTACCAGTCACTGGGGCTCTCCCTATTTTTCATTGACCCTTCACTTTATCAAGCATGATGTCCTTCTTCAAGAACTGATCCATCCTAGCAACAAATCCAAAGAATGAGAGATGAAGTCTTACACTCCTCTTTTCTAAGGAACATTATGGATATACTTCTTCAAAGACAGATTTGTTTGCTCTTCTGACAGTCCATGGCACTTTCAATATTCTTCTCCAGCACTATGATTCAAATGCATTGATTCTTGTACTGTCTTCCTTTTTTCAATTTTCACAGGCATATGAGGTGATTGATAGTACCATACATGGATGAGGTATAGCATAGTCCTCAAAGAGACATCTTTGCTCTTTAACAGTTAAAAGATAACTTTTGCAGCAGATTTGCCTAATGCAATATGTGGTTTCATTTCTTGACGGATGTTTCCATGAGTATTGATTGTGAATCAAGCAAAATACAACTATTATAGATGCAGAGGAGTCCTGGTGGATTACTGTGGGATAAGGCACTGGACTGCAAGGTCAGTTTGAACCACGAGGACGACAGTTCAAACTCACCAGCCGTTCCCTGGAAACCCTATACAGGATCACTATGAGTCAGAAATGACTCAAAAAACACTTAACAACAACAACAATATATGCACAAAATAAAGTGTAGGTAATTTCTTCATGTCCTCATCATGCTGTCTGCTGAGGCAGGAGCATAATCCTAGATCTTTGTCCTGAGTCTAATGGAAGCTACTCACTGATTGAAAACAATTTATTCACAGTTTTGATCTTTGTCTGGCAACACAAAAACAGAGGCAAAGAAATTACTGGGCTTCCCATGAGGCTACCCTGCCTCCAGACAATCCTTGCAGGTCAGATATAGAATTAAGAGCTAATTTAGGCATTCTGTCTCCCAATTCATTCAATTTGCTTTCATTTTCTATTTCTGTGAGACTGTCATTGTATATGACATGGTAATGATGATATATTTACTTCTGAATATTTTTAGATATATTCTAGATTGTAGAATAAAGTTTTATAGAGATATGCACAACACAGCAGGTGGCTGATCTTCAAATTAGTTACA
>NW_006408747.1:1951565-1959121 GCF_000296735.1 Chrysochloris asiatica | reverse complement strand
ATATCTCAAATGGCACTACAAGAATTTAAACCTTTCAATGACCTATTGTGCCATTGGATATTACTATTTTCCCCCACAGTTCCAACTCCTGTTTCTAAACCTTAAAAATGATTGCAGAGACCTGGAGAGAAAAAAGACCTTAATATGCAGAGTCTCTAATTCATAATAAAATGTCAGCGAAACCATGGGTGCTCAATAAATGTTAGTTGATGCTGACATTAGAACAAAATTTAGATACTAAAGTTTTGTAAGTCGGAATACATGCATATGTCTTAATGAATGCTAAAGATGCAACTGGTCCAAAAGAAAAGACCAAAAAAATCCTCACGAGTTTCATATTAAATATTTAGAGGTCTTTTGACCCTAGAACACCTGCTAAGCCATGATAAGAATAATGCACTCTGGGCTATTCAAAATTGTTTGACCCTATGAAACATTAAAGCCATTTTCTTCTCAAAGAATTCTCTTACGAAAGAATAAAAGTAATTTCATTCTTCTTGTGGGATAACCAAAGGGAAATCTCTTACATCAGTCTTCTAAACTTAACAGTCTAGTTAGTCTGAAAGGGTAAAATACAATGACCTAGAGGATATCTACTATCTTTCCAGAAGATAAGATAAATAGTTCCTATCTCTATCACACATAGTAGGAGGTCACTTGGGTGGTGGTAATTTACTGGTAGCTAAAAGTCCTTGGAAGAAGCCTTGGTAGTCCAGAGGTCACTCAGCTGCTAACCGAATGGTCAGTAATTAGAACTACCAGCCACTCTGTGGGAGAAAGATGTGGAAGTCTGCTTCCCTAAGTATTACAGCCCTGGAAACCCTATGGGGCAGTTCTACTTGGTCCTTTAAGGGTAGTGATGACAATGGATTTGGTTTTGAATAAAGGTCCTTCAGGCATCCCTGACCAGCACAAATGGTTAAGCACTAGACAATAAATCAAACGATTGGCAGATGAAACTCACCCAGAGGCTCCATAGAAGAGATGTTTGGTGATCTCATAAGTGTAGATTTACTCTGCAACACATGGGGTCACCATGAGTTGGAAATGGCTTCATGATTTGGTTTGTTTTGGGTTTTTTTTAAAGTTCCTTCTGTCCAGAAACCACTTTCTCCAACCTAATATAGCACCAACTCATGGAATCCTAGAATTGGAAGAGATTTCAGAACATCATGCCAAGCAATATCATTTTTTAAATGAAAAGTGAGGTAAAATGACTCACATTGTCACTTTAATGAAAGTGAAGTCACAGCACAAAGATGAAAACCCACACCACTTAACTTCAAGGAAACTGCTCGAAACGTGATTTTGGCTGTCTTCCTTCCCTTCTGACATGCCATTCCCACCTTTAAAATCACTATTGTTGTTGTTGCATGCTGTCGAGTCAATTCTGACGTAGAACAGCTCAATGTGACAGAACAGAACTGTCCTATAGGATTTACTTTTCTGTAATATTTAAATATGCTGATTGTTACTTCTTTCTCCTTTATCCTGAGGAGACACCAGTTGAGTTGGAACCACCAACCTTCATGTTAACACTTGACAGTAGCATCACCAGTGCTCCACTTGCATTTACTATTGGGTAAGAAAGCAAACTCAATAATACCTGCCTTAAAACCATTTCGTAAACATCTTTATGTCATTAGCTGCAGTTACTTTGATTCCAAGATGGGGAAATTTCCTGTCATATAAACACTATTGCTGTTGTTGTTGATAAGAGCTATTGAGTCAGTTCCAACTCAGGTTATTGAGGAGCAGTTAGTGGGTTTGAACTGCTGACCTACGGTTCATAGTCCAGTACTTACGTGTTATTTCCTGTCTTTGCAATCACTCTCCTCCTCTTATAGGAACCTTGCCTAATCTTCAGCACCCAATGCAGGAACCAATATTTCCTAACCACTTTAATGTCAAAATACATTTTCCTATCCTTGGATTCCTTTAATAACATTCACTCATTACATTAATTTGTTTATAACCATATTATAATTTTCTGTTTTATATTTATAGATCTGGTCTTGTTTCTATTGTTTCTATTTCTAAATCTTCTTGATGACTGGTCCATGTATTTCACTTTATTGGTGACCTTTATAGGATTACATATGTACTGAAAAAACAAATGGATATTTTTAATAGTCTGCCTCTTTCTATGAAGAATTAAAGACAATAATAAATACCTGTTGAGTTTAATTAAAACTGAATTCAGGAAAATGCCTTTGAGGATAGAAGGAGATGATTAAAAGAGGCAGACAAGTCCTACATGACAAGGTGCAACACGAAGGCCTCAGGCCTTCACCTACTGCCCAGCCAAGCTATGACTGCTGTCACATCCCACAAATAGACACGTTTCCTCTGAAACACCTTCATGTTCTGTTTCACATTAAGTGACACAGTTAAAGTTTCAATCATGACATTTCAGTAGCTGGTTGTCCCAATATATTAAAAACAGACTCATCACAACTCACTTAGACTGTTTGGATGCATAAAGTGATGGGAGGGGATCAAGGGCATACTCTCTTTATTTGCATTTTAGAAAAAACAAGTCACCCTGGTCTGCAATTTGGTACTTAAAACTCTAATCATGTCTTAGGCTTATTTGCATCACATTATTTCAAATATGTATAATGTCACTGAGGCACAGTAAACAGGATATAACAAAAAGTATAAAGTCCAAAATCCCCATTTGGTTTTGTTAATTTGTTATGAAGCCATGATCCACTTGTGTAATTTACTTAATGAATCTGCATTCAGGCTTAAAAGGAAAGTCTTCTTCCCATGAAAGCAAATTAAAGAGGTATTTGTCAATATATTTTTTTTTTTTAAAAGATAATTACAATTAATTTTGATCACTAAAATAATAAAATGCTTGGCTAATTGTTTATTTCCTGTGATTTATTTCTCCTATAGATATTAATTTTTTTCTTCAAGCTTTCAGAACTCTACCTGGTCAAATAGGTCATAATTCTGAATGTGGTGCTATTAGCTGACTTTTAATTAGAGCCTGTTATAAAAATCACTGTTATTTTCCTTGGCACTCATAAATACATGTATTCATCAAAATGCTTAAATTAAACAAATAGTGTGACTTGTGATATACTGTTAATGGAAAACACAGAGTATACATTTTTATGCATTTCACAGTTTGTAAATGTCACCAACTAAAAATATAATCACATTTCCCTAGACCACATCAACATGAAGATACAATAAAGTCTCAGTAACAATAACAGAACAGTTACTGCCTGAATTTCTACCCACTCAAATTTGTGAAGTTACCAGGATAAATAGTACCCATCATAAGGGTACCCAGCATTCTTGTTGTTGTCATTGTTAGATGCCATTGAGTCAATTCTGATTCATAGTGATCCTATGTACGGCAGAATAGAACACTGCTCAGTCCTACGACATGTTCACAATTATTGTTACCGTGAGCTCATTGTTGCAGCCACTGTGTCAATCCATTTTGTTAATCCAGGCCAATTTACTCTTTGCTTGGAAAAAAGCCACAGCATGGAGTTTTATCCAAAAAATAAGAGCCTGGCAACTGAAAACCAAAGCAATTAAAAAATTTGAATGCAGTCTTTCAGAAAAATTAATAAAACATGAAAGCCATTGCTGTCTAGTCAATTCTGACTCATAGTAACCATATAAGATGCAGTAGAACTGTTTCATAGGGATTCCAAGACTGCTTTTTTTAAGCTTGTAAACCAGCCACTTCGTGCCTTTATAGCCTCCCATTTTGGGTAGTCAATTTCTAAGTTGCCCATCCCTATCAACCCTGTGTATTGAAGACTCTTTCCCTCTTGGTTGGTATTTTGAGCTACCACATCCATAAGTAAAGGTCCAGTTCATCAAATTGTAATAGTTTACACTTGCTTCCTGTATCAAAAATTTTTTTATCTTTCTCCAGTTGAGTTTTGATCAACAAGTCATTCTCACAAGCAGATTGTCAAATGACTATTATCTGCAAGTTTGGACATTCTTGCACATTTCACCAAACTTCAGACTAGCTGGCTGCTTCACTCTCAGCTCTAGCCCCCTTAGGGGTTAGGTCAGTGTCCATGGGCTCTGGAGTTCCCAAGTCTCCCTAAACTTCAGACCAGCCAGCCCTTCCTCTTCTCACTATCATCTCAATGTTGACTGGTGTCTGTGGAACATGTTCAAACTCTGCCCGTGTCTTCATTGTTGCATTTTCCCC
The DNA here is from genome assembly GCF_000296735.1 of Chrysochloris asiatica. Classification (NCBI taxonomy): domain Eukaryota; kingdom Metazoa; phylum Chordata; class Mammalia; order Afrosoricida; family Chrysochloridae; genus Chrysochloris; species Chrysochloris asiatica. Next base: position 1,954,926 of record NW_006408747.1, on the reverse strand, counting down.
AGTTGCACTTACAAGGAGACCAAGGCAGTCACCAGCAAGCTTGCAAGCCTGCTCATATGTCCCCTTTGAGTTTCAGTCTTGGAATGGGGTTTAACCTGATGTGTTGACTTTTCTTGCCTTGATGGCTCCCAGACAAACAGCTTGCTTTATTCTTGTGACAGCCGAACAGTCTGCCTTTTTTCCCCCCTGCTGGTCTTTCTTTCAAGAAGTAGCTTCTGTTCCTCTAGCTGCTCCAGTTTAGTCTGCATGCCCTTTCCAGTGGAAATGTTCCACCTCAGAAGCATCTAAATGGGGCTCAGGATTCCACCTAAGGCCCCATACTCTACAAAGGCTAATGGAATAAGAATGTCACATCTTTCTCCTGTGGAGTAACTAGAGGGTTAGAAGAGCCGAACATTCAGTTAAACACGGTGCTAACAAGGTTGTGTTCATAAGACAGAAAGCTTATTATTTATTTTATTTCTCCCTCAACTTTTCCTAACATGGCAACTCCACATAGTCTCTGCCGTGGCCCATCCCAATCCAATTCTCACGTCTTCATCAATCTTTCCTACACAGCAAGGTTCTTATCCTCACTGGCACCCATCTTATCAAGTATATTGAGTAAAAGAAGGTCAGAGATCAGACCCAGTTCTATGTAATCTTTTTAGGTTACTGGTGTGGTGTTATAGAATAAGTACTGGACTGCTAACTGCAAGGTTGATAGTTCAACCCACCAGCTGCTCTTTGGAAACCCTACATAGGGTTGCTGGGAGTCAGAACTGATTCAATGACATTTAACAACAACTGCAGGCAATAGATATCAATCACTTTCTCTTCTCCTTCCCCTATACAGACATGTGGCTTTCTCCAAATGTTAAAACTAACCTAACCTGGCATCAATGTTCCTGCTACTGATAGTAGAACCACCTTGCTTCTCCGTTCCAGTCTCCAATAGTAATCTCACATTGAGACTATCCTTCAGTTCTCATACTTATCCCTCAACTCTGGACTAATCGTTTTCTACAGGTTTTCTAAACAAACCCTCAGGAACCTGTATATAAGGACTTTTAAGTGTACATAACCTTTGATCCAATAATTACAAATTTATGGGCAAATACAAGAGAGCTCTAAAAATTTCCTACAAAAATGAAATAACAAGATAATGGAAATGTTCCATGAGTTTTTTTGACATCCCCTCATATGTTCATAACATCTTTATTGTTTTTAATAGAAATCATAGCATCACACAAAACACCAAACAATAGGAGAATGTTTTGAGACAAAGAGTTAGATTTGATCTTTGCTTTTGATTCCTGAAAGATAATTCTTGGAATTTCCTCAGCAATAAAGGTGTCTTTATTGACTAAAACATCCAGACAACATATATTGCAGGAGGACTACACAAACGACAGCTGGTAGAGTAACTTCAATAAGGAAGGGACATAATTTTAGTCACACATATTCAATGATTCAATTAATCATGCCTATGCAATTAATCATGCCTAGGCAATCATGACTATGCAACCAACCAACCGGATGGCAGATTGGGTAGACAGGCAGTGAAGAGCTCCATCAATAACAACACAGAATACTGTACCAAACAGGCTCAGGGGATGGTGGTAGAACTCTGAACCACATATAAAGGAATAGTTAGAAGCTTGGAAGGCTTACAGCTATGGGAATTTGTAGCAGAATCAAGAAATCCAGTGCTTTCTAATTCAAGACGCTCAGCTGCTCCCAAAGCTGCCATCTTGGGAGAGACCAAGCAGGGGAAGGATCAGAACAGCCACGAACACCTGACAGAACTGCAAAGATAGAGGTGTGGACATTCTTTTGTTGTTGTTGTTGTTATCTGTTCATTGGTCTCTCGATGTCTGTGCACCTCCATTCTGGTGATTAGAGGGGATGCCTAAGTGAATGAACCCTCCACCCCCACCCCTGGAGGTTTCTACTACGCATGCAAACAGATCTCCTCGAAATTGAAAGTGACAGTTTCCACTTAAAATAAAACAGCCAACACTCATCTGTCAGTTTGCTGTACTGTGGTGGCTTGTGAGTTGCTGTGATTCTGAAAGCTATGCCACTGGTATTTTAAATACCAGCAGGGTCACTCATGGTGGACAGGTTTCAGAAGAGCTTCCAGATGAAGACAGACTAGGAAGAAACAGTGATGAACTACTTCTGAATATTTAGTCACTGAAAACCTTATGAATAGCAGAGAAACACTGTCATATATAGTGCTAGGAAATGAGTCCCTCAGGTTGGAGGGCACTCAAAATGCAACTGGGGAACAGCTGCCCCCTCAAAGTAGAGCTAACCGTAATGATGAAAATGGAGTAAAACCCATGGAGAAAAGCCTGTAGGACCTTCATTTGCTGATGGGGCACAATTCAAAATGAAGAAAAACAGCTATAAACATCCATTGAAAATTGGAACATGGAATGTACGAAGTATGAATTTGGGAAAATTAGAAGTTGTTAAAAATGAAATGGAATGCATAAACATCTATATCTTAGGCATTCGTGAGTTGAAATTGACTGGCATTGGCCATTTTGAATCTGACAACCACATGGTTTACAATGCAGGAAATGACAAATTGAAGAGGAATTATGTTACATTCATCTTCAAAAAGAACATATCCAGATCAGTCATGAGGTACAACGCTGTCTGTGATAGGAAAATATCCATGCGCCTACAGGGAAGCCCAGTAAATACCACTATTATTCAAATGTATGCACCAACTGCTAAAGCCAGTGAGAATGAAATAGAAAAATTCTACCAACTTTTTCAATCTGAAATTGATGAAACATGCAATCAAGATGTATTGATCATTACTGATGATTGGAATGCAAAGGTTGGGAGCAAAGGCGAAGGATCAGTAGTTGGAAAATATGGCCTTGGTGATAAAAATGGTCCTGGAAAATGCATGATAGAATTCTGCAAAACCAATGATTTGTTCATTTCAAATACCTTCTTTAGACAGCATAAGATATGACTACGCACATGGACCTCACCAGATGGAATACATAAAAATCAAATTGACTACATCTGTGGAAAGAGACGATGGAAAACCTCCATATCATCAGTGAAAACAAGTCCAGGGGCAGACTGTGGAACAGACCATCAATTACTCATGCAAATTCAAACTGAAGCTTAAGAAAATGAAAACAAGTCCATGAGAGCCAAAATATTATGACCTTGAATATATCCCACCTGAATTTAGAGATCATCTGAAGAACAGAGTTGATACATTAAACACTAAAGACCAAAGACCAAACGAGTTGTGGGATGACATTAAGAACATTATACAGGAAGAAAGCATAAGGTCACTGAGAAGACAAGAAAGAAGGAAAAGATCAAAATAGATGTCAGAGGAGAC
>NW_006408747.1:1944933-1950470 GCF_000296735.1 Chrysochloris asiatica | reverse complement strand
GCTCTGGTAGCGTAGTGATTACAAATCAGGTTGCTAACCTCAGGGTCAGCATTTTGAAACTATAAGCTGTTCCGCAGGAGAAAGATGAGACATTCTACTTCCATAAAGATGTACAGCCTTGGAAACCCTGTACAAGGTCGCTATGGGTTGGAACTACCTCCATGGTATATAACTACCACCACCATACAATCATGACTGTGCAATGTAGCCAACAAAAATTCCCCAACATTGATGTTCTCAGGGCTTCCTGAATTGGTGAAAACTATACATACAGCTATTCTTAGTGAGTTCAGGGAGTTGTCCCAAGGAATTAACAAACTCACCAAGTCAGTGGGAACCAACAGGGACTGCCTATCTGGCAGTAAGAATAACTGAGTCCTTCTTACTTGTGAACTCTGACACAGCTTTGGATGACTGGGATTCAGAAAAGACTGCACAAACAGCCAGTCAGAAGGGCAGTGTCTTTTTCACCTATGTGTTCTGACTTAGGTCAGAGTGGCTAGTTCAGAGAAAGGTTGCATGGACAGCAGGTCTGAAAGAAAACATCCTTTTGACTTTTGAGTTCAAATTCACCTCTGAGAAGCTGAAATTAGAGAGAAAGACTGAGTGTGCTGGGCCATTGGTGAAAAAAAAAAAGTGGGGAGGTGAGGACTAGATCCATTTCTAGAGGAGAACAGGATACATGCAAATCTTTACCATGGAGTCCTAATGTGGCATTGAACTACAAGGTAAGTTTGAGTTTCAAGATCAGAGGTTCAAACCCAACAGTCACTCCTTGGAAACACTATACAGGGTTGCCATGAGTCAGAACTGACTCAACAGTGCTTAACAAGAAAAACAATCTTTACCATACAGTTAGCAATAAAGGTGAAATGTGTCCACTCTGTTCCTTGTTTAGTGCAACATTCAATCATGGTACATGCATACGATGACATATTGTTTGAAAATTATGTGGTCAATTTCAAATAAACTGATCAGATGATTGGAGAAAGAAAACGTTCTTTTCCCAATCAAGTTGGTTATTCAGATAGAAAATAGGAATCTTCTTATTAAACTTACTCAAATTTGTTAGAATCCATATTTGATTGGCAAATAAAATCAATTATTAAGAGAAGATTCATAAAAATTGATACATATCTTTAAACATAATTACAGCTATAAATTGAACTGTAATTATTTAACCAACCATTGGATATTGACTACAACCTTGTGTCAATTATTTTAGTCCACTGTTTATAGGTTTTAATGTTTTAGCCCCTGATTGTAGCTCTGTTGTTGTTTTTAAGTGCTGTTGAGTTGGTTCTGACTCATAGCAACCCTGCATAAGGTCTCCACAGAGAAGCTGATGAGTTTGAACCTCTGACCTTGTGATTCAAATCGGCTTTGTGGTCCAATGCGTTATCCCACAGCACCACACTAGGACTCTATAAAGTTCTGTGTCATCTTTAAAAAACCTGTCCAAATCATAAGCACAATGCTAAAGGATTTTAAACAGGAAATGCCATGATTCAGTTGTGTGTGTTTTTTTTTAAAGATCACTCTGATTTCTATATGTAGAATGGACAGCAACCTTGCAAGAATGAAAGCAAAGAAACAAGATTGTTGAAGAGTCAAGTAATTCAAGAAAGAAAAAAAAAAAAGATGGCTATTTGACTTATGGTATTAGCAGAGGTAGTAGAAAGAAATATTTGGGCTGAGACAGGTGTTTTGAAATAAGCTAGTGTCAATAGGACTTTTTAAGTGATTAGATATGAATTAGTCACAAGTGTGACTCTACATTTGAGCAACCAGGGAAGTACAAAAACAGTAACTAAAAAATGCAAACAAGGAGACTAGCAAAGTGGCTACCAAAAATTAAAGGGTTCTATTTTAGACATGCTACATTTGAAGTAACTATTAGACTCTTAGTGTGGTGCTATAAGATAAGCACTGGACTGCAAACCACAGGGTCAGTAGTTCAAATCCACCACTTACTCCTTGGAAATCCTGTACAAGGTGGCTAGAAGTCAGAATTGACTCAATGGCACTTAACAACATCAACATTAGATATAAAATGAACGCTGGTGTGACACTGAACTGGTAACAAGGTCAACAATTCAAACCCATCAATTGCTCTCAGAAACCCTATATAGGGTTGTTATGAGTTGGAACCAACTCAACGGCACACAGACACAACAACATTAGACATAAAGTGGAGTTAAATGGCACTTGAATGTGTATGAATCTTAAATTTGGAGGAGAAATTGAAGCCAAAATTATCAATTTATGAATCATCTGCCTACAGATTTTATTTAATGACATGAAACTGGATTAAATCATCTAGATTGTGTAAATAAAGAGGAAGATTCCAAAGCTCTAAAAAGGTTAACTCAGTTAAGGAAGCTTGGAAGAAGTAATCAGTGAAATAGAAGGAAAGCTAAGAAACTTGGATATTCTAGTGTCTCAGAAGCCAGTGAAGTGTTACAACACTATTGAGAGGTTGAGTGAGATGAACACAAATCATTAATCAATGACTTTCATAAACTGTAAGCCACTGTGAGAGCATTTTAGTGCAGAAATGGGAAGGAAACAATTATTTAAGTAAGTTAGTCTTCTTGTTTGTTTGTTCTTAAGAATGAAAAGAAAATAAACTAATATAGTGAGTATAGTCAAATTTTCGAACACTTGAAAATACAACCATAAAGGGGAGCATAGAAATGAAGTAGCAACTGATAGGGGGAAAAAGCCAAGTAAAAGTTTCTATTTTAACGATGGAACTTATAACACTATGTTTATAGTCTAATTGGAATAATTCAGAAGAGGAATAAAGTGAAAAAGCTGAGAAGCACGGTATAATTGCAGTGACAACAGATGTCAGTAAATGAGAGGAATGCTGGATCTAGTATACAAGTGAAGGAGCTGACGACAAGCACAAACACGGACAATTCGTCTTTAGAAACTAGAGGGAGGGGAGAATACAAGAGTAAAGATATAAGCAAATTTGGTGATGGGAAATTGAAGCATTTCTCAACTGAGCACTTCAGCGATAAACTGAGAAAAAGGATGAGGTAAAAGTATTGGAAGTTGTAGAAGGAAGAACAAAATATAAAATAATCACTTCAGAAAGAAAGAAACTGAGTTTACTTGAGACAAAATAGGAGTACCTAATAGAACTGAAAGATGAGGCTTTCTACTCCCGTAAAGATTTACACCCTCGGAAACCCTGTACAGGGTCGCTATGGGTCGGAACCGACTCGACGGCACTTAACAACAACAACAACAATAGAACTGAGGACTCTGATGTGGTATTGGAGGCTAAGCCCTGGACTGTTAAAAACCTCAAGCCCACTAGTCACTCCTTGGAAACCTGTAGGGTCTCATAGGGTCACTATAAGTAAAAATCAACTTGACAGCACTTACCAACAACAACAAAAATAGAATTGAGTGCTCACTTGAGATTTGTGGTCAGACATTAAAAGAAGGAGGACGAGCAAGATGGCTGAGTGAGTAGAGGCTCCCATATACTTCTCCAGCAACTAACCACTAAACAACAAAAAACGTCAAGTATAAGCTAAGATCACAGAACTAAGATGGCAGCTGAGGTGTTGGGGTATGTACAAAAGGGCAGTCAGAGGAGGGACAAGAACAACAAAGAAAGTAGGAGAACCTACACACTAATATTGGGGGTACTTGCTCATTGCAACCATACTGAGACAGCTGAAAAACACCCCACACAGGAAGGTCAGAAAAGGAGCTAATTTAAGGAAATTGTAGCCAGTATTTTTAAAGCAGTACAAATTGGCTGTGGGAGTTCATGGGGTATACAACTGGAAAGGGGCAGAGGAAGACTGGGGCACTGTGAGAGACTGCTGTTTAATCTTGCTGAGGCTTGAGACAGATGGGCAGTAGAACCAGAAAGAATAGCAAGTACATCAAAGTGAGGAGAATATTTCAGACTCACAGGTTGATGCACAGGAAAACAGCCCACACAGGAACACTTTGGACAATCCAGGGCAGGAGAAACTGTAAAGGAAAGACATAGAAAGTCCAACATAGAAAGTCCCTGACCTTTGCCACAGGAAAGTCAAATTGCATTGCTTACATTAGCATTTCAAACCAGCTAAAAATGCATCCCTTCTACACAAGCATATTCAATTCCAGAGAGGAAGCATCCAGCACCCGAACTCCTGAATAAAGAAGGAAAAAAAGAGTGCCATGCCTAGCCCTGCTGGGTTGATTCTGACTTAGTGATGCTATGGAACTGACAGTAGCTGTCCTGTAGGATCCACAGAGCTGTGAGTGTGGAGGTGGGCTACTATATTTTTGCCCCACAAAGTAGCTGCTGGTGTGGGCATGACATCCTTCTCCAACGATTGTTTCCTCCGGACAATATGTCCAAAGTAGGAGAGACGAAGCTTAGCCATCCTGGCCTCCAAGGAGCACTCTGGCTGCACTTCCTCCAAAACAGATCTATTGGTTCTTTTGGCAGTCCATGGCACTTTCAGTATTCTCCTCCAACACCACAACTCAAAGACACCAATTCTTCTACCATCTTCCTTATTCACTGTCCAGCTTTCACATCCATATGAGGCTATTGAAAACACAATGGCCTGGGTCAGGCACACCCTAGTCCTCAAGCTGATTTCAACACTTTAAAAAGTTCCTGTGCAGCAGATTTGCCCAGTGCAATACGTCGTCTGATCTCTTGACTGCTACTTCCGTGAGTGTAGTTGATCCAAGAAGAATGAAGTCCTTGACAACTTCAATCTTTTCTCCATTGATAAGAATGTTGTTTATTGGTCCAGTGGTGAGGATTTTTGTTTTCTTGACATTGAGATGTAATCCATATCGATCCATGGTCAACTCTACTTTGAGGTGACAACTCTTTCCCAGTTTCATTTTGAGTGCCTTCCAATCTGAGGGGCTCATTTTCCAGCACTATATCTGACAGTGTTTCTCTGCTATTCATAAGGTTTTCAGTGACCAAATACTCGGAAGTAGTTCATCTCTCCTTTTTCCTAGTCTGTCTTCCTCTGGAAGCTCATCTGAAACAAGTCCACCATGGTTGACCTTGTTGGAATCACAGCAACTCACAAGCCACCACAGTAGACAAACTGACAGATGAGTGGTGGATTTACAGTTGTAGTCAAACAAAAATTAGTCTCAGTCTGATGAAATTCCAAAAAATGAGTGATGTATGTCTATTGACAATTTCTCTCATTGCTGCTACTATTTGTAAGTGCTGTCAAGTCTATTTCAACTTATATAGTGATCCTGTATAATGTTTCCAAGGAGTGGCTGGTAGGTTTGAATGGCTAACCTTGTGGTAAGAAAGCAATTCCTTTTATTGTCTAATGTTAAATATTTTGCCTCCTAAGAAAAAGTTTTCTTTTTCTATATTTCCATGTTGTTGTTGTTGTTAGGTGCCATCAAGTCGGTACTGACCCATAATGACCTTATGCACAAAACACAGAACGAAACACTGCCCGATCCTGGGCCAACCTCACGAGTGTTGCCACACTTGAGTCCATCGATGCTGCCACTTGGCCAATCCATCT
>NW_006408747.1:1909547-1933163 GCF_000296735.1 Chrysochloris asiatica | reverse complement strand
TACCGACTCATAGCCACCCTATGCACAAAAGAATGAAATACTGCCATGATGTTGCCATTTTGCCAATCCATCTCACTGGGAGTCTTCCTCATTTTTTCTGGCCTTCCACCTTACCAAATATGATATTCCTCTCCAAGTACTGGTCCCTCCTGAAAATATGTCCGAAGTAAGAAAAGACGAAATTTGGCCATCCTGGCCTCCATGGAGCACTCTGGCTGCACTTCTTCCAATACAGATCTGTTTATTCTTGTGGTATTCCATGGTACTTTCAGTATTCTCCTCCAATACCATAACTCAAATGCATCAATTCTTCTATGGTCTTCCTTATTCAGTGTCCAACTTTCACATGCATATGAGGTTATTGAAAATACTATGGCTTGGGTCAGCTGCACTTTAGTCCTCAAGCTGATGACTTTGCTCTTTAATACTTTAAAAAGGTCTTGTGCAGCAGATTTGCCTAATGCAACATGTCATTTGATTACTAGGTTGCTGCTTCCATGAGTGTTGAAAGTAGAATGAAGAATGAAGTCCTTGACAACTTCAATCCTTTCTCCATTAATAAGAATGTTGTTTATTGTTCCGGTGGTGAAGAGTTTTGTTTCCTTTACATTGAGATGTGATCCATACTGAAGGCTATTGTCTTTGATCTTCATCAGTAAGTATTTTAACTCCTTTTCACTTTCAGCAAGCAAAGTTGTATCATCTGCATATCACAGGTTGTTAATGAGTCTTCCTCAGATCCTGATGCCACATATTTCTTCATATAACCCAGCTTTTGAGATTATTTGCTCTGCATACAAGGTGAATAAGTATGGTGAAAGAATACAAATCTGTCACACACCTTTTTTTAATTTTAAATCATTCATTGTTCCATGTTCTGTTCGAACAACTGCCTCTTGGCCCATCTACAGATTCCTCATGAACACAATTAAGTGTTCCAGAATACTCATACTTTGCAAAGTTGTCCATAGCTTGTCACAATCCACACAATCAAAAGCCTTTGTGTAGTCAAAACATCACAGGTAAACATCTTCGTGGTATTCTCTGCTTTCAGCCAAGATCCATCTGATGTCAGCAATGATATCCCTCATTCCACATCCTCTTCTGAATCTGACATGAACCTCTGGAATTTCTCTGTCAATGTTTGGTTGCAGCTGTTTCTATATTACCTTTATTAAAACTTTACTTGCATGGGATATCAAAGATATTGTCCAATGTTCTTGTTAGGTGATGTCAAGTCAGTTCCAATGAATAGTGGACCCTATGAAGAACATAACAAAATACTGCACAGTCCCACACCATACTTATGATTTTTGATGTTTGAGACAATTGTTGTTGCCATGCTGTCCGTTCATCTCATTGGGTATCTTCCTCTTTTTCTCACACTTCGTTTTTCCAAGCATGAAGTCCTTATACATAGATTAGTCCTCTTGACAAATGTCTAAAAATCAACAGATAGTCTTGCCATGCCCATGTCTAAAGAACATTATGACTGTATTTGTTCCAAAACTGATTTATTTGGTCTTCTGGCAGTCCATGATACTTTCAATATTCTTCACCTACACCATAATTCAAATGCACTGATTTCTCTACATCTTTCCTTTTCATTGTCCAATTTTCAAATGCATATAAGACTATTGAAAATATCATGGTTTTTGTCAGGCCCATCTTAGTCTTCAAAGTAATATCTTAGCTCTTTAACCCATTAAAGAAGTATTTTGCAGCAGATTTTTCTAATGCAATATGTTGTTTGATTTCTTGACTGCTGTTTTCATGAGTGTGATTGTGGATCCAAGCAAAATGAAGTGTTTTCAATAATTTCAATCTTTTCTCAGTTTATCATGATGTTGTTTATTGTTCCATGTATGAGGAATTTTGTTTGCTTTACCTTAAGATGCAATCCATACTGAAAGCCCTAGTTATTTATATTCCTCAGCAAGTATTTTATGTCCTCTTTGTTTACAGCAGAAAAGTTGTGTCATTTGCTTACTGCTGGTTGTTAATGAACCTTCCTTCAACTTGGATTCTATGGTTTTATTTCTATAATCCAACATCTCAGATTATTTGCACAGCATACAGATTGAATAAGTATGGTAAAAGCATACAACCCTGGTACACACTTTCCCTGATTTTAAACAAGTTAGGACCCCTTTGTTATGTTAGAACAATTGCCTCTTGGGGTATGGTTCCTTATGAGCACAATAAAGTGTTCTGGAATACCCATTCTTTTGAGTGTTATCCATAGTTTACATAAACAACGCAGTGGAATGTCTTTGCATAGTCAATAAAAGACAAGGTAATACTTTTCTGGGGTGTTTTTTTTTTTTGTGTGTGTGTGTGTGTGTGTGTTTTATTTCAGCTAATATTCATATGACGTGAACAATGATATCTTTTAGTTCCACATCCTCTTCTGAAACTGGCTTGAACTTCTGGTAGTTCCTAGTCAATGTACTGTTGCAAAAGTTTTTGAATTATCTTCAGCAGAATATTACTTGCATGTGATATTGATACTGTTTGATGATTTTCACAGTTTGTTGCATTACCTTTCTGTGAAATGGGTACAAATATATATGTTTTCCAATTAGTTGGCCAGGTAACTGTCTTTCAATTTTCTTACTATAGATGAATGAGTACCTCCAGCATACAGTTTGTTGAAAGAGGTCAGTTGAGATTTTGTCAATACCTCTAGCCTTGTTTTCCAAAAAGGCTTTCACCACAGCTTGGACTTCTACCTTCAATACCATTGGTTCTTGATCAGCCCTCTTGAAATGGCTGAATATCCACCTTTTTTTTTTTTTTTTTTTTTTGGTACTATGACAATGTATTCTTTCTATCTTCTTCTGATGATATTCTGGCACTATCTTAGACAATGCTCACTGTTATTCATAAGATTTTTTTTTAGTAATGAGCCATTAAAAAATGGTCTCCTTCTCCTTCCTGGTCTGTCTTTGTCTAGAAGCACCTCTAAAACCTGTCCACCATTGGTAACTCTGCTGGTATTTAAATTACTGGTGGTGTAGCGTCCTGCATCACAGCAGCAAACAAGCTACTAAAGTACAACACAAACTGACAGATGAGTGGTGGAGCGAATGATTTTGGAAATTAACTAAAACAACTGTGCAAAAATCATAATTTGCATCAGCTGTTGCAGAACAAATAGTACGTATTTAATCTACAAGTATTAAATATGAGCTTACCATGCACCCAACAATTTGCTAGAGTATTAGAATCAGCAAATTTTCCAAATGTTTTTAACTTCAGAAAAGATGTTTCAATATATTTTGATCACATTCAATTTCAGGTAATCTGAAGTACAAGCTACTCTTTCAATAACTGAACATGCGATCTCAGATTAATAATTTTACCACAACAGAAGATGGAGAACTAGAACATATGATTTCAAAGATAACTTTTAGTATAAATATTGGGCACTTCAATGAATAAAATGATGAGCAAATTTAAAATCAGATTTTAAGTATAATTTCATAATGTAAAAATAAATTTTGTATGTAGAATGTGTGAAATAAATTTGATAATACATTAGAAATCATGTCCAGCACATCCCACAATTGATGGCTAACCAGTTATCGTTGTTAATTGTCATCCTGTTTGTTCACAGCTCATGGCAACCCCATAAACAATGGAGAAGAGTACATGCAGAAAGTTGGATACAATCACTCTTCAGCTAAAGACTCTCAGAAATAACACCCCAGAGAAAATAGCAAAGGCCCACTCGCATTTCCGTAACAGAAAACATAAAAAGGTGATATGTAAACCACAGAAAATGAGCCAGACAGTGTGTGTGTGTGTAAGTGTGTGTGCTTCTTTATTTCATAAGGTTGCTACAATTGTAGAATTTCCTTAGAATTCATATGAGATTTTGGACTTAAATCATATTGAGAACACAAAGTTGTTCATGTAGCAATTCCAGAATTGAGAAAGCAAAGTAATTTTGCACATCAAGTGTAAATAATAATCTGGCCTCTAATTGTATATTGAATATTGTATTAAGTGTCATCGAGTCAGTTCCAACCCATAGCAACCCTGCATAGGGTTTCCGAGGCAGCTGGTGAGCTTGAACCACCAACCTTGTGGTTCAAACCAACTTTGCAGTCCAGCATATTAACTCATAGCAGCACACCAGGACTCCAGCTTCTAATTAAACCTCAGTTATGTAGTGTTATTTCAATTATTTGAATGTTTGCACTCTTTTTAATGATAAGTACAAATTCAGTCAAATAGTCAAATAGTTTACTGTCTCTTCTCTTATGAAGGTAACAAAAAAGATTCCCTAATATTTAAAAAAGGTATCTCCACTTTATGTCACTATAAGACTTGTAACAATATAACCATCAAGACTAAAATATGCCATGAATAAAGCATCTTAAATGAAATCCCTTACAAGTCTTGTGTTGCCTGTATTTGTTATTCTAAAAGTAGCTGTAGGAATACCGACATTAATAATTAAACTGAAGAAAGATAAATACATTCTTCAAAGCATTGAAAAGCACACTGGGAGCAGAGACTCAATCCAGAAACCCTTCTGAGCACCTGTGCCTGCTTTCCAAGGGGCTTTTACTGTCATTGAGGCACCACCTGACACCAAAAAAAAGTCCCTCTTTGTTAACCAGAGTCTTGACTTGAAAGAGAATAGGAAAAAGTCCACATGCTGCCTAAATTTATTTAGAAGTAGTTATTAAGTTACTAACTTATCGTCACATATACTACTTTTGTGTTTCCAGGTGCCAAATACGGAGAATTTCCAGCTCTTTTTCAAGTATGTCACTGAAAAACTTCTTTTGTTCATTTCTCAGCAAATCGACACTGATGTAGAGTTTGGTTTCTTGTGGGAGGCTCTCAGTCAGAAATAAAAATGATATTGCTGCTATTTTCTCTGTGACAAAAGTTTAGCTTCAAACCACGTTTTCTTCCCAATTTCTAAGAAAGAGAAGGCTTAGTCAAAGAATTCAGATGAAAGATGACAAGATTCCATTCAGTGAGAGCAAACCTTTACGCATGAAAAGGAAACAGGCTCATGCTGTAAGAGAAGTGACTTGGATTAGACATTAGAATTTGGTGAAAGAATAGTTATGAAAATTTAAGTAAATCTATCAAAAAGTAATTGAATGTGTTTTATGTAAATTTAAAAACTTCTGAGTTGGAATAGCGATGGACTTGAGTCTTTCAGCTCTTCCAGTATTATGATTTCATGATTTTTCTGTATTGTTTTCATCTTCATTTAGAATCCATTAGTGTTATGAGTTATACTATCTTAACCATCATTGTTTCCTCAGTTCAATGAATTTTATCTTTGAATAAATATAGACAATAGTCTCTGCATCAGGAAAGATCCCTAATATATTCATATGATATTTGTTAGTCATGAAGTAACCACATGATAAATTGTAAAGTTGGTCTTCACCACTTCATAGCTTCCTGTTTTATTTATATTTCCTGTCTGATTGACACCCCTTTTCAACTTTCTCTAATACAAAAGATTTTCATGTTCTCTCTTTCTTCATCTTGTTTTCATAATTAATGTAAATTATTGATAACACATTAAGACAGGATTACTCAAAATATGCTCAGAAGAACATTAGATATTTGGGATATTAAAGGAATCAACTTAAAAAAAAAACTTCCATAAACAAATATATTTTAAGAAATATTGTGTTAAACATATTTCTGTCAAAGCTGCTTGGAGCTTTAATATGCTAATTTGCATTATGACTCACTAGGAGAGAGCTGTAATAGAAAGTACTTCCCAAACTTATTTGGACATAGAATGGACATGAAACAACTAGGAGGATTTTGAGTTTTATGAAAGACATACAAAAATCACAGGGAAGTAAAATATATTAGTATTCTGAGAGATTTTCCACCCTGAGGCTCTGTAGGGAGCATGGTGACTCTGTAGGATAAGCACTGGACTTCAAAACACTAGGTCGACAGATGGGCCCAACAGTTGCTGTACAGGAGAAAGATGAGGCTTTCTACTCACATAAAGATTTACAACCTTGGAAACCCTACATAAGGTCGTTATGAGTCAGAACCATCTTTTTGGCACTTTACAACAACAACAACATGACTATTAAGGCTGACACTGTAGTCACACATCCAGAAGTCTCTAAGCTCCTGAGTCCATTCTCCATATACACATTAAGTTGAACTATAAGATTCAAGTATTGAAAAATGGAAAAAAATGTAGAGCTAAAATTCATCTGTTCTGAATAGGACGTGGTCTAGAATGAACTGATTTTAATTTTAAATGTATTGTTTGCATTTAGCTCTAAGCACACATTAGTGCTATCTTTCTGTATTAAAAATTCATTTTATTCAATAAAATTTAATGAATTTATTCAATAATTATCTGTTCAATGTTTACTATGCAAGAAGCTTAATTAATATTTGATAATATTATTAATAAGCATGATAATAATGGTCAAAGAGATAAACTATTTTACAGGTACAATGCAAACATTTTATAAAAACCTAAGCACAGAACACCTTGCTAAATAAACATCTAAGACAAATCAACTATGGACTTTCATTTTCAGAGAATTTTAAATTTCTTTTAAAATGTATTTCTATGGAAGATCCTACTTTTAAGTTAGGTACTTATTTTCTTCTTTATGATATTTATAGCCCTTTAGTATTTATTCACATATATTTTCTTCTTATATAATAACTAAAACAGTGCTTTTAGAGACTGACTCTCTTATATCACAATATCCACTCAAATATTTCACATTTCAAAAGGTACCTAAATTCATTCAGAAAAGAAAAGTAATCTACTCCATTTTAAAGGCAATACATAAAATATGAAAAAAAGGGTTCTAGAATATATTTACTCTATGTCTATTCAATAGTGGTCAAAACCCAGTACCATTAATCGTTAATTGCTCCTCTATATTAATTAGCCTGAGGAAATTGATACAGTCTCCAGCTATGCCTAATTTATAATCTGTACAGTGTTAATAACTTCACTGTTTATATATATGATGCTTTGCTAAACATGTTTTTAAAAGAACTTTTGGCTTTCAGAGTCTTGAGAAACATAATCGTCGGTGGCACATTTGAAATAAAACACTGAATCAATGTAGAAATCACCAGCAGTAATAAATTAAAAGGGTACAGGTGAGGCACAAAAAAGGTGTGTCAAGTTGAAAACTTGAGGCTGTTATTATCATATAGATTGGTCTTCAAGTCAGGTAAAAAAAAAAAAAAAAAACTGTCAAAGAAAGATGCAATTTCCACCAGGAGGACAGGTGATATGAGAGGACTAAATTATCTAGAAGATTCAGTTCTATTACCGTAGTTCTATAGCTAAATCTACCTAACACAATTTGAGATCTTTTATGTCAGGTCTGTGATGCAGTACTTAGTGAATTAAATGTTATGAAATTTCAAGTGTATCACTTTCATCCAACTGTATCTATAAGATATTTTAATAAGTTATGCATATGCTAGATATATAAAAACGTGTAGGTTACATTCACACTAGAAGAATTGTTCTGGTAAACACATTTTATTTGATTTTTTTTATAACTGAAAAGACTCAGCTGGATCCAAAGAAGTATATTTCATCTACAGAACACTGTATTTTTTAAGCATTATCATTAATCCTCAGAACATACCTGTCACTACATGGAGGTCTAAGACTAGATGTTGTTCTTCCAACTTAGGAAAAAAAATCTTAAACACAGATGTAGAGGCTGAGACTTAAATCTTAGGAAATCCTAAAATTCCAATAGTAACTATAAAGTTTCCACAAATCTTTTTAAGAGAAAGAAACTCCAGAGTACAGCTGAGCTTAGCTTTGATAGGAAAAAAACTGTGCATCCAAGAGGGATATAATATAAACTCTCAGACTTGAAATTTGACCAATTTATTAAATCAAACCAGGAAGCACAGATTACAATAGACAACATTAGGTGTCAGGAAGTATGAACTAGTAAGGGGCTTTAATCTAGATCCATATATATATATATGTTTTTAATTTGAACATTTTCTTTCCCTCTAGATGTTTACTTTTTTTAAATAACTAAAGGAGTCCTGGTGTGGCATTGTAGGATAAGCAATAGACTGAAAAGACAGGTTGAATCACAAGGTCAGTGGTTCAAATCCACCAGTCGTTCCTCAGAAATCCTATGCAAGATCTCTATGAGTTGGAACTGACTCAAGGGCACTAATAAAAGCAGCAACAGTCTCCATTAGGTATGGGAATTCTGTAATTAGTCAAATATTCTAGCTGAAAGCTCTTTGATTAACTCTCCTTTTCAGTGTGTTCAGTCTTTAAAAGGGTCACATTATTTGAATGGCATTCATAGGTGAAAGAAAAAAAAACATTATCCAAAAATGTGATTCCATATATTTCCTGATTGCCCAGAGGCAAGTAGTACAAAAACATTTGTGGAGTAAATACTTTTAACCTTCTGATTGTTATAATAGTTAAATTTCCTCTTTACTTACAGATAAACTAAAGAGGAAAATTCTGCATATGACTGTGTGCCAGGAACTGGAATACAGTGATAGAAAGTGCATCCACTTTCTCTGGCCTAAAGAATTTACAGTTAGAACATACTGATATCAAGTTTTGCAGCTTTAGCATAACCGTGTTAAGTGCTTCTGACATTCCTTTTTAAATTCTGGTGTATAAACGTATTCATATTTTGTGTTGACATCTTTGATCTTACCTACTTGAGATGCTAAGACCAAATAATCATTTTTGATTAATTCATTTACTCATGTATTCTTTCATTCAGCAGATATTTGCGTACTTACCACACTTTTGTCAACCTGCTAGTTGATAACAACACAGTGGTTAACAACCCCAGAGAGTCCAGCATATTACAATAATCATTCATATACTCAAGCAAGTATTTATTGAACTCCTAATATATGCCAGACACTACCAAAAGAAAAACACACTTAGCATATCTCAATCTGCAAGAACTGAAGAAAAATTCAAGCCTTGACTTGAAATACTGAGGGATTCTTTTGGGAAAATGTTGACTGATGCAGAAAGAATCGAAAGAAGATAGAAGGGATACACAGAACCACTGTACCAAAAAAATAAATAAAATAAATAGTTGAACATATGATCAAGAGGTAGCATATGATCAAGAACCAATGGTACTGAAGGAAGAAGTCTAAAGTGCACTAAAGGCAGTGGCAAAGATCAAGGGTCTAGAACCTGACAGAATACAATAGAAATACTTCAAAAAACTGTTGCAGCACAGGAGGCACTTGCTTATCTATGCCAACTGATTGGAAAAGTCCATGTTTGTGCCCATTCTAAAGAGAAACAACCCAACGTAATGCATGAAGCATCAGACTATACCATTAACATCACATGCAAAAAATTTTTTTATTAAAGATCATTAAAAAATGGCTGCAAATGGACACTGAAAGGGATCTGCCAGAGCTTCAAGCTGGATTCAGACAAGGATGTGGAACAATGGATATTATTGCTGACATCAGATGAATTTTGGCTGAAAGCAGAGAATACCAGAAATATATTTACCTTTGCCTTATTGACTATTCAAAAACATTCCACTGTGCAGTTCATGACAAATTATGGGCAACATTATGGAGAATGAGTATTCCGGAACACTTATTTATGCTCCTGATGAACTTGTACAAAGACCAAGAGGCAACTGTTCTAATAGGACAAGGGGACACTGAATGGTTTAAAAACAGGAAAGGTGTACATCAGGGTTATATTCTTATTCAATCTGTATGCTGAGCATATAATCTAAGAAGCTGGATCATATGTGTTGCACCTCAATGTAAAGTAAACAAATATTCTCATCATGTTAAACGGAGAAATGATTGAAGTTGTCAAAGACTTCATTTTGCTTGGATCAATCATCAATGCTCATGGAAGCAGCAGTCAAGAAGTCAAACAGCATATTGCACTAGGCAAATCTGCTACGCAAGACCTCTTGAATAAGTACAGTCAGAACACTCCTTAGAAATCAGAATGGCCAGACTTGGTGTCTCATACTTTGAACATATTATCCCTGGAGAAGGACAGCATGCTTGGTAAAGTGGAGGTTCAGCAAAAGAGAGGAAGACCCCCCCTGCAAGATGGCACACTGGCAGCAACAACAGGCTAAAGTCTAACAGCAATTGTGAAATTGGCACAGAACGAGGCAGTGTTTCATATGCTGTGCATAAGGTCACTATGAGGTGGTACCAACTCAACAGCACCTAACAACAAACAGCTATGTTGATAAGGCAGCTCTTCTCCAGTCATGTTTTGAGTGCCTTTCAACCTGAGGAGCTCATATTCTGCCAATGTATCTGATAATGTCCAGGGGCTAAGGTTTTCATTGGCCAGTCTTCCAGAAGAGGTCTGCTTCTCCTTTTTTCTGTCTGTCTTAGTCTGGAAGTGCTTCCAAAACTTGTCTGCCATGTGACCTGCTGGTACTTAAAATACTGGCACAAAGTTTCAAGAATCACAGCAGCATACAAGATGCCGCTGTATGACAAACTGACAGACAAGTGATGCGTTATTCTTCATTGTCATACTGGGGGTGGGGTGGTGGTGGATTCATTATTGCAACTTTCTTGGCCTTTTTTCAAACCAATGTAATCTTCCATTTTCTTAAAACTTCTTCCTTATAAGCTCTGATTGTCCTCTGACCTTTGAGAAAATTTATAAACATTGCCCCTTTGGGATGCCAAAAAGTCAGACGCCATAACCTTGTGAGTTGACCTCTCCTACTTGAATTAAACTGGACCATCAGATCTCCACAGAAGCCACTGTTTTAATTGGACCATTTTTGGAGGTCACCCTAATGAGACTAAGACAAATGTATTACTGAGAGAACTTTTCTGCAGTTATCTACTCACTGCAGAGACATATTTAAATATGTTTTGTTTGGAAGAACTCATGTATATAAGAACTAAAACCCTAGTAGCCACATTTTCTTTTAACTATCCTCATATATTCAAGACATAGACAAGAATAAGATCAAAGTCCCTGGCTCTTGGTTGTTTTCTAGGCCCTATCAGAAGGGTAGTGTGGCTAAAGAGAATTGAACAAGGAGGAAAGTGGTCTGAGAGTTGGGCAGAGATTACACAACACAAGGCTATCTGTTAGTGATTTCCAGGAAATAGAGCAGAGGCAGCTGCCATAGTATTCTAAAGGTAACAACAGTAACAATAACAATGTTGTCATTTCTGTAACGTACTATAGAGTTTGTTCTAACCCATAGCAACCCTGTATGGGGTTTCGAAGGAGCAGTTGGTGAGCTTGAACTACCGAACTTGTGGTTCAAACAGACTTTGCAGTCCAGTGCATTACCCATAGCACCACACCAGGACCCCAATAATAACAATACAGCACAATAATACAACTCCTCATTTACAGGCTTCTCTCCCTTTTATGTACTCTAGGTAGTGTAGTGGTTATGAATGGGGCTGCTAACCTCAGGGTCAGAAGTTCGAAACTACCACCTGTTCTGCGGGAGAAAGATGAGGCTTTCTGCTCCCACAGAGATTTACACCCTTGGAAACCCTGTACAGGGTCGCTATGAGTCGGAATTGACTCCACGGGACATCACAATAACAACAACTCCATTGCTTCATAACATGTACTATGAAGTATATTTTGAGAAGATACATAGTATTCAGGCAAGAAAGCCTAGACTAATGCTTCCTGTGTGATAAAGGGAAGGAAAGGAGAATATAAAAGAGAAAGACATGAAATACTAGAAAATATGATCCACCAAGAAATTGATATTTGTAAACCTTTGCCTATTTTGCTTTCCATCTCCTACAATATACTAGACCTATATGAGGAAAAGGGTAAAGACTTAAGAAGAGATCATCTATAACTGAACAAATCTATAATCTTTCTACACCCTGTGGATCAGCACTAAACTGTGAACCACAAGGTCAGCAGTTCAAACTCACCAGCTGCTCCTCAGAAACTGTATATAACTTCGCTATGAGTCAGAACCAACTGGACAGTACTTAACAGCAACAACAGGATTAAGTATATGTTACATATACCTAAATATATTACACAGACTTAATTATTTACAGGGATCCTAGCATGGCACAGTGGGTTAATGCACTGGACTTCAAGGTTGGTTTGAACCGCAAGATAGGTGGTTCAAACTCACCAGTTATGCCTCAGAAACCCTATAAGGGGTCATTATGAGTCAGAGTGATTTCCTTTTCAGCTAAAAATTTTTTAAAGCTACTGGCTTGATGGAACCGACTCAACAGCACTTAACAACAACAGCAATATACATTGAGTACTGGTGTGGTGCTTTTTTTTTTTCTGTAGGATAAGCACTGGACCACAAGGTCAGTTTGAACCACAAGGTTGGCAGTTCAGACTCACCAGTCTTTCCTCAGAAAATCTATACAGGATTGCTATGGGTCGGAACCTACTCAAAAGCACTTAGAAACAACAATAATGCCCATACTGACTTCTAAACTATAAGAATAAGATCATATAACTATCCCTCATTCAATCAAAGATATACCCACCCTCTCTCCATAAGAAGAATATCTATCTTATTAATTACTGTTGTATTTCAATCCCAACACTCTTTTGACGTCCTGGAATTTAAAAACAACATGATTGATAATAATTGATCTCACTGAATTGTAGATGTAAAGTGTCCAATTAGCAAATGTGTTATTTATATTTTTGCAACAGTAAAAAAGAATAGAAAACAAATAGGAAGGTCAACCCCCACTCCACAAACATATTTTATGCAGAAAATAATAGGCAAATGTTAAGTGTTGTTGAGTCAGTTCCTACTCATAGTGAGCCTGCACAGGGTTTCTGAGGAGCAGCTGGTGAGTTTTGAACCACTGACCTTGTGGTTCAAACTGACTTTATGGTCCAGTGCTTATCCTATAATGCTACACCAGGACTCCTAATGCTGTTGTTGTGATGTACCATGGTGTCAGTTCCAACTCATAGCAACCCTGTACAAGGCTTCTGAGGCTGTAAATCTTTACAGGAGCAGAAAGCCTCATTTCAAACTGCTGGCCTTGAGGTTTGCAGCCCGATTCATAACCACTACGCTACCAGAGTAGGGGTCCTAATTTTTTTCCCTCCTATTCAGACTCCTAATAGGAGGGGGAAAAATCAATTACCACACACAATGTATACATATTGTAAAGAAAGCAAACAAATACATATCCAATACAGTTTTTTTGTTGTTGTTGTTTAAAATGATTATTCATTATTCATTTGTTTTTAAAACGATTATTCATTATTGTTTTTCTCAGTTAGGACTTTAGCTAGTTAAGTTCTTAAACTCATGGAGTGCCCAAACTTTATACCTAAAATATATGAGTCATTAGTGGTACTGTCTACATTGGATTGTTTTTACCTTCCAGTAACATTTACCACTTGACATGAATGTACCAAGAGGCTGTTCTAATTAATCCACCTAGACAGTAAGCTCCAACATATGTTTCTCTAATCAGAATCAGTCATCTAGGCAGAGTAATGACAACCTTCTTTGCCTATTAATTCTTTGGCATGAAGAACTCAAAGCAGTTAGGGACAATCTTAAATTCAAACTCAATGGAATTAATATTGAGTTCCTTGATGGAAACAGATCTCTTTGGGGAACCAAGACCTCTCAACCAACAGCGGTAGGAAGACAAATTCTCTTCCACACCTTGATTCCCATGTTCATGTGTTCTGGCTTTAAGACAACAGCACCAAACATCAGTCATTTTTCCAATATATTTACCTCATCTCCACATATATCAAACCGTGAGGATACCTCCTTTGCATATGTTTGGTAGCAAAGAAGAGACATGCATAGACAAAATACGTGTCTATCACAGCTATGATGAATCATTGACCTCTTATGATGAAAGAATTCCAATGTATACAACCTCCCACATAGTGTGGCTAGCTGGTTCTTAAGATGAATGGTCCTTACTGGTGCTTACCAGTAATTTTTGCTGTTCACATGTTGTGTACTCACCAATGAAAGTAGCCTGATCAGTCTTGATAAGGAAAAGTTTCTCTTTTTTTGAACATGCATACTCTCCTGTCAGTTGTTATTACTATTTCACGCACAATCCCATTAAACAAGCACTGGAGTTGTTAGGGTAAGAAACTTAACTTATCCATAGTACAAATCATTTTACCTACCTGATTACTGAAAGCCCCCTCTGCTTTCTGTGTATTTTGGTAAACGTTCACTTAGTACACAAACATCCTCACACTCTGCATCCATTCCAAAATTTCAGTTACATATCTCTTCCTCATTTCTCTTGTCAATGATTCCTCAATCCTGGTGTCTCCAAGTTCTTCACCACTTGGCCAAACCATTATCTACTTCTCTTAAATCCATATTGTTGTTGTTGTTGTCAGGTGCCATCTAGTTGGAACTGACTCATTGCGACCCCATGCACAGCAGAATGAAACAATGTCCAATCCTGGGCCAACCTCACTATCGCTGCCACACTTGATGCCATCAATGATGCCACCTACCCGATCCATCCTGTTGGGGTCTTCATCTTTTTCTCTGACCCTCCATCTTACCAAGCATGATATCCTTCTCCAGCGAGAGTTCCCTCCTGACAATATGCCCAAAGTATGAGAGACAAAGTTTAGCCATCTTGGCCTCGAAGGGGCACTCTGGATGCACTTCTTCCAAAACAGATCTATTGGTTCCATGGCACTTTTAGTATTCTCCTCCAACACCACAACTCAAAGGCATCAATTCTTCTATGATCTTCCTTATTCGCTGTCCAGCTTTCGCATCCATATGAGGTTATTGAAAATACCATGGCTTGGGTCAGGCACACCTTAGTCCTCAAGCTGACATCTTTGCTCTTCAACACTTTAAAAAAGTTCCTGTGCAGCAGATTTGTCTAATGCAATATGTTGTCTGATCTCTTGACAGCTGATTCCATGAATGTTGATAGTTGATCCAAGAAGAATAAAGTCCTTGACGACTTCAATCTTTTCTCCATTGGTAAGAATGTTGTTTATTGGTCCAGTAGTGAGGATTTTGTTTTCTTGACATTGAGATGTAATCCATACCAAAGGCTGTGCTCTTTGATCTTCATCAGTAAGTGTTTCAAGTCCTCTTCACGTTCAGCAAGCAAGGTTGCACACCTTTCCCAATTTTAAAACATTCAATGTTCCCATGCTCTGTTCGAACAACTGCTTCTTGGTACAGGTACAGATTCCTCAGAAGTACAATTAAGTGTTCTGGAATACTCATACTTCTTAATGCTGTCCATAGCTTGTCATGATCCACACAATTGAAAGCCTTTGCGTAGTCAATAAAGCATAGGTAAACATCTTTCTGATATTCTCTGTTTTCAGCCAAGATCCATAGGACATCAGCAATGATATCTCTCGTTCCACGGTCTCTTCTGAATCCAGCTTGAACCTCTGGAAGTTCTCTGTCAATGTATGATTGTAGCTGTTTCTGTATTACCTTTAGCAAAAGTTTACTCGCTTGAGATATCAAAGAGATTGTCCGATGACTTCCGCATTCCATTAGGTTACCTCTCTTTGGAATGGGCACAAATATGGATCTCTTCCAATCAGTCGGCCAGATAGTTGTCTTCCAAATTTCTTGGCAGAGATGAGTGAGTGCCTCTTGTGCCACCTCACTTTCTTGAAAGATTTCAATTTTTATTGCATCAATTCCTGGTGCCTTGTTCATTGCCAATTCCTTCAATGCACTTTGGACTTCCTCCCTGAAGAAGTCCACCACCACCACCTGTCCACCATGGGTAACCCTGCTGGTTATTTAAAATACTGGTGGCATAGCCCTCAGAATCACAGCAACTCAAGCCACCACAGCACAACAAACAGACTAGTTGTGGCTGTTTGGTTTTATGTCGAAACTGTCCTTAAATCCATATAGATCTTCCTTTTGTCCATCTGTTTCTTTCAGTCAAATGGAGATTCTGCACACTGGGATGGTTTTCTTTTCCCACTGTCTTTCAGAACCACTTCTAAGTGATACTATAAAGCTACAACAGTCCAGTTCTGGATAGGGCCAGTATATTATCAGCATTGTGCCAACTGTATATAAGCCATGATTTTTTTTCTTCCTAAGCTAGATAATCATAGGGTAGTCTCTATAAGGCACAGGTGTGTGTTTAGGGAGAGATGTCAATGCAGCAGGAATAAGTGTCATGAAGAGTAGTTTGTGTACCTGCTCCTGCAACTCATGTCTTTGTAGTCTGCATAATTCACCTAATGAAACAGTATGTTCTATAATGTGTTTGAAACACTTTGGGTTTAGAATGGGACTCAACAATTGATATTCTTCTGAAGGAAAATAAAGTACACCAGTCAAATATTCTGCACATACCAGACCACTTTCAACAGCAACAAAGCAGAGGTGTTGCTCAGATCCTCTGCTGTTTGTTTTAGCATTAAAATCGTTAGCTCTGGTTATTAGATCCTCACAGGAGATGGAAGGATTACAGTTAATCATAGGCAGTATAAATTACCAGGTATGCTGATGACATTTTAATGTTCATGACAAATCCAGACAAATCTTGGTAGGCAGTTTGGATTTACTAGATTAATTTATGTAATTGTCAGAATATAATATTAACTGTGAAAATCTGGTGTGACACCAATGAATGACTTTTACTTAAGGCAATCAATCACTTACTACCTTCTCTTCAAAAACTACTGAGGGGACAATAACTTAATGTCAAGGACTCTGTAATCTTGGCAAAATCATAAATATTGAAAGCAAAACTAGGCAAAGTTTACAAACATCAATTTATTGGTAGATCATATTTTCTAGTATTTCATGTCTTTTCTCCTTATATTCCCTTTCCCTTCCCTTTATCACACAGGAAGCATTAGTCTAGGTTTTTCTTGCCTGAACACTATCTATTTTCTCAAAATATTTGTCTTCATAGTGCAGGTCATGAGCAATGGAGTGGCAATTTTATAAGCTTATCCATATCAAGGATAAGGCGAGAGTGCATAAAAGAGAAAGAAGGCTGTAAATGAGGAGTTGTATTACAGTCTCTAAAGAACTTTTATGTTTCTCTGACTTCTAAGCCTATATGGTTTTAGAACTAAAAGCATCTCTCTGTTCCAATTTTCCAGTTTTCTCCAGCCATCTCCATCTCAGCCCACTGTCCAGGAATGGAGAGCCCAAATGAAGTAAAATACTGCAACATGGAAAAACAACTGTCAACAATCACTCATCCCTTTTATTATCAAATCATATTTAAGCAGTATGGCTAGAATTATTGATTGATTCTCTAAACCTCATTATCCTCTCTTTGTCTGAAGCAGAATCAATATTCAACTTTGTGAAATATTCCCCAGGTTTCACTGAAGCTAGGGGTAGCTAAGTGATAAATCAGATGTAAACTGAGAGTTTCTGGAACGTTGATGGTCTAATTCAAGAACTGGTCCTCCCAGCTTCTTTCTTAATTTCCTGAGATCTTGACTAGAGTTGCAGTAATAAGCATGTAAGCAAAATTTCTGTCATCCTTCACACTATGAGTTCATGTTCAAACACTGCAGAAGAGTTTTCTGTTACTTGCAGCCAAATGCATTCCTAACTCATGGAAGAAGCACCTTTACTTATAAGTCTAACCCAGGAAGGATATTATGCTCAGAGTCTTTGATATGGCAATACAGCAATCTATTTCCTTGACAGCATTATGTCTTTATAATTGACAGGTAAATTAAAACGTGGCTGATTGTTACATGATGTTCCCAAGGTAGTTCCATTTGATGTTTACAGTTAAGCACAAAACCATCAAGATGATTAAGTGTGGACACAAAAATGACCCAAAAAGATAAAATCTTTATCATTAAGCCTTTCCTCATAGGAAAAGGGCTGTGGCTGGTTCAGTTGTTAACTTTATGGTTAGCATGTGATAGCAAAGCAAGAGGAGAGGGTGGCAGATTAATTATGGAACCATTTCAATAAGTCTTCAAATATTGCTAGTATTGAAACCAAGTGCAAGTTCAGTCTTGTCACTGTTGTGGTACATGGATATAAAATCTCAGAGCACACATAAAAATTTGACAAGAACCAGAAAACATTCTGTGGTAGAAAAGAAAATATTTGTCTAGCTTCTCACATAGTGGAGCAACATTCCCATACCTTATTTACTTCTTCTCAAGAGGGTAGACAATTTTTACACTGAGTGAGAAAAGGGACTACTAAAAATGGTAATCATGACACACTCATCTGCTTCTTACAAATCAATATTTGTTCAAACCTCCCCACAATTGCACTGCATGTGAATTAGGCAATGCCACAAGCTTGACAAATGTTAGTGTGTGATGACTGAGATCCAAGTTTCCATGTTCACACTGGTACCCTTTATCCTGGGGAGAGATAATCACTGTTCACTATGTGAGCATGACAAGATGGAGTTAGCATCTCCAAACTATTTCAGCATAAACGGTCATCAGCAGTTGCTGCCCACCCAATTGCTTTATGCAAAGCAAAAGGTTTCAATTACGATGACATTATAAAAAGAATAGTCGACACACTGGAAAAGGCTGCTAATGGAGGGTATCCATCCACACCAAAATAAACATCATATTGTTAATTATAGCTGACATGTAATTTGCAAAAACACTTTAGTTATTTGTATTACTAACAGCCATCTGAGGTTTTATTTTATCTCCTTAAATCTGCTGCAGCTTTCTGAATGAATTTTTATGGTCACATTTAAAGAGACAATTAGAAGTGCAAATAAAGAATTCCCTAAAGTCCCACTTATCTTGTTTGATTTGAACACTCGTAAACAAGCCCTCTGACAAGTGCAGGCACTTCTTCCCATCTCCTCTTCAACATGATGATAATCCATTCTAGGCAAGAAAAAAGCTCCACCGACTTAGCTGAATTATCTCTTTCTAGAGACATCATGTAACATTAAAAATTTATCTTCTCATCTTTTGATGCTTCCTGAACTTTCACTGTTTACTCTGTAAGTTTCCTTTTTAAGCTAGAAGTAACAAAAATTTCAGTAAGACACTAGGATCCTTTCCCTCTTCAAGTCAAACTGTTTTTTTGCCTTTAGATCCTCTTTTCCACATTATTATAGGTGCTGGAGTTATATACATGGCATTTATGTCTATATATATTTTTAAAGCTATTGTCTGTGTTCTCAGAAAGACTTTTTAAATAAATATGCTCAATAAAAATGTGAAAATAAAAGTTGAATACACAGCACTTGTCCCAAGTACAACAGAAAAGCAGTCACTAACTCGGCCCTCAACGGACACAAGACAGTATGTATATGAATAACAATAATAGAAATGGATGTGTCATTGTTGTTGTTGTTAAGTGCCATCGAGTCGGGTCCGACCCATAGCGACCCTGTACAGGGTTTCCGAGGGTGTAAATCTTTACGGGAGTAGAAAGCCTCATCTTTCTCCCGCGGAGCGACTGGTAGTTTAGAGAAGTAAAAATGAAGGAATAAAGGAGTAGAGAGGAAGATACTGCTTCCAGTTGGGGCAGCAGACCAGGAAAGGATTCACAGCATAGGCGAGTTCACCTCAGGAGGTCTGGCAGGTGGACTCAGGACCACTAAAGAAGCAGAGCCACTCCTGGCAGAAGGCAGAAGAGAAATGACAGGAGAAATATGATGTCTGAATTCCTTGTGCTGCTATAACAAAAAACTGCAAGTCTATGCTTTATTTTCTCACAATTCAAGAGGCTAGATGTCCAAATCGGAGTAGGGCTGTGTGGAATGGGTCTTGGCTATTTCAGTTTGTTGTTGTTGTTAGTTGCCATCGTTTCCATTCTGACACATGGCCACCCCACATGTGCATAATAGAATTGTTCCATAGGGTTTCTTGTTGTTGTTGTTGTCAAGTGCCATAGGTGGTTGTGGTTGTGGAATCTGTTCTGACTTATACTGACACTACACAGGGTTTCTGGGGCTTTAAGTCTTTACAGGAACAGAAAGTCTCATCTTTCTCCCACGGAGCAGTTGGTAGTTTCGAACTGCTGACCTTGTGATTCACAGCCTGATTTGTAACCACTATGCTACCAGAGCTCCTGAGGTATAAAGTAGTGTAACCAAAATCCCAAACCACACTGTTGTCAAAAGATTTTGACTCGCATCGTGTCTATAGGACAGAGTAGAAGTGCCCCATAGGATTTCTGAGAATGTTGATCGTTACAGTAACAGACAGTCTCATCTCTCTCCCAAGAAGTGACTGATGAATTAGAACTTCCAACCTTGCAGTTAACAGCCGAATGTTTAACCCACTGCACCAGTAGGGTCCCTACATAGTGTTATTGCTGTTAAGTACCATGGAGTAGGTCCCAATTTATAGCAAACCAGTATAGGGTTCCCCAGTAGCGCTGGTGAGTTTGAATCATAGATCTTGCGATTAGCAGTCCAGTGTTTATCCTACAGCACTATACCAGGCATGGTGGTGGTTAAGTGCTTTTGTGTCAGTTCTGACTCATAGTGACTCTGTAGAGGGTTTCCAAGGGTGAGATTGAACTGCCAACCTATGGTTCAAGTCAACCTTACAGTCCAGTTCATTAACCCACAACACCACACCAGGATTCCAATAGTAGACATAAATTCATAATTGCAGTAGACAATTAAGTAAGATAAATGAAAACCACAGGCCTCTAAACAGGGACCCTACACATGTTACAAAAAACCCAATGTCATCTGTCAATGCCAACTCAAGTTATTGATGTTAGGTGCTGTCGAGTTAATACCAACTCATAGCAACCTTATGCACAACGGAACAAAACACTGCCCAGTCCTACACCAACATCATAATCACTGCTACACTTGAGATCATTGCTGCTGCCACTGTGCCAATCCATGTCGCTGGGGGTCTTCTTGATTTTGGCTGATCTTCCATTTTACTAAGCCTGATGTCCTTCTCCAGGGATTGGCCCTACCTGATTCAAGACACTAAGTCTCTCTATCATGGCTTCTAAGGAGCACTCTGCCTGTAGTTCTTCCAACACAGATTTGTTTGTTCTTTTCACGGTCCATGGTACTTTTAATATTCTCCTCCAACACCCTAACTCAAATGCATAATTTCTTCTATGGTCCTCCTTATTCATTGTCCATTCCAACTCATAGTCACCCAATATAGGGCTTCTGTGACTGTAAATCATTATGGAAGAAGAAAAGCTCACCCTTCTCCCACAGAGTGGCTGGTGGGGTTTGAACTGCTAGCCTTGTGGTTAGAATCAGTGCTGATCCTACATCATAAATGAAACTCTGGGTATAAGGTGAAGTAAATGAAATTACAGTTAATCACAGAGGTCCTTTAAAGTCAATTCTAAGGAACTGAAGTCTTATTTGGTAGATACTCATGAGAATATTTATGACACTATAATAATGTCATGCAAAGGCTGCAATAACACTATAGAAGGAGGCTTTGATGCTAGTAAGTAGACGAGTGACTCAGGAGAATTATCTAATGTCTGGAGCATACATTAATACTTGCAGACTTACTTACAACTTACCCATATAAGGTTTTTTTCTCAGTATTTATTTGCCTCCAGAAAAGAAATATGCAAATTAATCAAGCAATTCAATGCTGAGTCAAGGCTATCACCATCTCCACCTTCAATTCATGGAATTCATATTAAGGCTTTCTCCATACACCGGGATTTGTTTGTGAGTCTTCTGAGTTCCAGACTTCTTTAAACACCTGTGTCTAAACGTAACAACTTTTCCAAGTTTCCCATAGTTTTCCAGCAAGTATCAAAGATAATGAAAAGAGATTTTCATACAGTAAAAAGACTAAGATACATCAATATAAATAAATTACACAGAATCTAAAAATATATCTTAAGAATACATATATAAATATATATACATAAACACACACACATATATATACACATATATATTCATTAAATACAAAGGCAATTCAGTTTCCTTAAATGCTTGACAAGACCTATTTTCTGTGAGATTTCTTGCTAACAGGCTCTCAGTCACATTAAGTGCTCACAAAGTGCATGGAAGTTGTATTTTATCGCACAGCCCTAATTGAGCTGTCTAGGTTAAAGAAGCCGAATGTTACAGAAATGTTTATTATACAAGCACACTTAATCTGAAGCTGGAAAGGAACATTTCTGTAGCTTTGGCTGTAATTTATCCCTGCAAAAGGAAAGAAAAAAGGCCTTTTATCACCCTCTCATTTCAGTGAATTATGTTTATGGAGTTCTTCTGCTGCTATGAATCTGGTTTCACTCCAACGTGAAGAGGAGTTAAGTCCCAAATACCTCTCAGCTGAATCTCATTATGTCGTGTGTCCCTTGTTTCCTATCAAGACATATGCCTTCACTCTACGTACAGTATAGTCACAGTCACTTACACCTACACGTATTTATATTATATTAAGACAGAGTATAAACTAGCTATTCGGAGACAATTATTATTTCAAATATTTGTGTTTCAGTAAACTTGTCATTGGGTGTTTAGCTATTATTTTTCTTTCTTCTTTTTTTCAAACTGGTGGGACAAAGTGGATGAGGGTCTTCATTTTGCTAATGACACTTTCCTCATTATTAACTCCTTTCAGTCTTAATATCTGGATTACAATATCAGCCAATGTGATTAGGAATTTGTGGATTAAGTACAGAAAGCAGAATTAAACACTTGAGAGAGTTTCTTCTTCCCCAAGCCACTCCGCACATCTTCTTGGCCCAAACTTTCATGGACCTAGCCATCTCTGAATCAATCCTTGACAGAAGGCATGGGATCTCTAAAACCAGCTCACACAAATAATCTGAGATGGAGTTAGTACTAGGGATTTCCCCTACCATCACCCAAAATTTAATCCATTCATACCTTTCCTCTTCCTTTTCCTTCCTCCCTCCACTCCTGGGATGAAAGCAACTTTACATTACTCACACCTCCTACATTTCTTCTGTTCATCTTTTTGTTTGTTTGTTTTGTGTTTTCTTCTATACTGTTTTTATGACATGTCAATTTTATTCTTTATTATAGTTCTTGAGTTATAATCCAAATGTGACCCAGGATCCTTTGTGTAACTTCTACTTCCACCCCATGTATTCCCCCTATCTACCCTCTACTCAAAACATCCAACTCCAGTAACACTTGTAGTGAGTCATGTCAATGCTATTTATGAGTTCAAAGAAACAAGAAAGAATTCTCCTCATATGTTTTATATCACATTTCAGTTTTCTAAGGCCTGCTGCCTCTGGCCCCCATGTACTCTCTACCAGGAAGCTGTTTAATACAGTATACAAAACCTCCATGCTGCTGATGAGACTAATTTCCTGTTTGCTTTCTTAAAGCAAGAGACAGTCTCAGCAGGGAGCCTGTCTGGACATGATTACATTCAGAGTCACCTATAGTTCCTTTTTACCCCTACCTATGTGTTACACACAAAGAAAATATGGTGTGCTTTCTTGCTCTAAAAGTCATAGTATATCCATTTCTTGCTTGTCTCTATCTTGCCCTCCTACGCCAGTCCTAAATAACCATAAATTTTAATTTTTATTATTTTTCTTTGTTGTTGCTAGGTGCCATCTAGTTGGTAGCAACTCATAGCAACCCTACGCACAACAAAACAAAACACTGCCCGGTCCTGGGCCAACCTCATAATTGTTGCCGCGCTTGAGCCCATTGATGCTTCCAGTTTGC
>NW_006408747.1:1897535-1908210 GCF_000296735.1 Chrysochloris asiatica | reverse complement strand
TATATATAAAATAAATTTATCTATCTATTCTCTCCCTACTAGAGGATAGTAAGATCCTTGAGGGAAGACACAATTTCCTTCAGACCTTGTTCAGCCAACATACTGCCACTGAGTCAATTCCAACTCATAATGACCCAATAAAGTGTTTCCAGACTGTAAATCTTTACAGAAGCACACAGCCTCATCTTTTTTCCATGGAGCAGTGATTGGGTTTGAATCACCAACCTTTCGGTAGCTACCCAACACCCAACCCAAAGTACCACCAAGACTCCTTTAGATATTTCTTGTAGTTAAGTGTCATCAAGTAGGTTCTGACTCATAGCAACCCTGTATAGGGTTTACAAGGAGTGACTGGTGGGTTACAACCTTATGGTTAGTATAGTTCAGTGCTTATCCTCCAGTACCACATCAGATCTTATATATCAACTCCAATTTCTCAATTATTGCTATGTGATGTAGTTACTAGAGGAATCTTAAAGGTTATATACTTCTCCCTACATGTTCCATAAAACTCAAAACTGCCAGATAGAACTCTTCTAGGGTTTAAGAGCAAATGAGCTAGAGTGTAGTTGGTTTTTATTGACTTAAAAGACCAGGAGCACCTTATATAACATCTCCACTTTATATGTCCTTCATCACTATCAATAAGCTTTTAGGAAGCAGATCAGATGTAAAAACTTAGAAGAGTTTCTGAAGAAGGTATTGATAGGGGAACTGCTAACCCTATCATGGGGGAATTAATAAGAGAAATTCTTAACCTAGCTCAGGGAGATGTCCCATTTTTAAGGATAAAATTGTAGTAAGAAGACAATTCATCAAAAAAAGATGAAGTTTTCTATAAAGTATGAGAAGCATAACCTTACTCCTGAAAGTCACTGGGTATCATTTCTTGCCTCTGTCTGGCCCTCCAGCTTCAGCACTAAACTACAGTAAAACTTAAAAAAGCAATAATCCTGTTATTAAGTGCCGTTGAGTCGGTTCCAACTGATAGCAATCCTGTACAGGGTTTCCAAGGAGTAGCTGATGGGTTTGAACCACTGACCTTGTGGTTCGCAGTTCAGTGTTTATCCTACAGCTCTACACCAGGAATTCTCTATAAAGATTCCAACCTCAGAAACCATATGAGGCAGTGCTACTCTGTCCTATAGAGTTGCTATATGACATTAGATTTTAACTATATGCCAGTCACTGTCCTAAGTACTTTATATATATTCTTGTTAGTTGCTGGTGAGTCATTTACAACTAATGACAACCCTGTGTGTTGCAAAACCAAAATGTTTGAATGATAGTTTTTTCAAGGCTGTGACCTTTCAGAAGCACATTGCTGCCAGACATTAAAGAGGTGTGTCTGGGTGGATTGAAGTCAACTAGAAGTCAAGCACTTACTAAATTCAATTTCAAATCAACCAAATTTAATTTTATGAACACATGGTTATTGCTACCACTATATGGTTGAGGAAAGGAGCTCTGGTAGCATAGTGGTTATGAATAGGGCTGTGAACCTTAAGGTCAGCAGTTCGAGACTACCAGCCACTCCACGGGAGAAAGATGAGGCTTTCTGCTCCCGTAAGGATTTACAGCCTCGGAAACCCTGTACAGGGTCGCTATGGGTCAGAACCGATTCTATGGCACTTAACAACAACAACATATAGTTGAGGAAATCAAAGCATAAAGAAACTGCTTGTCTAAGGCACTAAATAGAGTAAGACTGAAATATATTTGTGAGTAACTTTTTGTCTGTTGTACCACTTCTACAGAGACTGGTAACCAGTTAAGAACTCTGCTTCACAAAGACAGTATCTGGATATAGGCTACTGCTCTATTCCTGGAAAGCAGTCAGTCTGAAATGATTCCAAACCTCCTAGGCTGTAGTCACTCTATTTCAATCTCCTTATGCATGAAGTATAAATAGATCTGCCTGACTTGACTTCTGCCTTAGCTTTTCTCCAGGTCTCCAAGGAATCAATGATGAAGTAACTCAGTAGCCCCAATTCCCTTAAAGGCCCTGCTACTGCAGACCCTGAGACTAAAGTTGGTTTTCCATTATTATCTCAGTCACAGTCAGGTCCCTGAACTAAGTGGAATGAGCCTGATAATCCCTTGTATTGGTAAGTACCGTGGAGTCAGTTCCAACTCATAATGAACTTGGATGGGATTTCTGAGGAGTGGCTGGTAGGTTTGAACTGCTGCCCTTAAGGTTAGTAGTAGTTCAGTGCTTCTCATACAGTGCCACACCAAAACTCCTGACAATCCCTTAGACTGGTAAGCTCACCTCTGGGTATGTCAGTATTCTAAAAGCACAAGTAAAAGGGACAGAGAGTAGAAGATTCCTTGAGCTGTCAAAGATGTTCTCCATTCTCATGCCCTGAAAAACTTAAAGATTAAAGGAAGTTAGGATGAGGCAATTGAGGTATGAACAGACCCCTTACCTTCATAAAAACAAAACAAAATTATAAACCCAACACACAAACAAATAGGATAAAGGAAAAAATGGTAAGATGCTTAACTGTCTTATGAATATTGGTTTCCCTCACCTACTATTGTAAAATAGACACTTGAATGGGATAGAAAGGAATGTTGGGAAACATGATTACAGAAAGCTTGTAAGCCTGTCTTCAGCCTAAAACTGATTGAGATACCTAAAACGGTTCTAGAATTTGCCCAGTGAAATAGGCCTCTTGTGTATAGGACCTTAGGTGGAATCCTGAGACCCATCCAGAACCTTCTGAGGTGGGACATTCCCACTAGAAAGGACAAGCAGACCAGCATGGAACAGCTAGAGCAACAGAAGATACATCTTCAAAGAAAGATCAGCAGGGATTGAGAAAAAAAAAAAAAACAGGCAGTCTGATTGGTTACTACTACAAGAACAAGCACGTTGTTTACCAGAGAGCCATCAAGGCAAGCAATCAGGTTCCTTTAGGACAATCCCCCCTCCAAGACTGAAACTTTAAGAGAACACATGGCAGGCATGTAAGCTTTCCGGTGACCACACTGGTCTACTGGGGAGTAGAAGACAGGGAAAGGCAGCAATGAAGAAATGGGCTGAGTTCAATCATGTTTCATAGACTCCCGTTGACCTGGAGAAGAGAGAGAGAAGAGGAAGGGCTGGTTTGTCCAAGTGTGGTGAGACCTGGGGACTCCTGAGCCCATGAACAAGAACATAGCCTCAGAAGGCTATAGCTGAGAATGAAGCACCCAGCTGATATGAAGTAAGGGGAGATGCACAAGAACACCCAAACCTGCAGATAGTACCCATTTGACCTAGCCTCAATGGCTTGATAATCAGAATTTGACTAGAAGAAGATTTTAAAAGCCAAAACAACTTTTGATAAAGGAAACAAGTGTTAATTGCTACAATTTGATGAACTTGACCTATACTTACATATGTAGTAGTTCAAAATACCAACTGAGAGGAAAGGAGTCTTCACATCAAGTTTCAATCCTCTACCTCTGTATACAGGGTATATAGGGATGGACAACTTAGGCACTGGCTACCTAAAATGAGAGGGCAATAAAGGCACAGAGTGACTTTTATACAAGGTTTTAAGGGGAAGTTTAAGAGTGTGGTGGGGAAGATAGAGTCCCCACTGAATAGTTTTCATCTTGTCTAGATGGGTCTGGTAAAAAGAGATGAGGATAAGATTCTTATGATTCAATAATGAGTAATTGTTATCATGACTAATTGTAACTGTAACAACTGTAAAGATAGAAGTTTTGTAACAAAACGGGGGAGTAGTTAATCTTACAGTCCAGAAACAGTGGCCCCTAGGACCATCAAGGGAGAAAAGCACAAGCAGAATGTGGGACCCTATCCAGAGAAGCAGTGACACCAGAGATGGAGGCAGAGATGAGGACATGGAGAGAGATAGCAGCTGAGAACTCTGGACTCATTGAAAGAGAGGGACTTGGTGCTGGTGGCCAGGAGGCAGGCTTGCAGAATGTGCCCTTTGGTTGTTTATATTATTATATATTACTGAGTGTTTCTGTGTATACCCCTCACCCCACCTCACCCCACCCCCCCAAAAAACAGAAGAATAGAAGCAAATACTGTTAAATGACGATGCATGGAGGTGATTGTAACGATTGCAATGAAATGATGGTGTAAAGCTGATGTTCTCCTATGTAACTCTCACTCAGTTCACAATAAAAACTTTTTTAAAAAAAAGAAAAAATAGGATATGAATGGCATTTTACGCATCTAAAATTAGCAATTATGAGCTCTATGCAGTGTCTTGGCGTGCAGTGGCTCTGTAGGATAAGCACTAGACTGAGAACCACGAAGTCAGAAGTTCAAGCCCACCAGCCACTCCTAGGAAAAAAGATAGGACTTTCTGCTCCTGCAAAGATTTACAGGCTTGAAAACTCCATCTAGGGCCATTACGAGTTGGAACCGACTAGAAGACACTTAACATGCAATATCTATTTACTATATATTACTCAATGTTATTGTTGTTAAGTGCCATCAAGTTGGTTCCACCTCAGAGTGACTCTATATAGAGTTTCCAAGGAGTTGGGTTTGAACTACTAACCTTGTAGTCACACCACAACACCACACCAGGACTCCTATTATTCAATAGAAATAATAATTGTGAATTTTCCCTCCTCTACAGTTTCTTATGTCAAGTGTATAATTCACTTTGAATGAAATATTTAACTAGAAGAAAAGGCACAGGAAAAAAGTTGTAGCTTACTATGCATATTACTTAAACTCAAACAAAGTAGTCAAGATTTAGCTCATCTGTTTAAAAAAGAAACAATCATGGGGACAACGATAACAAAATTTTGCATAAATTAAGTTCTCAATAAGTGTGTGGCATTATTATTTTTGCCATCATTGTGTTGTTACGTTATTATTGCCACTTTATGGATAAAGTAAATAAGAAACAAAGAGGTTAAGTAATATTCTAACAGACCAGATATATGCTGCATGTGAGAAGTAAAAAAAATATTTTGATTAGCTAGAATGTCTAGACACCTTGAAACTGTTATCTTCCCTAGGAAGACTATAATGTTATTACCAAAGTTGTACTGGACCATGGAGGACTTGTGAGTTCAAAGAGAGATAAAATGAAAACTGAAGGAAAAGAACTGAGAAGAGGCCCAGAATATATAACTAGAATTTAATGTTGCACCTTGATTTGCTAAGTCGGGCAATTTGTGTTTGTGTGTTGTAGTTGTGTGTCCCCTTGTTTCTAAGGAACATGCTGTCTGTCCTTCGTACAACATAGATTTGTTTGTTCTTCTGGAAGTACACAGTACTTTCAATATTCTTCTCCAACACCATAACCCAAATGTATTAACTATTATAGTCTTCCTTATTCACTATCCAACTTCGTATTCATATGAGTGGGTAGATTATACTCAGTACTGACTGAAACACAGTAACTCTTTTGACCTGATACGAAGATGAAATCATAAAGGATTTGAAATGCTATCTAAAGAATTCAGTTACCCTGCATCTTCAGGATAATAAGAATTTGATCATCAGAATTAGTTTCTTAAAGGACAATGCTCCCAGAAACTAAGGCTAATCTGAAATAAAGGAAGTCAAGAAGTATCAACCTAATGCATCAATAGCCTGTTACAAACTAAAATAAACCTGCAAGTGCTCCAGTGAATTATCTAACTTGTGTATAGCTTGTCCTAGTGAGGTTGGCAGAGTTGAACTTATCTATTCTCCTTTCAAATAGATAAAAATGAAAATAAGTGGTTTGAATCCTAAGCATTAGGGGTAGGATTGCGGGGAGTAATAAAAAATGCATATAGTTTGCATGATAAAAGACTGATATTG
Source organism: Chrysochloris asiatica (assembly GCF_000296735.1). Lineage (NCBI taxonomy): Eukaryota > Metazoa > Chordata > Mammalia > Afrosoricida > Chrysochloridae > Chrysochloris > Chrysochloris asiatica. The sequence continues at coordinate 1,902,416 of NW_006408747.1, read as the reverse complement.
AGAACCAGGAATTCACTGAACTTGAGAAGTTACAGGATATCGGTGAGTTAGAGATAGGCAGACAGGCAGGAGTCCAGAAGGTTTACACACCAAAGGTCAGGTGAAATAAGAGAGTCAGGAATCAGATAGGAGACAGACGGTAGACAGAACTTCATAGCTCCCAGAGATTCAGGCCAACACAGGGTCAGAAATCAAGCATGCAGGCCCCAAACAAGAAGACATAACTATCACAGAGCAAAGGAAAGCAGATGGCCAAAGCCCTGGGCCAGCAGGATAGGACCAGGAATTTCAGTGAGAGTGACAGGAGAGGGCAAAGTGGATGAGAAAACAGATTTATAGACATGTACATATTTATAACACATTTGTGCTTATTTATGCACAAAGTAGCAGATACTGAATGTCGATTCTAATGATATGCCCATTTAACACTGAATTCTGAAGTTTTCTTGTTTAATTTATTGGAATGTTTTTGTTGTTAGTTACTATCAAGTTGATTCCATCCCATGGAGAACTGTACATACGCAGAGTGGAACTTCTCCATAGGGTTTTCATGATGTAGCCACTAAGAACCTAATGAAATGATGTGATTAGTGCAGGAATGCAGACTCTTCCAAGTGACACTGTCAGAGAGTACCTAAGACTAATTTTTTTAGAAGGAACAGTACAAGGCTGATTCTTATAAGGTGGAAGTTAAGGGTATCCCTGATTTCCAAACCTTCCAAAATGCTATACCACTCCATAATGCCTGATATCATCCACCACTCTTCCTCTCACTATTTTATCTATTGGTCAGGGTACAGTTATTCATTGCAATGCCTCATAGAAATCACAAACTGTCAGGAGACGGCTAGCATGGTTTGGGGGGCTGGGAAGTCCTAAATCTGTTGTTCAAACATCAATCTAGAGGATTTTCCTCATGCATGCCAAATCAGGCTGTTGAATCTGATCAGGCAATAGGCAATCACTCAAGTACCAAGAACCAGAGGTCAGATGAAGGCTAGCCAGATCTAGAGCAAGAGAGTGAATTCTGTCAAAATTGCTCTGCATAGTTACAGAGTCAAAAGCAAAAGTGCACCAGGTCTCATGTTACCAAAATAGCTCCCTGAGTCCTGGGTCAGGGGTCTTTTAGGGCAGTAGCTGGCATCTAATTAGGGTTCCACAGAGAAACTTAGTATAAGACGACAGGGTGACTCATCATAAAAACCAGTCCTCGGCACTCCCTCAGGGATGAGGGCCATAAGATGATATTTTGTCCGTGTCCTGGGCATTGATAGATGTGTGTTTTCAAACTTGTAACAACAAACAGTCAGGCTTAGGACATGTTGGCTGTTATTGTGCATGTTTGGCTGGTCAGGTCTAATCTCAGCCACTTCTGTGGCCCAAGTCTCCTGCTTTTCTTAATTAAGCAGGAAACTAATGGTTTGCTAATAAGAGAACAGTTTAGAAGAGGAGGTTCTTGTTTTAATTTTTTGTTGTTGTTGTTGTTGTTAAGTGCCGTTGAGTCGGTTCCAACTCATAGCGACCCTGTATAGGGTTTCTGAGGAGCAGCTGGTGAGCTTGAACCAACGACTTTGTGGCTCAAACTGACTTGCAGTCCAGCACACTAACTTGCAGCACCACAGCAGGACTTAGGCTCCATCAATTCAGTCCCGACTCATAGCAACCCTATGCACAACAGAATGAAACGCTGCCCAGCCCCATACGTGGTGCCTTGAAGTTACTTGATATGGCTTTTCTATCCAGTGTCTTCTTAATTCCTACCAAATGATTGGGTGAGACCATGCAATTAAGATATGTAGGACTCTAAGACTGGGATTGGTTTTTCCTCAGAAACAGAGATAGAAGATCCTAGGACCATCAAGAAGGAAGAACATAATGCCTACCTAGAAAGACAGAGACAGCAGAAGAGAGAGCAGAGGCAGTTGCTTAGAAAGACAGAGCATCTTTGACTCTAGGCCCATGGACTGAGGAACAGGGGCCAAGGAACCACATGGCTGAGAGACTGAAGACAAGAAAGAGGTATGCCTGCAGTATGGCAGACAAGAGGCTTTCCTGACTAGAGAATTGCTGTGTTCTGAGATGGTTTTGATTCTGAATTTTACCCTGTTCACTTCATTAATAAAGCCCATAATCATGGGTATTATGAGTTTTGTGTGACCATTACAGTGTATCGAACCCAGATGTAAAGCAGAGAGTGTTGTGGGAGGAATGGTTGGTGTCAGAATAAAGAATGTTGTAGGGTGGAAGCATGTCTGACCTCCACTTCATAGGAATAGGCCTCAAGCTGATTTTGAGTTTGATTCTGTTTCTCCTGTTTGAAGCCAGCAGAAGTCAGACATGGGCTCACACTTGGTTTTTAAACACATCATCACAGTTGTTGTGATTCTTGAACTCATTTCTGCTGCCACTGTGCCAATTCATCTTGTTGAGGGTCTTCCTCATTTTTGCTGACCCTCCACTTTACCTAGCATGATGACATGCTCCAGGGACTGGTCGCTCTGGATAATAGGTCTGAAGTATGAGAGATAAAGTCACTCCATCCTTGATTTTAAAGAGCCTTCTGACTATACTTCTTCCAAGACAGATTTGTTTGCTTTTCTGGCAGTCCATATCCAATATTCTCCTCTAACACTATAACCCATTGTCCAACTTTCACATGCATATAAGGCTATTGAAAATACCATGGCCTTAGTTAATTGCACCTTAGTTCAGAAACTGATATCTTTGCTCTTGAACACTTTAAAGAAGTTTTGTGCAGCAGATTTACCTAATACAACATGTCATGTGATTTATTGACTGCTGCTTCCATGAATGTTGATTGTTGATCCAAGCAAAATGAAATGTTTGACAACTTCAGTCTTTTGATTTATCATGATGTTGTTTACAGATCTAGTTGTGAGGATCTTCTCTTTCTTTACATTGAGGGGCAATCCATACTGAAGACTATAATCTTTGATCTTCATCAATAAGTATTTTAAGTCCTCTTTGCTTTCAGCAAGTAAGGCTGTATTATCTGCATATTGCAGGCTGTTAATGACTCTTCCTCCAGTCCCGATGCCATATTCTTTGTATAATCCATCTTCTTGGATAATTTTCTCAGCATAGAGATTGAATAAGTATGGTGAAAGAATACAACCCTAGTGAAAGTTGTTGTTGTTAAGTGCCGTTGAGTCGATTCCAAACCTGTATAGGGATTCCGAGGAGAAACTGGTGAGTTTGAACCGCCGACCTTGCAGTTCAAACAACTTTGCAGTCTGGCATATTAACCCACAGCGCCACACCAGGATTCCTGATTTTAAACCATTCAGTATCCCCTTATTCTGTTCTAACAACTGCCTCTTGGTCTATGTACAATTAAATGTTTTAGAATATCCATTCATTGCTATGTTATCAATTGTTGTTGTTCTTGTTAAGTGCCGTCGAGTCGGTTCCGACCCATAGCGACCCTGTACAGGGTTTCCGAGGGTGTAAATCTTTACGGGAGTAGAAAGCCTGATCTTTCTCCCGCGGAGCAGCTGGTAGTTTCGAACCGCTATCAATAGCTTGTTTTAATTTGAATATCAAAGATGACTCAAGTTTGCAGACTACACTTGCAAGGAAAATAAGTTGGTGATTTGATTCACATCCTCTAGTAAAATAGGGACTCAATCAACATTCACCCCACCTTAATCTTGTGTCATTAACGTAACAGGCAACTCATTCCAAAATTGGACCATAATCATAGGCATAGAGGCTAGGATTTGCAATATATCATAAAATTAGGACTATGGCATGATGGGCATACTAAGTAATTAACTGTACTGCATAGAAGGTGACACTAAAATGATTGTCTGTATATTTTCTGTGGAGTATTTCAGCAGAAATGGATCATTGGTTATAAAAAGATCCCTGTAGTTAGTTATAAAAACAGTAACATTTTTCATACACCCAGTTTACATGTTTTAACATATCTACAATTCTAAAACTCTATGCTGATTCATTTTTTGAACATTTTAATGTGCTCCTGGTATGGTACTATGGAATAAAAACTGAACTATGAGCCACAAGGTCAGTGGTTCAAATCAAACAGCTGCTCCTTGTAAGCCCTATACAGGGTAGCTATGAGTAGGAACTGATTTGAAGGCACTTAACAACAGAAGAAATTTTCTCCAGTCAAAACTGCCATTATATCCCAATTACTATGATACTTCCAATCACGTGTTTTCATCTACATGCGCAACAAGTAAGTATACAATGCTGTTGTCATTTCTGACAGTGTTTTTATAGGCCCTGATTTTGCCAAATTTCCAGGTATTTTAGATACAATATTTGGGTAATTATTATTTGTGAACCTACATCAACAACCTTTTTGAGAATGAAGCATTAATAAAAGGAAAAGAGGGAGAATATTTAAAAAGGCTTTTGCTCAGTTACTAATAATGTATTTTAGTGTAGAACAGTTTTACAATGCAATCTAAAATGCTTGTTTGCTATAATTTAAGAACTATTATACTTAATGCTGTAAGTGACAGGATAATATCCATGCACCTACAGGGAAGCACAGTTAATACCACTATTATTCAAATTTATGCACCGACCACTAAAGCCAGTGAAGATGAAATTCTACCAACTTATTCAATCTGAAATCGTTCAAACATGCAATCAAGATGTATTGCTCATTACTGGTGATTGGAATGCAAAGGTTGGGAGCAAAGAGGAGGGTCCAGTAGTTGAAAAATTTGGACTTGGTGATAGAAATGATGCTGGAGAATGAATGATAGATTTCTGCATGACAAATGATTTGTTTATTTCAAATACATTCTTTAGACAACATAAGAGACGACTATACACATGAACCTTGCCAGATGGAACACATAGAAATCAAATTGACTACATCTGTGG
>NW_006408747.1:1896082-1897435 GCF_000296735.1 Chrysochloris asiatica | reverse complement strand
TCAATCGCATTTTGAGTGCCTTCAAACCTGAGGGGCTCATTTTGTGGTACTATAATATACTGACAGTGTTTCTCTGCTATTCATAATGTTTTCAGTGACTAAATATTTGGAAGTAGCTCGTCGCTCATTCTTCCTAGTCTGTCTTCATCTAGAAGCTCATCTGAAATCTGTCCACCATGGGTGACCCTGTTGGTTTTTAAAATATCGGTGGCATATCTTCCAGAATCACACAACTCACAAGCCACCACAGTACAACAAATTGACAGACATGTGGTGGGGTCTTCCTTGTAAGCATATGGATATTATCTTATCACAGACAGCATTACCCTTCATGCCCTATCCTGGTATGTTCCTTTTGATGATGAATGCGATGGCATTCCTCTTCAATTTTTCATTCCAGGTATAGTAAGCCTTGTGATTGTCAGATTCAAAATAGCCAATACCAGTTCATTTCAGCTCACTAATGCCTAGTATATCGATGTGTATGTGTTCCATTTCAGTTTTGAAATTTCCAATATTCCTAGATTAATACTTTATACATTGCATGTTCCTATTATTAATAGATATCTACAGCTGTTTCTCTTCATTTTGAGTTGCACCCCATTAGCATATGAAGGTCCTGAGGGTTTTACTCCATTCACATCATCATGTGAACTCTACTTTGAGGAGGCAGCTCTTCCTTAGTCACATTTTGAGTGCCTTCCAACCTGAGGAGCTCAACATCCAGCACTATATCTGACAATATTCTGGTACTCCTCATCGTGTTTCAGTATTCAGTAATCTGATGCTGACAGTGTTCCACTGCTAGTCATAAGGTTTTCAGTGACTAAATATTGGGAAGTAGTCCGTCTCTGCTTTTACTTGTCTGTCTTCCTCTGGATGTTCAGTTGAAATCTGTCCACCATGGGTGACCCTGCTGATATTTAAAATACATATGGCATAGCTTCCAGAATCACAGCAACACACAAGCCACCACAGTATGAGAAACTGACAGATAAGTAGTGGTGTTGAGTTATGTTGTTGTTGTTATTAAGTGCCATCAAGTCGGTTCCAACTCATAACCACCCTGTATAGGGTTTCCAGTGAGCAGCTGGTGAGCTTGAACCACCAACCTTGCAGTTCAACCCACTTTGCAGTCCAGCCCATTAACCTGCAGCTCCACACCAGGAACTATAGTGACCAGAAAAAAAATTGTATTATATTTAAGAAGTGAAGGATTTAAGAGAAAATGTATTAGAGTAGTAAATTCAGGTAACATTGATCTTGATAATTATTGTTAAGTACTGTCAGTCAGTTCAGACTCATAGTGATCCCATATAGGAGCAGCTGGTGGTTTTGAACTACTGACCTTGT
>NW_006408747.1:1889260-1895982 GCF_000296735.1 Chrysochloris asiatica | reverse complement strand
TGAATAAGGAAGATCATAGAAGAATTGATGCCTTTGAGTTGTGGTGTTAGAGGAGAATACTAAAAGTGCCATGGACTGCCAAAAGAACCAATAGATCTATTTTTGAAGAAGTGCAGCCAGAGTGCTCCTTGGAGGCCAGGATGGCTAAGCTTTGTCTCTCATACTTTGGACGTATTGTCAGGAGAGAACAGTTGCTGGAGAAGGATGTCATGCTGGGTAAGATGGAGGGTCAGAGAAAAACAGGAAGACCCCCAACGAGATGGATCAGCCAGGTGGCATCAAGTGTGACAGCGGTAGTGAGGTTGGCCCAGGATCAGACATTGTTTCATTCTGCTGTGCATGGGGTCGCTATGAGTAGGTTCCGACTCAATGGTACCTGACAACAAAAACATACTTAAGTAATTTAGAACTATATCACATATTATTCTATTATTAAAATTGGTAATAAACCTTACTAAGGATTCTCCATGGTCTGGTATGGGAAGCGGTCCTTGGGGAGCAGGAGTAACATCATGAATCACCGCACTAAGTAACAACTGCCACAGTGATCACACTGACCTAATGCTTGGCTAGCAGAGGCATCAAGGGCTGTGCTCCAAGGCATGCAGTATAACTGATGTAGCACTGTAGGATAAGCACTGGCTTGTTAACAACATAGTAGGCAGTTCAAACCCACCAGATGCTCCTCAGAAATCCTATACAAGGTTGCTATGAATTGGGACTGACTCTACAGCTCATAACAACAGCTCTTGTGTGTGTATATATATACATATATACAAGGAGCGAGCTCTGGTAGCATAGTGGTTAAGAGTTTGGCTGCCAATCTCAAGGTAAGATGAAGCTTTCTGTTCCCAGTAAGATTTATAGCCTCGGAACCAACTCCATAGCACATAACCCCCACACCACCATATATATAGTTTCCAAGCCTTTTAAATCTTTGCAAGAACAGAAAGCCTCATCTTTCTCTCAGGAAGCTGCTGGAGAACTCAAACTGCAGACCTTGGGACTCACAGCCCAGTGTTTATCATATGGAGCTACAATGCTCCCTAATATATATATTATATATATATATTGCTTCTCAGAAAACCCATGTAAGATCACTATGAGTCAGAACCGACTTGACGACACTTAGCCAGTTGGTGACTTCAAGTTTGTTCCAACTCATAGTGATCCTTTATAGGGTTTCCAAGGAGTGACTGGAGAGTTTGAATCACTAACCTTGCTGTTCAAACCAACCTTGCAGCCCAGAGCTTATCCTATGCACACATTGATACAGCTATAGATATAGATACAAGGTCACTATGGGTCGGAACTGACTCGATGGTATTAACAACAACAACTTCTACTAATTAGATAATCATTGCCCTTGATAGTGCTCAGAAATCTCCTGAGTGGTCACCAACTCCACTGTCATCACACCAGCTACCTCACTTCTGTGTTAGCAAATCTCAGAATCTTCAGCTATGAATGTTCTCATTTGTCATCCTTCGTACTTACATTCCTATGTTGTACTTGTTCTGTGCCTGTCACCCTGCAGTGACACATGCAAAGCAACCAGTGATTGTTGATGATTTGTGATTGACTAAAGCTTTGGATCATTCCATTTTGGCCATGTTGTTGTTAAGTGCCATCGAGTTGATTCTGACTCATAGCGACCCTGTATAGGGTTTCCAAGGAGCAGCTGATGAGTTTGAACCGCAGACCTTGAGGTTCAAACCTATCTTGTAATCCAGTTCATTAACCTGCAGAGCCACACCATAAAAGGGTAAAATTTAGATGAATTGTAGGTGTGTGAAGAACTGACTTGTGAAACTTGCTAATGAAGGATTTGGGCCCTGCCCCTGTCATATGCACTAATTACAAGAAAAGGTAATGCTTTTTATTAATTCTATCTGTTGGATAGAATTAATGTTAACGTTATTATCTTACTTAATCCCTTATATCATTGAATTTTCTGTTGTAGCTCTGCTTTTGTCAGTGTCCAATACAATTTGAGGGTGTTTTCCTCCCTGTCTTCACTTTCTTACCTACTAGGACTCCCTTTGCATCTTTCATCTGTCCTCTCATTAAAATTCAGAGTGCACACCAGGTTTCCACTTTGATTGACTGAGTGATTTCTCTCCGTGCCCATGTTTGGCAGGCATTTAATAGTAATTAAAGATTTCTCTAATCTGTTCATAGGGTTCTCTGATAATCAAAAAGAAATCACTTTGATTGATGGTCACTGTCAAAAAATGGGAAGGCAGAATCTCTTAACAAATGTCTACCAAGAAAAATTCAATGGGTGAAATGTTCCAAATGAATGTCCATACATATTTAACCTCAAAGGAGGGTTATTTAAAATGCCAGGGTGAGCTTTTAGTGCCTAGCAACCACATCCATGTGAAGCCTGAAGTAGGAATTCTAAGTGTCCCTGAGGCCTGAAAAAGCTCCTGAAGTTCTCTTTCTCCTACTCATTAGCTGGAACTCTTTGGTGGTGTGAAGGATCAACTAGAAATCTATAGTAATATAGCTAGTGCTGAGGCTGTCCAAGCAGGTGAGAAATTAAGACAGGAAGTGAATCCCGTGGGCTTAAAATAATGAGGAGAAATGGCAAAACCAACAGCAGTGGGTAAAGGGCATGAACAGCTAAAGAGTCTCCATGGGTCATCATTGGAAAACATATTATTTCAGTATATATTCTCTTGATTTAGTGCTTGCTGCCTAAGGTCTGTGGTACCACTAAAGCTAATAAATCATTGCCCTGGATGACAGCCTGAGCACCTGTGTTTTATCATACAGCAGGAAACCTTGTAAATTACCAGGAGAAGCAACTAGTGACCATGCAGCAGAGCTAGGAGAATCAGTCAAAGCTGCAGTCCATTAAGCCCATTTCATTTTATTTGCAGGTGCATTAAAAGAAATAGGAAGCACTATAAAAAAGATAAGCCCCAGTCTCTTGATTAGTGTTTAATGCAGAACTTCTAACTAGTTCAGCCCGGTTTAGTCGTGGCCAACAAAGCAACACCAGTATAGATCTGAAAGTTTTAAAGTGTGGATAAACCTGTATGCTAACTGGATCTGGAAACATTACAGATGGAAACCCTGAGAGAACTGTAATCTTTCCCATAGAAAACAAAGGGACTATGGATGTTGCATAGCAATTAAATCTCTTGGCCAGCTAATAGTAAACAGTGGCAGACTCAAAGATGGTGACCAATTGGGCCATTTTGAATGTGTGTCAGTCACCACAGTCCTGGCAATAATCCAATATCAAACATCAGATTACTACAGGGTTCACTGTGCCTCTTCCAAGTCTCCTACTCCAGGGCTTTGACCCGTAATATTTCCTGTTCCATTTTGCATTCCAGATTACCCAAAATTTTATAATTAGGGTCAGTTCTGGTTTCACTTCATTGACAGTAAATGAACTATTCGACCAAGTTTGAAACCCTGGTTTCATGAGAACAACACAGAACTGCTTGAGCAGACACTTAATGGACTGCAGAGGGAATATGTCCACAGTGGACCACACCTGCTTCTAGATGTCCATTGGCTATGCTACAATTTGTTATAAAAACAATAAGATGATTTCAACAGAATGGGTTTGTGGCAGGCACACAAGCATTGCTTTGTGCTTTGTGCCTTTGAGCTTTCTTTTATAGAAAAAGTTGGGTTATGAATTTACTTGGTGTGTGACACATTTAGAAACTTTTCATTCTATAATTTCCTCTTAACAAAATTGGCCAGAAAGATAATGTGCTAAAGTCAGATATACTTCTATTAGCAAATTCATCAGAGTAAGTAAGCTCACTCTTTTTCACCTCTAAGTTTTTACTCAAACTACTTTTCTCTTGTTATGATGAACTCTATATTCCTAAGCCAGTCACTGGAGGCAGAAGTAAAAGAAAGTTTGACATGAAAAGAAATCTTTGCACCACTTATTTAATGGAATCATTGTCCATTAGACACACATCTACAGGAGACCACCTGCAATGGGGCTTTCTCCAAGCACTTCTTGATTTACTGTCTCCTGTCCCTAAAAGAAAATCTAGTGCTCCTAACTTAGGTCAAGATGACATTTAACTGAGTAAGGCCAAATTTCTGATTACCTAGAAAGCACTTACCTAGATGGAAAATATGCAGCGGTGTTCTGATCTTACACTTCTTTTACATGGATAGACTGAGAATGCACCTGCTGGGCTCCCAAATACAATGCCAGAAGCCCAAATTTCAGCATGCCAATTTCTGAAAGAGAGGAAAAAGGGAGTTGTGATTATCTCTAATTGTCTGTACTTGTAATAGCCAGATGGTCATGATTCAGCAAAAACCAAGGACTCTCTCATCTCTGACATTGCTGTAGAAACTATGAGCTGGACAAGGAGGAAAGGTAAGCATAGACTTACATTCCCACATTCCCTCCCCACTGCATTTCTGCAAGCACAGCAGGTAGAAGAAAGACCCCCTCCCCCACTTTCTGCCTCTCTGTAAGCAACTGTTCAGCCAGTTCTCAATTATTCAGGGAGAAGGCTTGCCATATTCTGGGTAATTTTCATTCTGTGTACCCTTCATTCTCTATCATCGTCTCTTCACATGCTGTCTGCTATTTCTGGTTGTGCCATTGCTGGGGTGACAGAAAGAAGCATCACCCATCAGCAGCCCCCTCCCCGCCAGCCGGGCCAACAACACTTTAAGCAAGGCTGCTGGAGTAAGTACTCCATCAACTTCCACCTCTCAAAGCTGTCAGCCTAAGATGATGTATCTACAAAAGGATTTTAAAGCTTTATAAGCAAATAATGCCTCCTCCAAAGCACATATTAACTGAGCAAACAATACGCCTTAATTCAGTGTGTGCATTTGCATATTTACACAGAAACCCCTGCTGCTTATTTGCCTAAGATAATGAAAGTGCTTCCAAGGAACTTTCTCCACTAGAGCCTGAGCATGCACGCACACACACACACACACACAAAAAAAACATGGTGAGTTGATTTCGAGTTTTAATTTCTTTTTCTAGGGGGTATTGTGAGGCGTCATCATTCAGATTAATTTAGATAGACCATTGTTGTTGTTAGGTGCCAGGTAGTCCATTCCAACTCATAGCAGCCCTATGCACAACAGAACTAAATACTGCCCAGTCCTGTGCCATCCTCACAATTGTTGTTATGCTTGAGCCCATTGCTGCTGCCACCATGCCAGTCCATCTTGATGGGGGTCTTCCTCTTTACCATTGACCAAGCATGATGTCCTTCTCCAGGGATTGGTCCCTCCTGATAATATGTCTGATAAATGAGAGATGAAGTCTCACCATCCTACTTCTAAGGAGCATTCTGACTGCACTTCTTCCAGTACAGACTTGTTAGATCTGACAGTCCAAGGTGCTTTTAAAATTCTTCTCAAACTCCATAACTGAAATATATCAATTTTTCTATGGTCTTCCATATTTATTATCCAACTTTCACATGCATTTGAGGCTATTGAAAATGCCACATGCTTATGTTAAATGAACCTTAGTCCTCAAATTGACGTCTTTGCTCTTGAACACTTTAAAGAGGTCTTATGCAGCTGATTTAGAGTCCTGGTGTGGCTCTGTGGGTTAATGCGCCAGACTGCAAAGCCATTTGAACTGCAAGGTCGGTGGATCAAGCTCACCAGCTGCTCCTTGGAAACCCTATAACAGGGTTGCTATGGGTCGGAATTATGCTATGGGACGGCACTTGACAACAATGCAGCTGATTTACCTAATGCAAAATGCATCGGTTGGTTTCTTGACTACAAGTCCTTGGGTGGCGCTATAGGATAATCACTTGACTGCAAGGTTGGTTTTAACAGCAAGGTTGGCAGTTCAAACTCACCAGCCACTCCTTTGAAATCCTATACAGGGTCACTATGAGTCAGAACTGACTTGACAGCACTGAACAGATGTTAAGTATAGATGTCCTTGATGTCATGCCACAAGTCACCTGGTTGCAGTATTTTGTGTCAAACGTATCAAATTTGTTCTTGAGATGTTCTTTAAATTCTGGTGGCTTATGTGGACTTGTTTTAATTTTCATCAGCTTCAAACTGAACTTGCATATGAGCAATTGATGGTCTGTTCCACAGTCAGCTCCTGGCCTTATTTTGGCTGATGATATTCAGCTTTTCTGCCATCTTTTTCCATAGATTTAGTGAATTTTATTCCTGTGCATTCCATGTGGTGAGGTCTACATATATATTCATCTTTAATGCTGTTTTAAGCATTTGCAATGAAAAATTTATTGGTCTTGCAACTTTCTATCATGCAGTCTCCAGCACTATTTCTATCACCAAGTCCATATTTCTCAACTACTGATCCTCTCTCTTTGTTTCTTACCTTTGCATTCCAATAACCAATAATTATCAGTGCAGCTCGATTGCATGTTTGCTCAATTTCAGATTGAAGAAATTGGTAGAATTCTAAAGTTTCATCATCACTGGCTTTAGTGGTTGGTGCGTTATTTTGAGTAACTGGCATTAAGTTATCTTCCTTGTAGGAGTATTGATATTATCCTTTCATGCACAGCAATGTACTTCAAAATAGATCTGGAAATGTTCTTTTTTTTCATGTTTTACTGTGAATTATATGATATTTTACATGGGAGAAATTTAGTTTTACATTCATTCCACCGTACATCGTTTCATTGCCATGGTTCCAATCCCCTCCATGCATCATCAATCGACCAAAGGGTATACCCTATAAACCCGCCCCCTACACTCCCCCC
>NW_006408747.1:1872272-1882365 GCF_000296735.1 Chrysochloris asiatica | reverse complement strand
TTCACAAACCATACACAGGGTCTTTGTGAGTTGGAACCAACTGGAGGACACTTAACAACAACAAAAATCTCCTCACAATGACTCTATAAGACAGAAACAATAAGATCTTAAAAGCTGAAATCTGTGTAAGGTAGAAATATGTCAGAGAAGAAAAACTAAAAAATTTTCACTTATAGGATAAGACTTTTCACTAATAAGATTAAGACTTTTTCACAGGATAAGACTGCACCCTCTCAAAGTGAAAAACTTGTAAGATAGAAAAACAGGCAGTCTCAGCAATTTCCAGCTCTCACTGGTTTCACTGTATAGTTAACACTTAACAATGAAGAGGTTAGGGTTGCCAACCTCCTCTGCAGTCAAAAATTGTGGTATAAATAACTTTGGCACGCCCCAGATTTAACTATTAGCCTACTATTGACCAGAAGTCCTACAGATAACAGTCAATTAACACACATTTTGTATGCTATATGTTTACATACCATACCCACATAAAAGTTGAATTCTCAATTCAAGATAAAAAGGTATTCCCCAAAAGTTCAAGGCTTTCCCATCTGCTGACAAGCTAACTGCAAGGACAGTGGTTCAAACCCACTAGCCACTACACAGTAGAAAAAATGAGGTTGTCTGTTCCCCTAAAGATTTATAGTCTCAGAAACTCATAGGGTTGTTATGAGTTGGAATCCATTTGTTGGCAGTGGGTTTGGCATAACTATAATGACAGCTTAAATTCCTTTTCCTTTTTTTACAGTGGACTCATTTATCTTAACATGGCAAGCAACCTCAGCTGAAGACTTCAATCTATAGTACATTCAACTTTTCTTTGTAATGTCATATTTTTCTCTGCTCCTTGGGAGGACTTCCAGCATCACTAGTCGCACTTTGCATAGGTCACCTGGTGTTATTCAAGACTTATGATATCTCATTAAACACGTGAGAAAATACTCAGGAAGTTCCAGAGATCACTTTTTACTGCAATGCTCAATTTACCGGAGAGAAGAACTTCTCATGTGGAGATGATTAGTATCACATGGTTTAAAACAACATCTAGGTGTAAGTGGCCCCGTGCAGTTCAAATCCATGTTGCTTAAGGACAAGTGTATTGTTTTCCTCATTCTTACAGATGAGAAAAGTAAGATAGAGAGGGTTTTAATCTTTGCTCAAGAAAAACCGCAAATAAGTGGCAGAAATCAGCATGACACTGGGGTAGAAGACACAGAATAGAGGAAGAATATGCTGGGTATTTGCATTCTTACAAACTCACACAGTTGAAATCTAACCATTTTAATAATATCATAGTGAGCAAAACTACAGGCAAAGTGAGTAGAGAATAAGCAGAAGCAGAACAATGTAAGTCCCAACTATTTTCATCTTAAGGGAAGGTCTGGAAAGGCACTCTTGGAGATATCTGTGCATCAAACAAAAGATGAGCCCACATAAGACTGGTGTCTAGTTGCACACTGTGATTGAGCTCTTCCTGCCTGGAAGAACTTCTTGGGTACCACAGACCTATTATAGCTCAGGCTAGTGATCTAGTCATTTATGTTAATAAACTATGACTGTTTCATCTTGAAATAAAACCTTGGGTCTAGGGAATAGTCAAGCACATTTTCTCAGGGTGGTGGCTCTCAGTTTAGGTATGCTGCTGCCACAAATCTCCTGCTACCATCAAGGCAATGGGAGACCACTCAACGAGATTAAGATAGGCAAAGGGAGAAGCAAATATGAGCATGAAAATGCCTTCTATTATAAGTTTCTTCAACTGTTTCAATTAAACTCAAAATTTTGGATCAAAAAAGTAAATGCTATGAAAATATGCATTAGGTGAGGATGGAAACTAAGTTCCCTTTCCCAACAAGCTCAATAGAACCGCCTGCTTTTCAGACAGAACTGTATCACTGATACTTACCAAGAAGCTTGACAAGGAAAAAGCCAAGCCCAAGAGTCATTCACAACAGTTGTACAACAGCACAGTTGAATTTGAAGTCTTTTTCTTACCACTAAAATGTTATTCTGTTAACTGAAGAAACTGAGAACAAAGCAACCTTTCCATAGCTGCCATACACCAACATCAGTGGCACACTAGCAAAGATTTGTTTCTGGTACCCCAGAAAAGAAATAAGAAACTGAAAAGTCAGAGTCAGAAGTAAATATTTAAGATTTGAATTATAGGTGAATTATAGTGTATAACATGCAGATGATACAACCTTATTTGTTGAAAAAAAAAAGAGGATTTTAAATATTTGCTGATGAAGATCAAAGACCACAGCCTTCAGTATGGGTCGCACCTCAATGTAAATAAAACAAAAATCCTCACTATTGGACCAATAAATAACATCATTATGAACGGAGAAAATATTGAAGTTGTCAGACTTCATTTTACTCAAATCCACTATCAATACTCATGGAAGCAGCAGTCAAGAACTCAAATGACATATTGCATTAGGTAAATCTGCTGCACAAGACCTCTTTAAAGTGTTGAAGAGCAAAGATGTAATTTTGAGGACCAAAATGTGCCTAGCCTAAACCATGATAATTTCAATAGCTTCACATACATGTGAAAGTTGGATAGTGAATAAGGAAGACCATAGAAGAATTGATGTATTGAGGTATGGCTTTGAGGAGAATATTAAATGGACTACCGAAAGAAAAAACCAATCTGGGTTCAAAGAAGTACAACCAGAATGCTCCTTAGAAACCCGAATGGTGAGATTTTTTTCTCTTGTATGTCATACATATTATCAGGAGGGACCAATCCCTGGAGAAAGACATCAGGCTAAGCAAAGTGGAAGGTCAGCAAAAAAGAGGAAGACCGCCCAACTGGATAGCTTGGCACAGTGGCAGCAGCAATGGGCTCAAATGTAGCAACAATTATGCGGTTAACACAGGATTGAGCAGTGTTTTGTTCTGTTGTACATTAAGGTCATTATGAGTAGGAACCAAGACAGCAACACCTAACAACAGCAACAACATAACCGTATGTTCTGTGGGGACAGCTGAAGCTCTATCTAGTGGCAGGTATTTTCATTTTTATGGAAAATTTGGAGAAACTTTTCTTTACCAGTTTGGGAAGCAAACTATATGAAATGATGACTTCTAGTTTATTGTGTGTGTGTGTTTTCATTTCTGCATGTATTTTAAATTCATGGAAGGAAATCTATGCCTTGAAAAAGCTCTCAATAATGCCAATGAGCAATCCACTGCACTTGGCTTAGATAATTGCAAGGAAAAAACAATACTAGCTCAATTATTTTTTAACTACTAGAGTCACCTGATATAACCAGGTACATCTCTAATATAAAACATATGAGTGTTTTCTTTGTAAAATGCCAGTACATATATATAATGTGACACTGGAGGTGGCATGGCAATTAAGGCCATAATTGCTGTAATTACTGATGGAATTGCTCATATTCCTCTATGCTACTTTTTCTAATTATCTTAGTTTAATGAAAATGTGTATTTTTGCATTGAACAGGATGTGGCCATCATTTGGCTGCCTGCCTGGGATGATGTACAGTGTCTGTCCCTTCAATGAACATAGAGCAAAGAGGTCACCACTTGTTTGCAGGAAAAAGAGGCTTCTGGAACACACGAGCAATTTAAATGCATGTCATGAACATCCTGCAAAAGCTCACAGATGGGTTTCATTGGAAGAAATATAACAGTAGGGGGGACATTATGCTAGAAGGAGCCCAATAGCTTTACAGCCTTCAGACTTTAATGAGAATGACTTGTAAAAATAGTACAAAGGTTTCATACTGTTTGTCCATTCCTATTCTAGTCCCTGACTCAAAAATGGATTCAAACAGCTCCATTTTTTTTTCTGGTTTTCTTGCACTCTTTATCACAAGAATAAAGCCTGAAAGATTGGTGCTTTAAACTTTCTGAAAATTGCAAGACTTATAAAAGAAGCCTGCCCTTTATCTTTTTACCTCAAGTATTTTAAATGCTTTGGAAATTTAATTGGCAGGTGATCCCACATATTTATGTATTTACTGGCCTGTTGGACAGAGGTTAAATAAGTATCCATTGAGTGAAGACTATGTGTCATTCAAAACACATGTATCTGGTATATTCAATATTTTCAAGGAGTAAAAAGTACTTTGTGAATCCAGCTAGTTATTGATGTCACTGGCATCACTGATAAGAGTTATATTTAATTTATTAAATCTATAAAAATCATGTAGAAAGAAAATACATATGAAATTGGGAAATGTATCAAGATTCAATCATTCAACAATTTCAAAGATCTGCTTTCAGGCCTTCTATTCATTTCCTATTGCTAGATTAACAAATTATTATAAATTTAGTGCCTTAAAAAATACAAATGTATTATTTTACAGTTCTGGAGGTCAGAAGTCTACAATGAGTCATCAGAACTGCATTCCTTCTGGAGGTTCTTGCTTTTCCAGTTTATAAAAGCTGCTCACATTCCTTAGCTTGTAATTACATCTCTCTAACCTCTACTTCTGACCTCACATCTTTCCTGACTCTCCCATCTCCATCTTTTAATAACCTTGTGACCCCATTGGGCCACCCAGACAATTCAGGACAATCTCCCCATCTCAAGCTCCATAAATTGATCATATTTGTAAAGTTTCTTTTGACATGTAAGGTACACATAGTCACAAATTCTAGGGATTGTTGTTGTTGTTAGGTGCCATCGAGTCGGTACCTACTCATAGTGACCTTATGCACAGCAGATCAAAACACTGCCTGATCCTGGGCCAACCTCACTGCTCTTGCCACGCTTGAGTCCATTGATGCTGCCACTTGGTCAATCCATCTCGATGGGGGTCTTCCTCTTTTTCTCTGACCTTCCTTCCACCTTACCAAACATGACATCCTTCTCCAGGATATCTGCCACTGTGTCAGTCCATCTCCTTGGGGTCTTCTTCTCCTCTCACCCATTACTTTATCAATCATGATATCCTTCTCCAGAGACTGGTCCTTCCTAATAATATTTAGAATTCATCAATTCTTCTATGGTCTTCCTTATTCATGGTCCATCTTTAATACACATAAGTGCTTATTGAAAATGCCATGACTTGGGTCAGGTGCACCTTAGTCCTCAAACTGCTATCTTTGTTCCTAAGCACTTTAAAGAAGTTTTGTGCCGCAGATTTGCCTAATGTAATACATCATTTGATTTCTTTACTTTTGCTTCCATTAATGTTGATTGTGGATTTCATCAAAATGAAGTCTTTGATACCTTAAATACTTTCTCCATTTATGATGCTATTTGTTAGTCCAGTTGTTAGAATTTTGGCTTTCTTTACCTTGAAGTGCAATCCATATTGAAAAGTGTACTCTTTGGTCATCATCAGTAAATATTTTAAGTCCTCTTCACTTTCGGCAAGCAAGATTGTTGTTGTTGTTGTTAAGTGCTATTGAGTCGGTGCCAACACACAGTGACTTTATGCACAATAGAATAAAACACTATCCAGTCCTGTGCCAGCCTCACAACCATTGTTAAGCTTGAGCCCATTACAATGTCAATCCATCTTGTAAGGTTTTTCCTTTTTTTGTTGTTGTTGAAGAACAAACAAATCTGCATTGGAAGAAGTACAGCCAGAATACTCTCTGGAAGTCAGGATGGCCAAAATTCATCTGTCATACTTCAGACATGTTATTAAGAGGAACCAGTTCCTGAAGAAGGACATCATGTTTGGTAAAGTGGAGGGTCAGTGAAAAAGAGAAAGACCCCCAAGGAGATGTACTGACGCAGTGACAGCAGCCATGGGCTGAAACATACCAGCATTTATGAGGATAGAGCAGGACAGGGCAGCATTTCATCCTGTTGTGCATGGGGTAGCTATGATTCAGAACCAATTCAATGGCACCTAACAGCAACAACAACCACTTTTCACTCTTCCTAATCACTAGGTGGAGTCCTGGTGTGGCACTGTGGGTTAATGCACCAGACTGCAAAGCTGTTTGAACTGCAATGTCGGTGGTTCAAGCTCACCAGCTTCTTCTTGGAAACCCTATACAGGGTCGCTATGGGTCAGAATCGACTCTACGGCACTTAACAACAACAATAACAACAATCACTAGGTAGGAGTTCTGGTGTCGTAGTGGTTTATGTGTTGGACTGCTAACCACAAGGTCAACTGCTCAAGTCCACCAGGTATCCCTAGGAGAATGATGAAGATTTCTGCTCCCATAAAAATGTACAGACTAGGAAATCCTATTATCGTTAAGAGTTGGAACCCACTTGACTGCTCACAGCCCTCCAGCCATCCAATCCCTGAATGAATGTTCTTCATCATTAATATAAACACCAAGAACATATATACTCATATGTTGTTCTTGTTATGTGATGTCAAGTCATTTCTGACTCATAGCAACCCTGAATAGGGTTTCCAAGGAGCAACTGTTGAGTTTGAATTGCTGACCTTACAGTTCAAACTGACCTTCCTGTCCAGCGCATTAACCCACAGCCCCACACCAGAACTCCATATACTCGTATGTTGTTGTTTTGTTGTTAAGTGCAGTTGAGTCAGTTCCAACCCATAGCCACCCTGTACAGGGTTTTCTAGGAGATGCTGGTGAGTTTGTAGTTCAAAACGACCTTGCAGTCCAGAGCATTAACACACAGCACTACATCAGGATTCCATATCCTCATATGTGTGTCTCTAAATTGTTATTGTTAAGTGCCGTCAAGTTGGTTCTGACTTATAGTGACCCTCTATAGGGTTTCAAAGTAACAGCTGGTGGGTTGACTATCCTGGAGCGCCACACCAGACTCCAAAATAACTAAAATCCATTATTGAATTTAAATTAACAAAGCCTAACCTCCCTCCATACACTTTTATACCCACATTACATCTTTCTTTTCAGCCTTTTACTCTGAGACTTCTAGCTTAAGAAATCCCTGATCTAAAATCCTTCTGTGGAGTCTTCTTTTATTATTTACAGACATTCCTCCAAGAAAGATTTGAGTCCATGATAATTTCAACTGTATTTGAAGCCAAACCTCCAGGTCTTCCTTTTAGTGTTCTTTTACCTTATGATAAGCACTGGACTTCAAACCACAAGGTCAGCAGTTTGATCGCACAAGCCATTTTGCAGGAGAATGATGAGGCTTTCTACTCCCGCAAAGATTTAAGCACTGGGAAACCCTTTAAAGGGTCGCTATGAGTCAAAATTGACTCGATGACACTTAGCAACAACAACAACCTTATCCCAAACTGTCTTCCTCAAGTGATTAAATAGGCATGATTTGTGTTTAGTCCATCAATTGCTTGAACATAAATGAGTGCTTCAGAACTTTCCATAGCATGCAAATAGAGAACAATGCTTCTGATCTGGTATCAACACTGGATCTCTGTTTTAGACACTAAGTAACTAGCTGTGAACAAGGATAGTGTGGGATCTCCCTATATCACATTTACCATCTAGAGAGGGACAAAGATTGTAATAACAACAGTTGTGAAAATATTATCTAGTTGTGGAGCACTTCATGAAGTTTTGTGAGTGGGGGA
Organism: Chrysochloris asiatica; assembly: GCF_000296735.1. NCBI lineage: Eukaryota > Metazoa > Chordata > Mammalia > Afrosoricida > Chrysochloridae > Chrysochloris > Chrysochloris asiatica. The sequence goes on along the minus strand of NW_006408747.1, from coordinate 1,874,878 downwards.
AGACTTTTCTAGTCTTTTGTTGGTTTTTCCCAGCATCAGGTTCCTTAGGAAATTTACACAAATAAAGAAATGAAGTTGTTACCTCACCTCCTTCTCCCTCAGAAAACCATTCTTGTAGATTTCTAGTTAAGAAAATAAGTTCTTATTTGCATCAAAATATGTTGCACTAACTGAACAATCTGACCAAAACTAGCATTTTGATCAATTCATTTTATTTACCCATTGTTGGAAAAAGTAAATAGCTTATCTTTTTATTTTTTTTAACTTTATGTTCAAGACCTGGTGCTAGAAAGCTTCAGTCACTGTCAAGAGTGTTTTTTTAATCTATAATCTTAAAAGTAAAATTTACTTCAAAGGTACTCTTAAAAGATGATTAGTCATTTCAGTTGGAAAACACAGGATCTTTAAATTAGGAGAAAAAAAAAAAAAAAAAGGCTTCATTTAACTTCCTCCAAAGCAAAAATTTTTATAGTAATATTTTGGTCTTATATAAGCTTTTACTGATTTCAGGCTACAGTATTTTGACAAACAAGTTTAGCATTGAAACCAACAGTTGCAATTCAGTAGAAAGAAGTTCTCTCTTTTTCATTTTAATAACATTTCTGCCCAAATTCCAAAACGATAGGGTCCCTGTTATTCTGGGTACACTGCTCATTACTCATGTCTGCTGGGGCATTATTGGATGTATACTTTGGAATAAAGAGGGCTTTTACAATGTCTAATATGATGTCCTTTGCAATCTGTTATTAGTCTGTGCATTGCCTTGCCTGTTAATCATCCCATTATAGATTCTGAAAATCTGACAACCCAGAGAGATTGAAATGCAGGGTGCTACAAGATTAGAAATAGCTATATGACAATGAAGTAGGAATAACAAATGTAGATTAGTACATGTAATAAAGGCTACAAATTATTATTGTTTTTTAATTCTGGTGATCTCAAAATACTTATACTCAAAAAAATAAAATAAAATAAAGGCAATAAACAAGCAAAGAAGTAGGGAGAGGCTTGGACTTGACTGTAGGTAAAGAATAAAATAGAGTAAAAGTTTGTATACGACTTTCTGGAAGGTACCCAACATAATTAAAAATTAAATTAATACATACATCAGCTCTCTGTTTACCTGCCTGGTCATTTGAGAACAGAAAAGGAAGGTGCATTTCATCAGAATCCTCCCTGGACAGCACAACACCATTCATCTTACCACTTATTTATGTGTTATGGTTGGTTCCCTTGCTTCTGCGTACTTTGCTGCCATCTCCAGGAAACTGTGATGACAAGATCAGCCCAAATCAGATGGTTTTCACAGCCCTAGAAAAAGTCTTGGGATTTTCAAAAGGGATTGTGTTTGGAAGCATTCTTACCTTCTGAAAAACCTTTGGAAATTCCAAATATCTGCTATTACTAATGGTTATTATAACGCAGGTGCAACACATATTGGTTATTTATTTGGAAATAAAAGTCAAACTGTAAAATACAAGTTTCATTAGCAAAATGCCAAAATCTGAAGAAATTCTATTAAAATAGTACTTTTACCTTCCAGACTGTTAAAGATAATAGCAATACGGTTCCTCCTAAGAATCGTTATTGTTATACCAATGCAAAGAATTCATGGAGAACTGGTCTGCATTGAATATATCAAAATACTATATTCACATTTTTTTTTAGTGAATAAATTCTCCAAAGGAGACAGTGCACACTGAAAATCCATTTAATGGTGGTCATTAAAGAGCGTAATAAAAATCTGAAGACATACAAGAATTCTTGTTTTCCCCACAAAACATCCTAAAGCAGGGTAGAGTACTGAGACTTTTAAATTCACTAACTTCTGTCTAAGGAGTGCTGGTGGTACAATGGTTAAGCACTCATCTGCTAACCAAAGGGTCAGCTGTTCCTTGGGAGGAAGATGTGGCTATCTGCTTTAAGAGATTTAAAGTCTTAAAAACCTGATAGGATAGTTTTACTCTGGCTGTAGAATTGCTGTGAATGGGTATTGACTGACTTATTGGTAGTGAGTAAAGCTCTGTCTATAGAGTTCCTGTAAAGATTTACAGCCTCAGAAACCCTTTACAGAGTCACTATGAGTTGGAACCACGGCATACCACCACCACCACCATCGGGTTATTACTACTGTAAGAGTTTCCTTTGAGTATCATGTAAAGAAAAGGAAAAGTATTCTTATGGACTTGAAGAAGGCTCAGGGTAATTGTCAACATGAATGTGCAGCAAGAGTACTGAGGTTTAATGTCATGTAGAATAAGGTGCAGACTCTGGTGACAATGTCAAAGTGTAGTGAACACTAAGGATATGACTGAATAACATGGGGATGGAAGAATGACTGCTTTGGCCTTGACTATTCACACTTGATCAAAAACATGCATTGATCAAACTGAGCATAATAACTACATAATTCCTTATTCTGTAGATAATTTCTGATTCATGATTAATATGCATCTATACATAAAAAAAATTAAAGCAGCCGTCAAGAAATCAAATGATGTATTGCATTAGGCAAATCTGCTTCACAAGACCTCTTTAAAGTGTGAAGAGCAAAGATGTCAGTTTGAGGACTAAGGTGTCCCTGACCCAAGCCATGGTATTTACTA
>NW_006408747.1:1870681-1872172 GCF_000296735.1 Chrysochloris asiatica | reverse complement strand
TGCCTCCATCTCGGGCCTCGCTGCTTCTCTGGGTAGGGTCGTGCTCTCGGATCTTCTCCGTTGATGGTCCTAGAGACCTCTGCTCCTAGCCTGGAGAGTTAATCACTCCATTCCTTGGTACAAAATGTCCACCTTTACATTTCCAACCCTCACAATCGGTCCTGATAACAGTCATTCACTATTGTATCACAAGTGACCCTTCTGCATTTCATTTCATCACTGGAGATTCTGCCTTCCTCCATGCCCCCTAGCTCTAGGTTCCCTCTTGAAAGCTTGTAAGCCAGTCACTTCTTGCCTTTAGTCCTCCCCCATCCCCCATTTGGTTATCCAATGTCCAAGTTGCCCTTCTCTGTCTACTCTGTGTGGAGGGGGTGGGAATGTTTCTTGCTGTAAGTATTTGTTCTCTCTTTTGGGTTACTGCATCCATAGTTGTGGAAATATTCTTTTTAAGTATGAATGCAACACCATTATGCTTGAACTTTTCTACCCATCATAGTAAGCCATATGATTGCCAGATTCAAAATGGCCAATACCAGCCCATGATAATCCCTAGGATATTGATATTAGTATGTTCTACTTCATTTTTGACAACTTCCAATTTTCCTACATTCATACTTCATTCGTTGCGTGTTCTGACTGGATTTCTGCAGCTGTTTCTTCTAACTTTGATTTGCGCCACATCAGTAAATGAAGGTCCCTAAAGCTTAAGTCCATCCATGTCATTAAATTCTAGTCTACTTTTAGAAGGCAGCTCTTTCCCAGTTGTATTTTGAGTGTCTTCCAACCTGAGGGGCCCATCTTCCAGCAATATATCCAACAATGTTCTGTTGCTATTCATAAGGTTTTCAGTGGTGGCTAAATATTAAGAAGTAGTCTGGCTTTCCTTCATCCTGTCATAGTCTGGAAATTCCACTAAAACCTGTCTACCATGGATGACCATACTGGTATTTAAAATACCAGTGACATCAATGCCAGCATCACAGAAATACACAAGTCACCACAGTATGACAAACTGACTGCAAACCACAAGTTCAAACTCACCACCTGTTCCTCAGAAACCCTATATATAGGGTAGCCATGAGTCAGAATATGTTGTTGTAGTTGTATGCCTTTGAGTCAATTATGGCCCTGTACTGGGTTTCCTAAGGACAGCTGGTGTGTTTAAACAGCCAATCTTATGGTTTTAATTCGAGTGCTTATCCTACAGGGCCACACAAGGAATTTATTTATTTATTTGTCTTCTTATGACCTTTTGCTTTCTTTCTGTGTGATGTTCTTGATGTCATCCCACAACTCTTCTGGCCCTCAGACTTTAGTGTTTAATGCATCAGATCTGTACTTCAGATGATCTATAAATTCAGTGGTATGTATTCAAGGTCATATTTTGACTATTGTGGGCTTGTTTTCATTTTCTTCAGCTATAGTCTGTATTTGCATATGTGCAATTGATGGTCTATTCCACAGTCTACCCCTGGCCTTGTTTTGTATGAT
>NW_006408747.1:1855870-1866403 GCF_000296735.1 Chrysochloris asiatica | reverse complement strand
GTTTAACAACGATTTTGAGGATGGCACAGAACTGGTCAGTGTTTCATTCTACTGTGCTAAAGGTCACTACAGATTCTTCAGCATCTAACTATAATAGCATATGGCTACTCATTTCAACTTTTAGTAGAAAGCCATAAACCTGGAAAAGGATGCATTCTAAATGCTCTTTAGAAAAGCTAGACCATTTTTAAGAAGGGTAGTTCAAAAATTTTTGTTACTAGGGTCCTAGCAAATACATACACAGGTTTATTCCAAACAAAATGCATAAGCATGTATGATTCTGTAGGATGAGCACTGGACTTAAAAAACAAAACAAAACAAAACTTAAAAACCTGCCAACTGCTCCTTTAAAATCCTATACAGGGTTAGTATGAGTCAGAATTTTCTCAACAACAACATATAATAAGTGAAGAGCTACAGACAAGTTCTCTAAGTAATATATTTGTTTCAGTCTTGTTGGGGTGCCTTCAAGAAAAAAGGTTCAATCAAAATACTAGATTATAAAGCGATCTTAGGGCCAGGTAAATTTAAGGCAGAGAGGTCAGCTCAGAAGGTATTGGTGACTGGGTTTTAGGATACCAAAGAGGCAGTTGTTAGAATAGAACAAGAAGATACTGAATGGTTTAAAATAAGGAAAGATGTGTGTCAGAGTTATATCCTTTCACCATACATTTTCCATCTGTATTTTGAACAAGTAATCCAAAAAATCAAATTATATGAAGAAGAACATGGCATCAGGAATGGAGAAAGACTCATTAACAGCCTGCAATATGCAGATGACACAACCTTGCTTGCTGAAAGTGAAGAGGACTTGAACTACTAGTGAAGATCAAAGACTACAGCTTTCAGTATGGATTGCACCTCAGTGTAAAGAAAACAAAAATCCTCACAACTTAACCAATAAATGACACTATGACAAACAGGAAAAAAAAAAAAAAAAAGGTTTCCTTTTTCTTGCATTCACAATCAACACTCATGAAAGCTGTAGTGAAGAAATAAAATGACATATCTCATTAGGCAAATTTGCTGCAAAAGAACTTTTCAAAGTGTTAAAGAACAAAGATATCACTTTGAGGACTAAGATGCACTTGAAGTTGGTGCTTTCAATTGCATCATATGCATGTGAAACTTGGATAATGAATAAGGAAGAATTGATGCATTTGAATTGTGGTGATAGTAAGAATAATTAAAATAGCATGAGTTACTGGAAAAAAAATAAACAAATCTGCCTTGGAAGAAGTACAACCTACAACCAGAATGCGTCTTCGAAGCAACAAAAGAGATGCTTTGATTCTTTTATTTTGGACACATTGCTGGGAGGGATCAGTATCTGGAGAAGGACATCATGCTTGGTAAAGTGGAGGGTCATCAAAACAGTGGCGGCAACACTGGGCTCAAACAAACCAACAATTGTGAGGAGGGCACAGGATTTTTTTTCCTTCTGTTATGCATAGGGTTACTCTGAGTCAGAACTGATTCCCTAGCACTTAACAACAACACAGAGGTCATTTTGATAGATGTCTTCAAAGGACAAAGGACAATCACAGGAGCCTATTAGAAACAATATTTTAGAAGTTGAAAATTATTAGTTGGTGAGGGAAAAGGCCAATAAAGTTGTGTCAAGGAATTTGTTTTCCATAATGACAAGGCACCTGCTCATTCTTCAATGGTAGCAAGGGCTGTCCTGTGAAAATTTCTTTGGGAAACCTTATTCTTTGTACCCTATAGCCATGATCTTACCCTTCCAGATGTCTTTTTGTCCCAAAACTCAAAATAAATAAATAAATAAATATTGAAAATAAACACAATTTGAGTTCCTTTTCAAAACTGCCATTTTGACATGGTGTAAATTATTTGGAGAATGGCTAAGAAAATGGAAATACCACCCTCAGAAGTGTATCAACCTAAATGGAGGATATGTTAAGAAATAATAGCTTTCCATTTTGGTATTTTTGTTTAATAAAGGTTCTTATGATTTTGTAGAAATAATGTTTTTACTTACACATATGTACATTCAAGGAATTCTTGACATAGGAAATACAGATAAACCATGTTGGAAATCAGAATTTCTAGCATCTTTCCTCTTGCTGAACTAAACTATATCCTTACACCAGAAATAGTGTCTTTTTTACCTACACTCTAGCCTCTAACAAAATGTATAGCAGAATAGACAAATCTTCATTGAACAGAACTGAGTATATCAGTAATAACATTATTGTGCAGTCAATTCTGACTCATGGTGACCCCGTGTATGTCCGCATAAACTGTGCTCCATAGGAATTTTAATGGCTCATTATTTGGGAAAGTAGATCACCAGGTTTTTCTTCCAAGGGACCTCTAGGTAGATTTAACCCTCCTACTTTTATTGGAGTCGTGGTGTGGCGCTGTGGGTTAATGCGTCAGACTGCAAAGCCATTTGAACTGCAAGGTTGCTGGTTCAAGCTCACCAGCTGCTCCTTGGAAACCCTACACAGGGTCACTATGGGTCGGAACTGACTCAACAGCACTTACCAACAACAACAACAACTTTTATGTTGGAGTCCTGGTTTGGCACTGTGGGTTAATGTGCCATACTGCAAAGCCGTTTGAACTGCAAAGTCGGTGGTTCAAGCTCACCAGCTGCTCCTTGGAAACCCTATACAGGGTCACTATGAGTTGCAACTGACTCGACGGCACTTAACAACAACAACAACAACTTTTATGTTAGCATGTCAACCTACTATCTCTGTGCTACCCAGAGACTCTGAACTCAATATAATAGATATGTTACTAAAGATTATTTGGTAATGATGGTTTCTAAAACTTCTAAAATACCATTTTCTAATCCTTTGGACAAATATCCTCAGATAGTGGCAAATTATATCATGTTAAGAGGAAAAAATGATACTCACAAACAGGCTTCTGTATAGAAATTAAACCACTGTCAATGTGGTGCAAAATAGTCCTGGTATGACACTGTCGGATAAGCACTGGACTTCTGACAATAAGGTCAGTGGTTGAAACCCACCAGCTGCTCCTTGGAAACCCTATACAGGATTCACTAGGTGCCAAAGTGACTTGACAGCACTTAACAACAACAATGTGTGCGTGTGTAAAGGAACCTTGGAAGCACTGTGAACTAAGCATTTGCAGCATTGAGCTGCAACTCCACCAGTCATTCTGAGGGAGAAAGATGAGGCTGTCTGCTCCCAAAAGATTTACAGTCTCAGAAACCCTAGGAGAAATTCTGCTTTGTCCTTTAGGGTAACTATGAGTTCAAATAGACTAGGCAGCAGTAGGGGTATGTAGTAAGTGTGTGTAGTAGTTTAATTACTTGGTATGGTTGAAATAATGGGTGGGATCATGCAAGTAGGGAATATGGGATTCTAATAAGGGGATTGGTCAGTTTTGCCATCCTTGTTTTTGTTGTTGTTAGGTGCCATCTAGTCGGATCTGATCCATAGTAATCCTATGCACAACAGAACAAAACACCACCAGTCCTGCACAATCCTCACAATTGTGTTATGCACAATCCTCACAATTGTGTTATGCTTGAGCTCCTTATTGCTGCCACCATGTCAGCCCATTTTCTCTGTCCATCCACTTTACCAAGCATGATATCTTTTTCAAGGGATGATCCCTCCTGACAACATATTCGAAGTATGAGAGACGAAGTCTGGCCATCCTGACGTCTAATGATCATTCTGCTAGGTATAAAATGAATCATCTAAGAAGCAGAAACAGGGAATCTCCGGGCCTTCAAGTAATAGGAGTCATGAAATGAGTGTGTCCTTATAACCCTGAGACCCCTGCAGTAAGAAGAAACAGTGGCAGAGGAGTCAACCGCAGAACCAAGAACATGAGGAGTAGGGCTTCCGGACACATATAAAGGCTTCTGGACCAAATAAAGATGACTGCCATTGGACAAGAAGCTCATTTGTACAGTAAGATGTTTCCAAGAACTTAATTAGGAAAGCTAGATTTACTGCCCTATGAGCTATGGCCAAGCACATTCAGGCTGAGCCTTATAAAATTGTGCCCTTTGGGCATTTATTAGCATCACCAAAGGAGCTTTGTAACACTTGGTAGAGTAGAACAGAGGTCAAAGGGCCTAGTAGCTAAGGACCAGACGACCAGAGAAAGGCATGCCTGCAGACTTTACTGAACGGAGCTTTCATGACCAGAGAAGAGAACTGCAATTTCCTAATCAATTTTCTTTTTTAGAATTTTGCTTTTAAAGAACAGAAATTTATTTTCTTACAGTTTAGGAGACTTAACGTTCAAATCAGAGTCTTTGTCATTTCCATTCCTTCCTTGTTGATTGCCTGGACATTTCTTGGTTTCTTGGTAATACTCACAGGATATCTGGTTTCCCACTAGCGTGCAGCTCTGGGTTTAATCTGCTCATTTTCTTTCCAACTTTTTATTATGAATTGAGTGAAGGTTTACAGGACAAGATCATCAGCTTTACATTCAACAAATTATACACTTTGTTTCATCTCAATAATTACAATCCCTTCTCTGAAACAACAGTTATCCTACTTCCACCCTTTGGCTCCCCATTTACATCTTATATTTCACAAATGAACAAAACAAAAGATTTGATCTACACATACCAAACAAACTATATGCATTCATTTAAATGTCCAAAGGGCACACTTTGCAAGGCTGCCTCCCTCCTTCAGGCACACACCCTTACTCAGTCCATGAGTTTAGAGCCCACAGCTGCCCTGTCTCTCCATGCCATCGTTTCTGCCACCATCTCTATGGTCATCACTTTTCCAGGTAGGGATCCCAAGTTCTGCTCATGCTCTTCCTTCTTGATGATCCTGGGATCATATGTTCCTGAAATCAAAAGCAACTACTCTCTCCTTTTAGTTGTACATCTTCTACAATTAAGGTTTGGCAATCACAATTGATCCTACTAATAATTGCTCACAATTTAAAACATAAAATCCTTTCAAAATATCCCCCACCCCATTTCACCAGACCTATGTGGAAAAAAATGAAAACTATTCAGTGCAGATTTTACCTTACCCCACTCTATCTGAAACTAAGCACACTCATAAAAGCTTGTAAGCCAGGCACTTCATACCTTTATGTTGTTGTTGTTAGGTGCCATCAAGTCGGCACCGACTCATAGAGACCTTATGCACAGCAGAACTAAACATTGCCTGATCCTGGGCCAACCTCACTACTGTTGCCACACTTGAGTCCATTGATGCTGCCACTTGGCCAATCCATTTAGTTAAGGGTCTTCCTCTTCATCTCTGACCATCAACCTTACCAAACATGATATCCTTCTCCAGCGACTGGTCCCTCCTGACAATATGTCTGAAGTATTAGAGATGAAGTTTGGCCATCTAGACCTCCAAGGAGCACTCTGGCTGCACTTCTTCCAAAACAGATCTATTGGTTCTCTTGGAAGCCCATGGCACTTTCCATATTCTCCTTCAACACCACAACTCAAAAGCATCAATTCTTCTACGGTTTTCTTCCTTATTCACTGACTAACTTTCACATGCATATAAAGTTATTGAAAATACCAAGGCTTGGGTCAGGCATGCCTTAGTCCTCAAACTGACATCTTTGCTCTTCTACACTTTAAAAAGGTCTTGTGCAGCAGATTTGCCTAATGCAATATGTCGTTTGATTTTTTGACTGCTGCTTCCATGAGTGCTGATAATTGATCCAAGAAAAATGAAATCCTTGACAACTTCAATCTTTTCTCCATTGATAAAAATGTTGTTTATTGGTCCAATGGTGAGGATTTTTGTTTTCTTTATATTGAGATGTAATTCATACTGAAGGCTGTGCTCTTTGATCTTCATCAGTAAATGTTTTACGTCCTCTTCACTTTCAGCAAGCAAGTTTGTATCATCTGCGTATCACAGGTTGTTAATGAGTCTTCCTCCAATCCTGATGTCACGTTTTTCTTCATAGAACCCAGCTTCTTGGATTATTTGCTCAGCATGCCGGTTGAATAAGTATGGTGAAAGAATACAACCCTGTTGCACACCTTTCTTAATGTTAAACCAATCAGTGTTCCTGTATTCTGTTCGAACAACTGCCTCTTGGTCCATGTACAAATTCCTCATGAGTACAGTTAAGTGTTCTGGAATACTCATACTTTGCGATATTGTCCATAGCTTGTCATGATGCACTTAATCAAAAGCCTTTGCCTAGTCAATAAAGCATGGTAAACTTTCTGGGATTCTCTTCTGAATCCAGCTTGAACCTCTGGAAGTTCTTTGTCAATATATGATTGCAGTCATTTTTGTATAGTCTTTAGCAAGATTTTACTTTCTTGCAATGATACTGTCTGATGATTTCTGTATTCCGTTGGGTCACTTCTCTTTGGAATGGGCACAAATGTAGATCTTTTCCAATCAGTAGGCCAGCTAGTGTAGTCTTTCAAATTTCTTGACCTAGATAACTGAGTGCCTCCAGTCCTGCATCAGTTTGTTGAAAGATTTCAATTTACATCCCATCAATTCTGGGAGCCTTATTCTTTACCAATGCCTTCAATGCACCTTGGACTTCTTCCTTCAATAGCATTGACTCTTGATCATATGCTACCTTCTGAAGTAGTTGAACAGCAACCTTTTTTTTTTTTTTTTTTGGTGCATTTACTTTTGATTCTTTCTGCATCATACAATATTTTGCCCATAGAAACCTTCACTATTGTAATTTAAGGTTGGAATTTTTTTCTTCAGTTCCCTTAGCTTGAGAAATGCTGAGTGTTTTCCTCACTTCTGGTTTTCTAACTCAAGATCTTTGGACTTTTTGTTATATATGTATACATATATTATATGTTGTTGTTGTTGTTAAGTGCCGTCGAGTCGGTTCCGACCCATAGCGACCCTGTACAGGGTTTCCGAGGGTGTAAATCTTTACGGGAGTAGAAAGCCTCATCTTTCTCCTGCGGAGCGGCTGGTAGTTTCAAACCGCTGACCTTAAGGTTCGAAGCCCGATTCGTAGCCACTATGCTACCAGAGCTCCCTGCATATATATCACCGTGGCTTCAAGTGAGATTGGAAAATGGCACCAGCTAATAGTAATAATTTTACTCATTCTGCTTAATAAAATATTTGAAAGCATATAGTAATTGATTCAATTTACCTAGAAAGGATGAGGTATTAAAAAATAAACCATATACAAGAAAAGGGAAGTATGATTTCTTACTATGATCAGTACTGGACTGTAAACCACCAGGCCAGTGGTTTAAGTCCACCAACTGCTTCTCTGAGAAAGATGAGGCTTTCTGCTCCCACAAACATTTACAGCCTCAGAAACCATATGTAGGGTCACTATGAGTGGGAAATGATTTGACAGCACTTAACAAAAACAATTAAAAATACAGAAAAATGTCAACGAAGTCTGAATCAGTTAGTCTGCCTTGGAAAATAAACCACATAGAATTATGTAGTAAATGTCATTATTGTAAATAGATTATACAATTATTTTTGTTATTAAGTGCCCTGTAGTCAGTTCTAACTCATAGTAACCCTGTAAATGGTTTCCAAGAAGTGGTTAGTGGGTTTGAGCTGCCAACCTTGTGGTTAACAATCCAGTGCTTATCCTACACACCAAGACTCTAGACAATGCAATAGCAACATACCAATGGAAGGCAGTGATGTGCAAATAATTTAGTAAAACCCAAGATGGAAACCAGTTAGATTCATCAGAAGAGCTGAGACCTTTTTTAAAAGTTAAGAGTCTTATGGCTCATAAATTTGAAACATATGCAAGCTGGTTGGCCATAGACATCAAAGTAAATTTTACATTACAAACAAACCAGTCTACAACATTCATAACAGAAAAAGATCAATTGTGAGATTCACACTTATTTTTTTCAGTCCACTGACCTAAGACCAGACCAAAGGTATGGATAAAACAGCTACCTTCACCATAAATTAATCTAAAATGTAATCAGATGCTCGGTTGACATCTGTCCAGAGAACAGGTCTTCCTGCAGCTCTGCCAGCTGCACTAACTTCCATAAATGGACCCATGTTGAGTGAGTGAAGGAAAGGGCCAGTCCTTGTCCTAGTCTGATAATTAGCCTCCATCCCATTAACTAATGACAAGGCACAAGAAGGAACACATCCCATAATTCTAATGTACCAGCTGTTCCATTTATTACAGAGAGAAAATTGATATCTTAATGCTGATTTTAGTAGACATGAGAAAAATCAAACCTTTTAGTATGTCAATTGCACAATAGAATCTGTTTACCGACACACGTGCCCAGCTATACTGTGAAAAATGTTTCAAAATATATGTAGGCCTACTCCAAAACTCTATACCCAGGGAAGCTATGCATAGTTTTCAGGATTCACAACATAAATACTTTCTCAGGGTATCAAAATCTTCCCTATACCCTATTGTTGTTGTTAAGTGCTGTCGAATCAGTCTGATTTATAGCGGCCTGTAGGGTTTCCAAGGAGCAGCTGGTGAACTTGAATCTCTGACCTTGCAGTCAAACCGACCTTGCAGTGTAGCACATCAACCCACAGTGCAACACCAGGACCCTTTAGATAACCTTCACAAAAAGTAATACCACAAACCTTAAAAATAGTTTTCATTTATCTTGACTACTTTTCCCTTATGTATGCTATATCAGTCTAATAAAACTAAAGTTTTACTTTAATCAATGGTTTCATGAGCTTTATTATGAGGGTTAAATAAAATAATGTGTATATAAATTGCTTAATAACATGTGGCACAAATGTTAGGTTTCATTTTGCTTGGTTGAACGTGATTTTTCCCAAATTTCTCAGACATGCAAGATTGTTGTCACAAATGTAATATAAATTAAACTACTATACATATCTAAACCATTGCACAGAGAAACTTATTTACCAACATATGTGCACAGCTATTCTGTGAGAAATGTTTCTATAAAACATACATTGTTGTTATTGTTGTTGTTAAGTGCCATCAAGTCGATTCTGACCCATAGCAAGCCTATATAGGGTTTCCGAGGAGTTACATTGGTATGCCCCCAAATTCTATACCCAATGAATGTAAACACAGTTTCGTTTTGTTTTGTTTTTTTCTGGTTCATTTACAGCCTTTTTTTGTTTTGTTTTGTTTTTAAGTTTTTATTGTGAACTTAGTGATAGTTTACATGGGAGAACATCGGCCTTACACCATCATTTCATTGCAATGATTACAATCTCCTTAGTGCATCATCATTTAACAGTATTTGCTTCCATCTACTCTGGTGTTGTTGTGATTTTTGGGGGGGAGAGGAGAAGGGGATGGCAATGTACACAAAAACACTCAAGAATAGTTAATAATTTAAACAACCAAAGGGCACATTCTACAAGCCTGCCTCCTGGACGCCAGCACCCAGTCCCTCTCTTTCCATGAGTCCAGAGTTTTTAAGGATTCACAACATAAATACTTCCATAAGAAACCAAACACCACCCCATACCTTATACCCTTCTCAAAAAATCAATGGCAAAGATAAAAATTTTAAATGGAGTGATAGTATTATTTCTCAATGGGGATGGTTAGAGGGGCAGGAACCTAACACTAATCTCCTTTTCTGGTCTGACAGAGGTAAGGGAACTGGCCCACGTGTGTATATAGAGAGGCTCAGTCTAGAAGAGAAATCAAAGTACTTTATCTGAATGGAGCACTATGAATTCACTGAGTTACCTGAGATATGGGACTCAAGTGACAATATGGGACTCTGGCCAAAACAACAATGACTTGCAGTAACAGTATCTAACATAACTACTTCTCCTCACTGGCCTCCCTTTCCCATCTTTGCTGGAGAAGTTTTCATGATTTCTGCTAATCAAGGGAAAGTCCTATAGACAAAGAAGAAAGAGGTTCTACTAAGTAACATTTGGAGGTATAAAAATCTACATTTCCTTAGAATATATTTTCCTTTAAACTGTCCAGAAATCCATTTTCTAACTGTTTTGTTTGGTTTATTTGTACCTAACTCATCTCTGATTCTAAAACCAATACATGACTGATTCTCCTGAACTTGTCCTAATTCACAGATAGCTAGTTGGATGATCTTCTTTATGTTCTTGTGGCATTGAATACTTATTTTTCATTGATTTTTATCACAGTGAATTAAAATTTTTATCACAGTGAATTAATAATTGCCTGTTTTCCTACAGTGAGTTTTTTGAGAAGGTTTTTCTCTATCTAATTCTGACCTACAGTCAGAACTCTGCCTACTGAGTGATGTTTCTAAAGACCATTAAAATTATAATGAACACTTATCCTATAATGGATGCTACTCAACTCCTGAAGTTGCTTCTGTGCAAAATGTCTTCATAGAAGCCAGAAAATCCTCGTGAAGATAACAAGCCAAATAGAAAAACCACAAAAACATGAACATGTACCTACTAACAACAATGTATCCAAATGAAAGAAAATAAAGTCAAATCTTCATATAAAATAAATGGAGTAATAGTTTGGATGGAGTAATAGTTTAAACTTTAAAAAAAAATATGAGAGATATTATTATATAGATGATTATATATAAAACCTTAAGGGAGTGAACTTCCCATGCAATAAAGAAAA
>NW_006408747.1:1842840-1855025 GCF_000296735.1 Chrysochloris asiatica | reverse complement strand
ATCTGGTGAGGTCCATGTGTATAGTCATCTCTTATGCTGTCTAAAGAAAGTATTTGAAATGAACCTCATATGCATGCGAAAGCTGGACAGTGAATAAGGAAGACCATCAAAGAATTGACGCATTTGAGTTATGGTGTTGGAGAATATTGAAAGTACCACGGGCTTCCAAAAGAACAAACAGATCTGTGTTGGAATAAGTGCAACCAGAGTACTCCTTGGAGGCCAGGAGTACTTTCATACTTCAGACATATTGTCAGGAGGAACCAGTTGCTAGAGAAGGATATCATGTTTGGTAAGGTGGAGGATCAGAGAAAAAGATGAAGACCCCCAGCAAAATGTATTGGCAAAGGGGCAGCATCAATGAGCTCAAGCATGGCAACAATTGTGAGGTTGGCCCAGGACCGGGCCATGTTTCATTCTGTTGTGCATAGTAGGGTTTCTATGAGTAAGTACCAACTCAGTGGCACCTAACAACAACAACCACAGCAACAAACATAGTCCCTGTATGGATAATGCACTGGACCGCAAGTTCGCTTTAAACCTTAAGATCAGCAGTTCAAATATACCATCTGCTCCTCAGAAACTCTATACAGGGTCTCTATGAGTCACAACTGACTTGATAACACATAACAACAAAAACATTAAAATATTTCTACTGATTAATCAGGAAAAGGATAAATCCCTCAATAGAAAAATGGGCCAAAAATATACATATTCAACCTCACAATAGTAAGAAAAATGTAAATTAATACCACTAAATACTATTATCATCCATAATTCTTATAAAAATTTAAGATTAGTAGCATTCGATTAATAAGAATGTAACGCCAGATAGTTTCACACAATGGTGATGGGAATTTGAAATGCTTCTTTTGAACAAGTAACTGGCAGTTTCTATTAAAATAATGAACGTGTACAACCTCTCATGAAGAAATTGTATTTCTAGAAATTCACAAGCATGCAAGGATGTCTGTAGAAAAGTGTTTACTGCAGCATGGTTTGTGATACTAAAACACCTGGAACCAACCTGAATGACTATCAATAAAAATAGTTAAATATTAAGATACATCCACAAAACAGATGAATCTGCATTTATTAAAGAATAGTTGGACTTCTTAAAGTGACTTGAAAATGTAAGACACACTATTAAGTAACAGGAAAAAATAAGAAGACCCTTAGTGGCAACAGCAATGGGCTCAGATGTAACAATTGTGAGGTTAGTGCAGGGCCTTGAAATGTTTGTTCTGCTGTGTAGAGTCACTATTAGTTGGAGCCAACTCAAAGGCACTTAACAACAACAAAAGGCAAATTCTAAGTCTAATCAACAGAAAGGGAATCCCCTAGTGTTCCATACTTATGCAAGATTTCTAAATTACAATTTGTCTACCCAGAATAAGACTTTTCCTCATGCAAATGTCCACTATCTCTAGGGGGGAAACCACTAACTTTTCCCAGGAAGAAAAATTGTTCCATGAATTTCAACTGGGCAATTCCTTAAGTACACAGTGTTTCTCTATGTTTTAGAGTTTGACTCTACCAAGGTTTCAAACTTCTTTGATACCCTAGTGATCTGTTCCCATTTGGTCACACGGAGCCCACCCAACTCATTCCCTTTTTAACAGGACTCCCTCTGGTCACAGGGGAGACCAGGCCTCTGTGAGTATTCTACAATCTTCAGAACCTCTACTTAATCTCTTCTAAGCAGTAGCTGGAAGAGCATGCACATATCTTTTTGGAGATGAGCAATAATACCTATTCTTGCCCCTCTTTCCCTCAAAAAAAGAAAGAAGTCCAAAGGATCTTCAGAAAACTAATGGTGATTAACTGTAGTCCTGTGGCACTGTGGGTTAATGCACTGGACTGCAAGGTCAATTTGAACCACAGGTTGGTGGCTCAAGCTCACCAGCAGCTCCTCAGAAACCCTATACTAAGTCGCTCTGAGTAGGAACGGACTCCAGGGCATTTAACAACTACCACCGCAAACTGCAAGATCAGTTTGAACAGAAAGGTCAGTGATTCAAACCCACCAGTTGCCTTGGAAACCCTATATAAGGTCGCTATGAGTCGGAACCAACTCGACAGCACTTAACAACAACAAATACTTTTAAAATGATTTAAAACAGCACTGATTCTTAAGATTCCATTGGCTTGCATAAATTTATATGCTGGTTTGGCCTAGATGCATTCATTTGACTGGACTTAGCTGCAGGATCAGCTAGGAAAAAATATCTACTATGGCCCCATTTTTCTTCACGTGCACTCTCCTCTTCTAATTCATGAGACAGGCGTCCTTACGTGGTGGTTTCGGGGCAGCCTTTCAAGTGCTCAAAGAAGAAGCTGCAAAACCTCATGAGTACTATACATCAAAACCCACATAGTATCATTCTGTCACAGAATGTCTGACAAAGAAGGATAAGGGGCCAGCCCAGGTTAAAGGCTTGAAGAAAAATGCTACATATCTACAAAGAAGGCATTTGAAAGAATTTTCTGCAAATATTTTTATTAATAATTAATCAAATAAATTAATTCTTCTACAAATAATTACTTTGAAGTCCACAAAGAATTTTTGGCCATAATTAATCTACAGTTCACCTTCTAATTATAATTATTGACATTCCTTGCACATGCAAAATTTGCTTTCCCCTCTCAAAATCTCAAAAAGTATCATCCAATTACAGACCCTGATGCAAAGTCTAGAATCCAGAATCTGTGGCCATACTTAACCTACCAATGAATGCTGGTAAAGTAGTGATTACAAGTAGGGCTCCTAATCTCAAGATCAGCACTTCAAAGCTACCAATGGTTCTACAGAAGAAAGATGAGGCTTTCTGTTCCTGTAAAGATTTACAACTTCGGAAACTATACAGAGTTTTAATGAGTCTGAACCGACTCCACAGGTACATAAAAACCATCACCACTATTTACTCTACCACTTACTTACGTACAATGTAATCATTACTTGGTAAGAATAAGTTATAAGAACTGTTGTTGTTGTTAAGTGTCATTGAGTTGGTTCTGACCCTGTGTAGAGTTTCCAAGGAGTGGCTGGTGAATGAACTTGAACCGCTGACATTGTGATTCAAATGACTTTGCAATCAGCGCAATAACCCACAGAGCCACACTAGGACTCAAACTTGATCAGGAGCTGGAAATATATAGAAACAATTCGATGCTGTCTTATCATTTCTCAAATGTATTCTGTATTTTTCCAGCTCCTGATGTGGCGCTGTGGGTTAATGCACCAGAATGTAAAGCCCTTTTAACTGTAAGGTCGGCGGTTCAAACTCACCAGCTGCTCCTCGGAAACCCTAAATAGGGTTGCTATGGGTCAGAACCTACTAGACAGCACTTAACAACAACAACAACAACAAATGTATTGCTGTGTTTTTCCCTTTAGTCCCACATTGTCTGACAAACTTTTTTTTTACTAATATTTTGTGCTGTTTTCTTATCATACACATAGCACTCTTACTCTCGGAGGACATTCTTCTTTCACGTCTCAAGATAAAGTTAGCCCTTCCCAACAATTTTCACGTAGCTGGCAGAAGATATCATAGGGGAAGAATTAAACCAATGCAGTTGTTTGGGAAATCAAAGCAGTTGAATTATATTTATGACTTTAATAAAGATTTGTAGTTTAACACTTCAGTGTTTCATTCATCTGTCTATAAAATAGAATAAGTAATTCTGTCTAAAGGTACAGTTTGCTTCCCACCTATTCACAATGTGTTACTAATTGTTCTTCTAAAGATGTTGCTATATATTTAAATTTCATCTTATGGAAAAACTATACTTCTTTATAGTGATCATACATTTTAATCGGAAAGTTTAATTATATAGTATAATCATCTTCTGAATTACACCTCAAAATTGATCAAGAAGAAACATTTTTATTAAATTTCACAGAACTCACTTATAGAATTAGCTTTCTAGAGAAAAGCTTCTCTTTTTAAAAAAATACAATTTGAGTTCTATCTTGTGCTCTTATTGTAACCTCACTTCATAAGACAGAACTAAAAATGAATAATATACTTCTTTATTTCCAAACAGATTTCTTAAATATTGATTTCATAAACCCAAAGCAAGCCAAGTGAAGTAACAAAACCATCACTGATTCTTTTGTTAAAAATAGAGTCAAAGCAAATAAACGCGCTTCTTTTCTCAGTTTTTTTTTTTTACCTTAGTCTCTATAATCCATAGGCTTTGGCAAAAAGTAAAACACTGCTGTTGTTGTTATTGTTATATGCAATATCACACCATCATGCAGGCTACCAAACTGACAGATGAGTGGTGAATATAATTTTTATTTGGAGCTATTTGTTTAGAAATAGCATCTGCTATTTCCCATGCTTAAAATAGTTTAAATGTGAAACATCCCATGACTTTGCTTTTTTGCAACCTTACTTCTATATTTTCAGCTAAAATAACCTTAAATTTTCATACTTGAATACTATCCTTAAGAATTATTTAACCTCCACTATTTTTTTCATAGCTGTTTAAGCAGAAGAACTATTAATATAATTATATGTTTATATAATTATATGATATCATTATACAATATGATATAATTCAATATATACATTTGAATATATACATTTGAAACATATTTTAAGCATCACGCTAATTAAGATATAATTCAACAAATATTTACATTTATTACTATACAGGAGATATAGCAATGATAAAACAAACCCCCTTCCTTCATTGAACTTACATTCTGGTGTGCAGAGAAAGTAAAGAAATAAGCAAATCAGTATAGACAGTACTAACTGTAATTAGCACTAATGGGAAATAATATAGGATGCAGGCATCATGAGAATTAAGTTGAATAAACTAGAGAAAGAAGCTACTATTTTATGCAGCATCAATGCCCACTATAGCAAAGCTATAATGTCTGAGAAATTTATTTCAGTCTAGGTAATCAACCTCCTGAATATATTTCTAACTCTAGCCAAGCTGTCCATTTCTCTCTCTAGGATTATATGACAAATCCATGTCTATTTTGTCTCATGGACTAGTGATCTAATATTGGCCAATCATCCAGATTCCTAACTTCCTGGCACTTGTCTTAATTTCACTGGATTTAATTATCATAGAACAACTGATGTAAACATTGCTTTTCTCTGCAGAGACTTGTCTTCGAAATAGTATTCTGAAAAGCAGTAAAATCAAGCTATTGAATCTGATAGGACATCATTTGGTTAAGAGATTAAAATTTTTTCTAAGGTCATCTCTACTGTTTTTTGATGTGTGTGTGTTTGTATTTCTTTATTGATGGATAGTGTCTTTTATCCTTTCTATTCAAAGTAAAAAAAATATATTGAAAATTATGATAGAGGCCAAAATTTAAGCAAGAAAACTACAACCATCCTAAATTGACATAAAAATAAAAATGCTGCTTCCTTGACTTGGAGATATTTCAGTTACATGCAGCTATTTCTCAGGATCGTTTGCATTAGTTCTTAGGGAAAACCTGTTACCTTTCACTAATGCCCATTCTCTCTACAAGTCTAACAGCTTGACTGTAGTGTCTTAAATTCCAATCTGTGTTTTTGAGACTTGATCCTTTCAAACCATCATTCTAATTGTTTTTCAGTTACTGCCCTCTATGCAGTGGCTTTGAACGTCTTGGATATTTGGTCTTCTAATCTCTGCTTCTTACCCACAGGGAGTGAAATTGTAATTCTGCTTATCCTTATCTCCCACCTTGAGAAGTTATAGCTTCTTGCTCTGATGTTCCATCGCTAATCCTAAATCTTGGAACTTTTAGGAAATATTAATCAATTTACTATGTGCAATGCAGCAATGCTTGAAACCATGAAGATTGTACAGTACAAATGAATAATATTGTTTAAATATTAAAAGTCCAGCTGAGATCTATGAAGGAGAATTAATCTTAAACTATAGCAATTCAGCTTAATTGGAGGTATAGCACCATAGGTAAGTATTGTTTCAAGAAGTGGAGAGGATTATATGAATTGTTCTGGAAAACCAGTAAGGCTTCTGGCTTCTACACTTATGCTTAGTCTACCAGCTTGCTCTGTTTTCCACTGTGGTATGCCTGCAGATAAATACTTTGGATGAAATGTTTACTCTGGGCTTTTGCTGGATCACAACCACAAAAGTGATCAACTAGAACAGAGAAAATTAAAAAGTTTAAGGATTAAAGAGTTAGTTCATTTCAGGGAGAATGAATATTGTGAATACTAAAAACTTTTCTTAATGGAAAATGGCTTTTGAGTTATAGAAGCATTAGAATGAAAATTACTATTCCCTCCTACTCTGCTTTCTCATGGCATGATAAATGATAGTCAGGTTTGCTGCACTGGCCAATTTCCATATTTTGAGATATTTTCTGGTGGTCATTGTTATACAAAGTCAGCTTATCATTTAAACTGCTATTTACCATTTTTCTTTTCTCTCTTTCTTCAATTCTTTCTCTCACTTTTTTTCTTTTTATATTTAGGCGAGGGAGGCCATCCAAACATATGCAATATAAGTTTAAAAAAAAAAAACTATACTGCTATTTGAAAGCAAGACATTCAATACCGTATTATTACTATTATATAGACTATATAGTCAAAAAGTAGCATAGAAATGTGCTAGGCAACATAGTAGAGAAATATAAAAGATTAGCAGTTGCCAGGCAATTAATTAGTTGCTTGATTAGTTTCTTTAGATAAAAAGAAGAGAACAAAAGGTGGTAAATCAGCAGATCAAACTGATAGGTACACATTTTATTAAAATATTTCTCTCATCCCATCAATAGAGTTTTCCCATACATAAACTGGTTTTAGTTTGAACCTGTTCAGAGTTGCAATCTCCAGGAAATGAAATAAGGATAGTGATTTAACCAATCCTTGAAGCTAACAAAGAAAAGAAGCCATTGTGCTGTGAAGCCATTTATCTCTTCAGGGAAGACTTTTTAAAAAGTGAGGAAAGACGTTGGTGCTTTTCATTCGAGAAAATTTGATTAAGGCAGACTTGCTTCTTCAAATGTAGTATTACATTAGAATGTAATATTACAATAAATAACTCATGCATCTCAGCCTATGCCAAGATTCCTCTAAGCTGCTAGGAAGATCTTTTACTTAAGTGGCTTTTTTATGCTTTGGGGTTGTGACATAGAGATAAAGATACTTACATGTTCACTTCTGTTTCTGTTAAATTCTTGATTTTTACTTAATCTGAAGTGTTTGCTTCTATGATATTTAAGGTTTTGTGTCAACTTGGCTTGCTTAGGATTCTCAGTGGTTCAGCAATAAAGATGTAGATACCATCTCCATGATGAGATCGAATACAATACAATTAGTTTCACGATATTATCTGATATGATCGGTTCTGATCTGATGTAATTATCCTATGTGTTATAGGAATCCTTACTTCTATGTTAATGAAGCCAGATGCAATCTACAGAATTGGGTTGTATCTTAAGTCAATCTCTTTTGAGATATAAAAGGAGAGAAAAGTGAACAGAGTTCAGAAGGACCTACTGCCACCAAGAAAGAAGAGCCAGGAGTAGAGCATATCCTTTGGACCATGGGTCCCTACATTGTGAAGCTCCTAGATCCATGGAATAGATGGAGATCTCCAAGATATACTGGGCCTACAAATGCTGAAAGAAGACAAGGATCTTTTCCCAGAGCTGACAAATTGAAAGTCTTCTAGAGCCAGCTCTCTGGATTTGGACTTCTAGCTTCCTAAACTGTGAGAGAGTTGATTTCTGATTTTTAAAGTCATCTACTTGTGGCATTCTGTTATATCAGCATTAGAGATCTAAGACAGCTGCTAGGATACTTATAGAGACAGAATTATAAATTATTTGTTCTTTAAACCTGATTTATTCGTGTATTTAGCACGGTTACAAAATGTAAAGCACTTACCTAACCACTGGTAGCTGGATTGGAGAGATGCCTTGCCATAAGATTGTTCTGAATCTCTATCTTGAAACTAAATTTTAGGGAGGGAAAATGTAGCCACTGAAGATATGTTTTTAAAGCAGACCAGGTTCTCTTGCAGCTTGTTATGCCCATGGAATACACTGGTTCCCAGGTATACCATAGCAGCCATTTACCTGTATGATAGCTATTGTTCATTAAATTGATGTTTTAAGCTGCTGTCAAGTTGGCCTCCAACTCACAGTGACCCTGTGTGCAAAAAGAATGTTCCCTTTCTTCTGGTAAAAAGATACACATCAAGAGGTTTCAGGATGGCGTTGATGCATTGTCAAAAAGGTAAACTATTTGCCTTACTCTTCTTATTCATATATAACCCCAAGAACATAAATCATGAGGCACCTCTGTATATTACTAAGTATGTGGCCTTAATAAATTAATGCAACTCCCAAAAGTTTTAAATTTAAACCAATGTGTGCCTAAACCTTTGGGGAAACCTGGTTCAAGTTATATTGCATTTTCACCATACCATGTTGTGCTTGGTCTTTCTTAAAATTTTCTTCTGAAGTCAGTCATAGTTTTTACTATTAGGGGGCTACCATTGTGTGAAGTTAGGAAGTATATTTCAAACTTTAAAATATGCATTAAAAGAATTCTATTTACAGTCTGTAATTGCAGTATGCTCTAAAACAAGCTCAAGGATAATGCTGTAGTGGAATTTATACCTACTTGCTCTGTGTCTCTATCTTATGTAAACATGAAGTCAACTAAGTGTTCATTTCATAATGACTTTTACTATCAATACTCAATCTACCTCATTACCAGCAATTGTCAATACACCCTTCACTCCACATATTCTTAAGTGACAGGTTCCACTTCTCCAGCTTGTTATTTATTTGTTAGCTTTATTGATTTAAATTCTCTCTCTACTTCTACTGAAATGTCTGGAGAAGAATGATATTAGCACAGACTTTTGGACAAACATGCTATAAGTAGCTTAAAGTGATCACTATGGGATTAATCTGTAGGATCAAGGGAAAAGACAAGAATATATGTATTTCAAGCTGTGTTAGCCATTACTTTTAATTTACACCAAACTGATTGCCTTGAATGTAATTTTTTAAATTCAGTAACATTCAAAATTTCTTCTCAAATAATAAATAAATGCTGTCATTCAACATACATTTATGTCTATCTATAATATACTCATGCTGCAATATACTGACAGTGAACTGCCAGAGGTTCCAGCCAGATTCAGATGAAAAAGTGGAATGAGGGATATAATTGCTGACATCAGATGTATCTTGCCTGAAAGCAGAGAATACCAGAAAAATGCTTGTCATTGTTTTTAAGTGCCTTTATGTCAGTTTGGACTCATAGCAACCCTGTATAGCATTTCCAAGAAACAACAGGTAAATTTGAACAGCTAAACTTTTGGTTCACAGTCTAGTGTTGATCCTACAGTGACACATGTTTGCTTGTGCATTGTTGACTATTCAAAGACTTTCAATTGTGTGGATCATGACAAGCTATGGACAACATTGTGGAGTATGAGTATTCTAGAATACTTACACAAACTTAATTTTGCTAATAAGGGAACTATACATACACCAAGAAATAGTTGTTCAAACAGAACAAGGAAACACTGAATGGTTTAAAGTTAGGAAATGTGTGTGCCAGGGTTATATTCTTTCACAATACTTATGCAATCTATATCCTGAGCTAGATTATATGAAAAAAATATGGCATCAGTGTTGGAGAAAGATTCATTAACAACCTGTGATATGCAGGTGATACAATCTTGCTTGCTTAAAGTGAAGAGGAGTTAAAATACTTACAGATGAAGATCAAAGACCACAGACTTCAGTATGGGTTGCACCTCAGTGTAAAGAAAACGAAAATGCTCACCATTAAACCAGTAAACAACATCCATATAAATGAAAAAAGATTGAAGTTGTTAAAAACTTCATTTTGCCCAGACCAACAACAACATTCATGAAAGTAGCAGTATGTTATCCAGATCAATGATGTACTGTATTAGGCAAATCTGCTGCACAAGACCCCTTTAAGGTGTTGAAGAGCAAAGATACCAGTTTGAGGACTAAGATGCACCTGACCCAAGTATTTTCAATAGCCTCATATGCATGTGGAAATTGGACAATGAATAAAGAAGAATCCAGTTTGAATTTCTGGCAGCTCCTTGTATTCTTGCAATTGTTTTTTTAATTATCTTCAGCAGAATTTTACTTGCATATGATATTAATGATATTGTCTATGATTTCCACATTCTGTTGTGTCACCTCTCTTTGAAATGCGAGCATTCATGTCTCTCTTCTAAAATTCTTCTCTTGGATGAGTGAGCATCTCCAGTGCTACATAAGTTTCTTGAAGATTTTCAATTTGTATTCCATCAGTTCATGGAGCCTAATTTTTGCCAGTGCATTCAGTGCAGCTTGGACCTCTTCCTTTAATATCATCAGTTATTGATCATATGCTGCCTCTTATAATGACAGAATATCAATGATTCTTTTTGGTACAATGACTATGAACATTCCTTCCATCTTTTTTTTGATAAAATCATAATTCAGTACTTTGCCCAAAAACCTCTTCAGTATAACAAGTCAATACTTGGAATTTTTTTTCTTCAGTTCTTTCTGCTTGAGAAGTCTTGAGTGTGATCTTCCCTTTTGATTTCTAACTCCAGGTCTTGCATATTTCTTTGTAATATTTGGATTTGTCTTCTGGAGCTGTACATTGAAACTTCCTATTCAATTTTTTACTTTGTCGTATCTTCCAATTGTTTTATCTTCTCTAGGCTCAAAAGCAAGTTTCAGAGTTTCTTCTAACATCCACTTTGGTCCTTACTTTTTACCAATCTTTTCAGCAACCTTGTTTCGTGTATTATTTTCTTGATGTCATCCTACAACTGTTCTAATCTTCAGTAATTAAGGTCTAATGCATCATCTGTTCTTAAGATGGTCTATAAAATCAGCTGGGATACATTTTCATTCTCAAGGAGTTGTTTTAATTTTCTTCAGCATTGGCCTGAACTTGCATATGTGCAAAATTGAAGTCAGACCATGACCTTGTTTTGGCTAATGATTTTATCTTTCCCAAAATATCTTCCAATACATGTTGTCAATTTGATTTCTGAGTATTCCATCTAGTGAGGTCCAGGTGTATAGACACCTTTTAAGTTATTGAATCACTATTTGTCTGTCAGTTTGACATGTTGTGGTGATTTGCATATTGCTGTGATTCTGGACATGATGCCACTGGTATTTTAAGTACCAGCATGATTACCAATGGTGAACAGGTTTCCAGTGAGTTTCAAGACAGTCTAGGAAGAAGGAGAGATGAAGTAAATCTGAATGTTTGGTCTCTCTGAAAAGTTTATGAATAGCAGGAGCACATTAGCAGATATAGTACCAGAAAATGAAACCATATGAATCGCACCACAATATTGTCAGCTATAGTGCTGGAAATTGAGCCCCTCGGGTTGGAAGGCACTCAAAATATGACTTGGGAAAAGTTGCCTTCTCAAATTAGAGTTCATCATGATGATACAAATGGAGTAAAGGTCCTTCATTTACTGATGGGACACAATTCAAAATGAGGAGAGACCGCTGTAAGCATCCACTAATGATCAGAACATGGAATATATGAAATAATAATCTAGGAAAATTGGATGCTGACAAAAAAAATTCCATGATGCAACTTTCCTGGCCCTTTTCTCACCAAAGCAGTTTTCCATTTTCTTAAAATAGCTTCATAATATAACTCTGTGATCATCCTGTATCCTTTTGGAATCTCTCAAAATAGTCACCTTAACTTTCTAGGTTGACTTCTCTACCTTTAATGTAACTGAGCCAGCAGATCCTCTAGAAAACCACTGTTTTGACTGGATTTTTTTTTTTTTTTAAGTGCATCTAAGGAGCTCTGGTAGCATAGTGGTTACAAATCGGGCTGATAACCTCTAGGTCAGCAGTTCGAAACTACCAGCTGCTCCGCTGGAGAAAGATGAGGCTTTCTGCTCCCGTAAAGCTTTACAGCCTTGGAAACCTTGTACAGGGTCGCTATGAGTCGGAAGCGACTCCACGACACATAACAACAACAACAAAGATTTACAGTCTCCGAAACCCTGTACAAGGTCCCTATGAGTCAGAACCGACTCTATGGCACTTAAGAACAACAAATAAGACTAAAATTGAACATGGTGGTTCTGTTGGATAAGGACTGGACTGGTAGTAGTTATGTGCTATGGAGTCAGTTACGTGAGCAGAAAGCCTC
>NW_006408747.1:1840166-1841840 GCF_000296735.1 Chrysochloris asiatica | reverse complement strand
CCCGATTTGTAACCACTACGCTACCAGAGCTCCTTATTTATAGATTAGAAGAATCAAAATTACATAGACTTAAATTCTCCTCAAATTGATCTATATATTTGATTCAAGCCCAATTATAATCCCTGGCTGTTTTATGCTTTGTATTTTTGTCTGATTTGGTTTGGTAAGCTTTACAAGATAATTCTAATATATATATATATATATATGTAAAGGGCCTTGAATCCAAGACAATCTTGGAGAAGCATCACATTGGAAAATTTACACCTTCAAATTATAAAACTTACTAGAAACCTATAATTATCAAGATCATGTTAATAGTCAAAGCCTAAATAAATTATAAATGAAAATATTTTTAGTATTTCAGAAGTAAATGTTTTTCTGCTCCTATAAAGATTTATTGCCTCAGAAACTCCACAGAGGGTCACTATGAGTCAGAACCAACTAAATGTACCACAACAATAACCATGAACAAACATCTTGAAAAATTTGTCATCTGTGTAATCAATAGAATTCTAAATAGCAATTTCAAAAGAATTCTAAATAGCAATTTTTAAAGAATAAATTATAGGTAAACATAATAATATGAATGAATTTTAAATATATTGAGTTAAAAAATGAACATAATATTTATACAGAGTACATAATCTGTAATTCCATTTATGGGAGAGTCAAGAAAGCAATATTAATTTATGATTATAACAGTCAAAATGGTTGGTAACCCCAGAGGGGAGCATATTTACTAGTATGGGAAACAAAGTTTAATGGAAATGTCCTATATCTTAATTTGGATGGTGATTATATGAGTACATATATATGTAAAAAGTATTAAACTATGTGTTTAAGTTATATAACTACTTACACGACACTGTTACAACTGAATATGAGTATCAAATTGATCACATAATGAAAAACAGAGTTGTGCAACTTACTGTACACAATATTCTATCTGATGTGTACTATGCACACCGTTGTTGTTGTTGCTGTTATTATTACATACTATCCAGTCGTTCTGACTCACAGCGATCCTATGAACAACAGAACAAAACACTGCCCAGTCCTACATAATTCTTGCAATTCCTATTATGATTGAGTCCATTGTTGCTGCTTCCTTGTCAATCAACTCAGTTTGGGGGTCTTCCTCTTTTTCTCTGACTCACCACTTAAGCTAGCATGATGTCCTCCAGGGACTGGTCCCTTCTAACAATATGCCCAATGTGTAAAAGATGAAGTTTCACCATACTTGTTTCTCAGGATCATTCTGGCTGTACTTCTTCCAAGACAGATGTGTTTGTTCTTCTGGAAGTCCATTACACTTTCAAAATTCTTCACCAACACCATCATTCAAATGCATCGATTCTTCAATGATCTTTCTTACTAACTGTCCAAATTTCACATGCATATGAGACCATTGAAAATACCATAACATGGGTCAGGTGTACCTTAGTCCTCAAAGTCACATCTTTACTCTTTCACACTTTAAAGAGTTTTTTTTGCAGCAGATTTGCCCAATGCAATAATGCACCATTTGATTTCTTGGCTGCTGCTTCCATGAACGTTGATTGTGGATGCAAACAAAATGAAGTACTTGACAGTTTTAATCTTTTCTCTATTTATTATGATTTATGGTTCAATTATAAGGATTTTCATTTTCTTTACACTGAGGTACAATTTATA
>NW_006408747.1:1829854-1839256 GCF_000296735.1 Chrysochloris asiatica | reverse complement strand
TCTTCTTGAGAAATTCTGAGTATGTTCTTCTCTTTTGGTTTTCTAACTCCAGGTCTTTGCACATTTCATAAAAATACTTTCCTTTGTCTTCTCAAGCTGCCCTTTTGAAATTTTCTGTTCAACTCTTTTACGTCATCATTTTTTCCAGTTGCTTTAGCTTCTCTACACACAAAAGCAAGTCTCAGATTCTCTTCTGACATCCATTTTGGACTTTTCTTTCTTTCCTATCTTTTTTATGACAGTCACGATCTTGATGTATGATGTTCTTGATGTCATTTCACAACTCCTCTGATCTAATGTATCAAATCTGTTTTGAGATGTTCAGGTGGGATATACTTAAGGTTATATTTTGGCTCTTGTGAACTTATTTTAATTTACTTCAACTTCAGTCTGAACTGGCATATGAGCGTATGATGGTCTGTTCCACAGTCATTCCCTGGCCTTATTTTGGTTTATGATATTGAGCTTCTCCATCATCTGTTTCCACAAATAAAGTCAATTTTATTCTTATGTATTCCATCTGACAAGGTTCATGTGCATGTTCACTATTTATATTGTTGAAAAAAATTCCAGTAAAGAAGTTGTTGGTCTTGCAAAATCACATTATGCTAGTTTCTTCATTGTTTTTATCACTAAGGCCATATTTTCCAAGTACTGATTCTTCCTCTTTGTTTCCAACTTTTGCATTCCAGTAACCAGTAATTATTAGTGCATATTGATTGTATGTTTCATCAATTTCAGAGTGAAGAAGTTGGCAGAATCCTTTAATTTCTTCATCATTTGAATAATAGTTATATTAATTGTTCTTCCTTGTAGGCATATAGATATTATCCTATCAAGACAACATTGAATTTCAAGACAAGTTTTGAAATGCTGTCTTTGACAATGAATGCTGCCCCATTTCTTTTCAATTTGTTATTTCTGTCATAGTAAACCAAGTTTACTATGATTTGATTGTTCAAGTCAAAATGTCCAATACCAGTCCATTTCAGCTTACTAACATTTAGGATATCAATCTTTGTGTCCCATTTCATTTATTGATGACTTCTAATTTTCCTAGATTCATATTCCATACTTTTCATGTTTTGACTATTGCAGCTGTTTCTTCTTATTTTGAGTTGTACCCCATCAACTAACAAAGGTCCTGAAAGCTCTACTCCATCCACGTCATTAAGTTCATCTCTACTTTGATGAGGTACTTCTGTCACAGTTGTATTTTGTTTTCCACCCTGAGGGGCTCATCTTTTAGCACTATGTTAGATAACGTTTTGTTGTTATTCATAAGGTTTTCTTATTCAAAATAGCAAACTATTCAGAATTGGTCACATAAGGTTTTCTTATTCAGAATAGCTAACTATTCAGAATTGGTCAGCCTCTCCTTCCTCCTAGTGTGTCTTAGTCTAGAAGCTCCACTGAAATTTGTCCACCACAGGTGGCACTGCTGGTATTTAAAATACAGGTGGCATAGCTTCCAGTTTCACAGCAATACACAAGCCTTCTAGTACAACAAAATGATAGATGAGTGGTGGATCATATACATTATAATTCAGTATACATTATATACATATCACTATCATCAAGGTGATTCCAACTAATGTGTGGCACTGTAGGATGAGCACTGGACTGCAAGGTTGGTTTGAACCACAAGGAAGTTGCTTCAAACTCACCAGTCACTCCTCAGAAACCCTTAACAGTATGGCTGTAAGTCAAAATGACTCAATAGCACTCAACAACAACATTATAGGATTTCTAGTACTGTAAATCTTTATGGGAACAGACAGCCTCATTTTTCTCCTGAGGAGCTACTGGTGGATTTGAACTGCCAGTGATTAGTTGTTGTTGTTAAGTGCTATAGAGTCAGTTCTGACTTACAGTGACCTTATATAAAGTTTCTGAGGAGTAACTGTTGAGTTTGAACCACCGACCTTGCAATTCAAACCAACCTTATGGTCAATCATTTATCCTACAGGACTTCAGTGATTATCCTACAGTGCCACCTAGGCTCCTCTTATATACATTGTTATTGCTGTTATTAGTATCTTCAGGTTGGTTCCAACTTATAGCAACCTTGTATAGGGTTGCCAAGGAGTGACTGGTGGGTTTGAACTGCTTATCCTGCAGCACCAGACCAGGACTCCTTTATATACATTACACATCAATAGAAATTTTAAGACTTAGCTGAGAAACTTTTAAGTGTCAGATTAGGATAAAAACATTATTAAGCATGTCAAGACATGAAATATTTGTTTTCTGTAAAAGCTACTTGAGCATATAGTTTATAAAAATAAGACAGCAAACTAACAATGAGGAAGATTGTTTCCTTGAGATAGGAAACTCAGATCTAAAAATGGAGAGGAAGTAAAGGGATCCCCAACATGATGGCAAATTAAGACCCAGATGTAGAGGTAAAACAGCCCAGATTGGAGTAAACTCTGAGGCAAGTGCCTCAAAAAAATGATTAATTTGACAGAATAATCTATACATTGAACATCTATAGAGGAGAGTTAGACATTACAGAATTTAAAGTTTAATTGAGGCATAAAAAATAAGCAAATGAATAAATGAAACAATTATTAATTTCTAGGAATGCCAGAATTTATATAGGAAAATCAATGTAAACAAACTTTACTACTTGGATAAGCTCTTTAAACAGCATTTATATAATCATAATTATGTAACTGCTGAATATTGAGCTAACCAACTGTATTGGGAAGGTAGGAAGTCTGTGAGTGTGTGGTGGAGATACAGAAGGAAAGGTAGCTAAAGCTCTTCCTGTGTAGTGGCAATTGAAAAATAATACTGAAAACTGAAAGATCAAAAGCACTAGAATAGGCATTGTATTTAGGCAGAATAAGTAGAAAAAACAATCAGCTGAGGAGTAAAGGTACTGTCTCTGGGATGGTGGGAGAGATGGGAAGACTATCTGGCTACTACTTTTTTTTTCTTTTTTCTTTTTTTTAGTAGATTGTGTAGAATACTTCAATTCTTTAATTGATGTACATGTACAACTTTGATTTAAATGTAAACTTTAAATTTTCAAAAGGGAGTATGAGTGATGCAAAAGAAACTAAAGAACTTATCAGAATCAAAAGATAAATTTCAGAAGGATTAATGGCCAGACCCAGTAACAGATTGCTGCTGATCATTGTCTAGATAGAATATCTGAAGGTTTTCAAATTAAGTTTTCATTGAAATACCCTTACATTTTAAGGCCTTCTTTATTCAGAAAAAGACAATCTTTCTTCTGAAAACTCCTTTTTTTAATGCAAAATGCTTTAAATAATTTGTGAAGCATTCTGTCAGTGTTCTATGCTTACAGGGGAAAGAAATTTGCTTGTCTTCCTATTAGTGCTATCTCTCAACACATTCAGCGGAGAATTTATTGCTTATTAAAGCAGATGACATTCCCTAAGAGTTTTCAGGAATTACAAACAATTACAGGAAAGAGAAGTGTTTCTGTTAGCAAATAGGCAATAATGAAGGAATCCACTATTGAATATGCCAGCAAGACCAGAGCTTAGAGAGCAAGCACAGTGTTTTAACCTTTATTCTAGCTGATAGAAGATGATGTAGTATTCTATTATCCACAATGACAAGTGATTTATTGGGATACTTTATTTTCTTCCAAACTGCTTTAAACCATTGTTTTTTTCTCCAATTGCCCTGATTTTTCATCTTAGTGCATGTACAAGGCTGTTAGCATTTGTGGTCATTTTTTTTTAAAAAATATATAACACTCTAAACTCTAGAGATACTCACTTTGCTAATACTACACCAGAAATTGGGGCTTTCCTTTTTGCATACCAAAACAGCTTCTATTTAGGCAGATTTTTTTTTTTTCAGCTTGTCTAAAAAGTAACCAATCTAAAGGCTGAGAATATCCATTCCTGCTAGCATTTTCCCAAATTTGCTTTCTAAAATCTTATTTTGTGGAAAGCTATTATAAATAAGTCAAGTACTCTTGTGAAAAGAGGAAATTATTTTTAAATAGGATCCCTAAGCATTGAAGGATACATGGGATAAATTAAAGACTGGTGATTTGATATGTACAATTTCTCAGACCTGAAACTGGGTGTATTGTTTCCTAACCCTTGAGGAAGGTGAGATTTTGTGATAATTGATCAGAAAACTATCACACAAGAGTTTTGCTGAGGTTCTGGAATACAGATAAAATATTTAATAACTTTTCCTCCTAGTATTCTTTTCCAGTGGAGAGAGAGAGACCCTTACTACACGTCACAGCTAGAGTGACTGATCATTATTTAGTTTTCATGCAGCAAGTTGATGGAAAGTATTAAAATACTGAGTCAAATGGTATTTTGTAACACTAATATCTTTTTGACAAATCACTCAGATTTTATGGTCAATAAACTATTGTTACCTGTGCTCTGTAGATGTGCAAAATTAAGATTATAAGAGACTAAGGACTGCCACTCTAGTGCCTTTTCCATTATCAATTGATCTTGGTAATTTTGTAATACTAGAATTTAGAACTGCATATGCTTGAAGCAGGAGAATATTCTAA
Source organism: Chrysochloris asiatica (assembly GCF_000296735.1). Classification (NCBI taxonomy): domain Eukaryota; kingdom Metazoa; phylum Chordata; class Mammalia; order Afrosoricida; family Chrysochloridae; genus Chrysochloris; species Chrysochloris asiatica. The sequence continues at coordinate 1,834,731 of NW_006408747.1, read as the reverse complement.
AGGAAGAATGCTTTGTTAAATATAATACAGCTTTAACTTGCTTTTATTTTAGACCATAATCTAGCATGAAGGAAGTCTATAATGTTGATAGCTATACTCTAAAGAATAAAAGAATTGGATTTTAATTATTGAACTGAGTTGATCTGAATAAGTTATTTGATCTTCATATATGTAATCTGTCCATAAAATAAAAACTGCAAAAGTTAAAGTTGGAAAACTCTTTAACTCCAAAAATGTTCCTTTTTATTTTGGGGGAAAAAAAAGGAAAGCACCATTACTATATGCTATTAATCTGTATTTCTTTCCCCTGCAAGCACAGAACACTGACAGAATGCTTCACAAATTATTTAAATATATCTAAGATTTCATATATATATATATACATATATGTATATATATACATATATATATATACACATACACACACATATCCACTTTTATAATTTTTATCAATTGATTTTAAAATTAATATTTTGGTTTATATAGATTTTAAAACCACATAATAAAGTACATTGGGATAATTGCTTGATAATCAAAATGTACTTTAAATGAATTAAAATTTTACATATAAAATAAATAAACAACACAATGTATGAAAGCATGAAAATGAGGAGACATACAGATAAAATGTTGATTTTAAGAATGTCATTCTAAGCATGACATCAGTAGAAATTACAAACAACCAGATTCACTGAATTGGCTACAAAATAATAAACAAAATTAAAAGGTAAAATATCTCTGCTGTATTTTCAACAAAAGATAGTATCTTCAGAATCAATAAAGGCTTCGGTCCCCATTCAGGTCTTGAACTGAACTCATTGTCATTGCTCAAACTCAAGCAGTAGATAAGTATATAAGGGACAACAACATTAGTGAGGTATGCACACTATGAAATTGTCAACCATTCAAGATAAAAAGGCAGCAATAAGGACAAAACACAGAAAGGTTGTGAAAGAAGGTAGAACAGAAACAAGAGTCACAGGGAGGAAGTGGGATAAACGATGGTACATTGAGGGGATTGCAATCACTGAAGTGAAACGAAGTAGATGATTAGTTGAATGCAAAACTGACTGTATACTCTATAAACCTTTTCTCAGTTCAATAAAATATTTTTTGAAATCAATATTAGATGAGAGACTTCAATATTAACATGATGAAAGGTGGAATAATTACACCTTACTGCCATCAATGGAATGTAAATAAATTTGAAAAGCATTCTTGCACATGAATTGATAAATTTTTTAGTGTTTGTTATAAACTGCAATGTGAATATAGGTTCAGAGAAATGGGTTCTCATAAACTGTTCATATGATGAACATATGAATTGGGGAGGGGGAATTTTGTAAGGTATTTTGGGAAGACATTTTATATTATTTTTATCCATCAATTACATTTTGGGAACTATGATCCAAAAATTGATCATGGCAAGGCTTTCAATGTCTGCCTTGCGTCATACTTTTATCCCACCCTTCATCTGTGAGTTTGTCATACTGTGGTGGCTTGTGTTGCTGTGATGATGGAAGCTATGCAACTGGTATTTTAAATACCAGCAGTGTCATCCATTGTGAACAGGTTTCAGTGAAGTGTTCAGACTAACACAGACTAAAGAGAAGGAGAAGCAGACTACTTTTGAATGGCTGTTGTTAAGTGCCGTAGAATCAGTTTCAACTCATAGAGATCCTGTACAGGGTTACCAAGGAAGGGCTGGTGGGTTTGAACCACAAACCATTCAGTTAGCAGTCCATTGCTTATCCTACAGAACCACAACAGTACTCACTGGAAAACTTATGAAATAGAGTAGAACATTGTCTGATATTTAATCAGATGATGAATAGATGAGCCCTCATGTGAGAAGGCACTCAAAATAGAACTGAGGATGAGTTACAACAACAAAGTAGACTTGACCATAATGATATGAATGGAGCAAAGCTTTCAAGAGTTTCATTTGTGATAGGCCAAAACTTAAAATGTGAAGAAACACAAGCAAACAATCATTAATAATCAGAATCTGGAATATTCAAAGTATGTTGAAGGTCATAAAAAATGAATAGGACTGCAAAAGATCTATATATCACGTATTAGTAAGGTGAAATGGACTGATATTGGACATTTTGAATTGGACAATCATATAGTTGACTATGACAGAACATCAAATTGAAGAGGAATGGTGGCAAATTGTCAAAGAGAGTATTGCAAAATCTATCTTGTACCAATGCTGTCTGGGAAAGTATATGACTACTAGGAAGACTAGTTAGCACAACTATTATTCAAAGTTACACATCAACCACTAAAGCCAGGGATGATGAAATTTAAGAATTCTACCAACTTTTTCAGTCTGAAATTCATCAAACATGCAATCAAGATGCATTGTTCATTACTAGTAATTGGAATGCAAAGGTTGGAAGCAAACAGGAAGGAACAGTACTTGGAAAATATGGTCTTAGTGATAAAAGGGATGCTGGAGATCACATGATAAACTTTTGCAAGAACAATGACTTACTCATTGCAAATATTAAACAACATAAATGGTGACCATACATGTGGACCTCACCAGATGGAATACACAAGAATCAAGTTGACTTCATCTGTGGAGAAAGACAGTGGAAAAGCTCAGTATCATTAGTCAAAATAATGCCAGAGACCAATTGTGGAACAGACCACCTATTGCTCATATGACAGTTCATGCTAAAGCTGAAGAAAATGAAAACAAGTCCATGATAGTCAAAATATAGTCTTAGGTATATCCCACCAGAACATCTCAAGAACAAGAACATGTTCAAGAACAAGATTTTGATGCATTATACACTAATGTTTATAAGGCCAGAGGGGCTGTGAGTTGACATCAAGAACATCATACATGAAGAAAGCAAAGGTCATTAAAAATAAGGAAAAATTAGGAACAGGCAACCTAGACATTGGCTACCTAAAATGGTGCAGAGGCAGGGGTTCTATAAAGGCATGAAGTGGCTGGTTTTCAAGTTTTCAAGAGGGATTTTAGTTTCAGAGTGAGGAGGAGTAGGTAGAATACATTTTATCTTGTCTGCATAGTTTTCATCTTATCTAAATGGGTCTGGTGAAAGGAGATGAGGATAAGATTCTTTTGATTCAATAGTGAGTGATTGTTATTATGACTAATTGTGATTGTCAAAACTGTAAATTTAGAAGACTTATGACAAAAAGTGGGGAGTAGTTAGTCTTACATTCCAAGAACCAAGGACTCTAGGACCACAAAGGTAGAAGAACATTGGTCTTTGAACCACAAGTTCAGCAGAGTTCAAACCCACCAGCTGCTCCTTGGAAACCCTACATAGGATCACTATGACTTAGAACTCGATGGCACTTAATCATGCTCAAAATACTGAAAAACACTGGAAACTTCAGAAGACGATAGAATGGGGGAATCAGAGTAAATAACAAGGTAGATAGGGGAACTTAGGTAGGTTTGTATGGGCTAAATGGGACAGAAGTAAATAGTGATATATGCTCAACCTTGGAACAACAAGGCTCTATGATTCAGGGATCGAGGCATAGTGTGGTTGGGTGAAAGAGGGGAAATAATGTTAAGATGTTTTACTGTCTTATGGATATTGGTTTCCCTTGTCTACTATTGTAAAATAGACACTTGAATGGGATAGAAAGGAATATCAGGAAACATGATTGCAGAAAGCGTGTAAGCCTGTCTTCAGCCTATAACTGATTGAAATACCTAAAAGTGGTTCTAGAACTTGCCCAGTGAAATAGGCTTCTTGTGGAGTCTTTGTAGTATATAGTACCTTAGGTAGAATTCTGAGTCCCATACAGAACCTTATGAGGTGGGACATTCCCACTTGAAAGGACATGCAAATCAACATGGAGTGGCTAAAGGAACAGAAGATAATTCTAGAAAGAAAGACCAGCAGGAAAAAAAACAAACAAACAAAAAGGGCTATCTGTTTGGCTATTATAAGAACAAGCAAGCTGTTTGCCAGGGAGCCATCAAAGCAAACAATCCAGTCCCTTCAGGACAAACCTCCCTCCAAGACTGACTCAAAAGGACCACATGAGCAGGCATGTAAGCTTGCTGGTGACCACATTATTCTACATGAAGTTATGGGCTGAGTTTGACCATGTTCCATCGACTCTTGTTGACCTTGAGATGAGAGAGAGATGAGGAAGGGCTGGTTGGTCCAAAGTTTGGGGAGCATTGGGAACTCCTGAGCCCAAGGACATTGACCTAATCACAGAGGTCTAAAGCTGCAAGTGAAGCGTCCAGCTGAAATGAAGTGAGGGATGATGCACAAGAATGCCCAAACTTGCAGCTAGCACCCATTTGACCTAGCTTCGATGACTTGATGATCAGAACTTGACTAGAGGAAAATAAAAAGATTTGATAAAGGAATCAAGTGTAACTACAATTTCATTAACTTGAGCTATACTTATGGAAATAGTAGCCCAAAATACCAACTGAGAGGGAAGGAGTCTTCACATCAAGGATCAAGCCTATCCCCTCTGTATACAGAGCTGACAGGGCTGGGTAACTTAGACATTGGCTACCTAAAATTCAGGGGAGGGGGTGCTATAAAGGCACTAAGTGACTGGCTTACAAGTTTTCAAGAGGGAGTTTGGTTTCATAGTGTGCAGGGGAAGGTAGAATCCCCACTGAATAGTTTTCCTCTTGTCTAGATGGGTCTGGTGAAAAGAGATGGGGAAAGGATTCTTTTGATTCAATAGTGAGTAATTCTTATCATGACTAATTGAGATTGTCACAACTGTAATGGTAGAAGTTGTGTAACAAAAATGGGAGAGTAGTTAATTTTCCATTCCAGGAACCAAGGACTGTGGGACCATCAAGAGAGAAGAGCATGAGCAGAACGTGGGACCCAAACCAGAGAAGCAGT
>NW_006408747.1:1828160-1828695 GCF_000296735.1 Chrysochloris asiatica | reverse complement strand
TCATTCAGTACACAATAAAAAGTTTAAAGCTATCATATGCAAGTAAAATTTTGCTGAAGATCATTCAAAAATAGTTGCAGCAGTACATGGACAGGGAATGGCCAGAAATTCAAGTCAAATTCATAAGAGGACCTGGAATAAGGATACTATTGCTGACATCAAATGGACCTTGGTTGAAAGCAGAGAATACGTGTGTTTAAATGACTATGTAAAAACATTTGACTGTGTGGGTCATAACAAACTACATATAATTTGTGAAGAATGGGAATTCCAAAACACCTAACTGTACTTGTGAGGAACTGTACATAAACCAAGACACAGTCATTCAAACAGAACAAGGGGATACTGAGTGGTTTATAAACAGGAAAGGTGAATGTCAATGTTGTATTCTTTTATCACGCTTATTCAATTTGTTTGCTTAAGCAAACAGTGCAAGAAATTGTATTATATAAAGAAGAGCATGACACCAGGATTGGAGAAAGTTTTAACCACCTGCAATATGAACATGACACAACCTTGTTTGCTGAAAGCAAAG
>NW_006408747.1:1808790-1809315 GCF_000296735.1 Chrysochloris asiatica | reverse complement strand
CGGAACTGATGTAATACAAATTGAAATCTTTCAACAAACTGGTGAAACATTGGAGGCACTTGCTCATCTTTGCCAAGAAATTTGGAAGACAATTACTTCAGAAACTGACTGGAATTGATCCATATTTGTGCCCATTCCAGAGAGGTGACCCAATGAAATGCAGAAATTATTGGACAATATCATTAATATCTCATGCAAGTAAAAGTTTACTAAAGATAATCCAAAAATTGCTGCAAACATACTTTGACATAGAACTGTCAGAGGTTCAAGCCAGATTCTGATGAGGACATGGAATGAGGATTATCATTGATGATGTCAGATGGATCTTGACTAAAAACAGAGAATATCAGATGTTTACCTGTGCTTTGTTGACTACACAAAGGTTTTTGATTGTGTGGATCATGACAAGCTATGGACAACATTGAAGAGAATGAGTATTCTAGAACACTTAATTGTGCTTATGAAGACACTGTACATAGCAAGAGGCAGTTGTTCACACAGAACAAGGGATCACTTAATGGTTTA
>NW_006408747.1:1806101-1808135 GCF_000296735.1 Chrysochloris asiatica | reverse complement strand
CAACAACAATTGCATTAGGCAAATCTGTGCAAGACCTCTTTAAAGTGTTCAAAAGTAAAGATACCAGTTTGAGGACTAAAGTACACCCAACCCAAGACATGGTATTTAGAAAAAAACTTATATGCATGTGAAAGTTGGACAGTGAATTAGGAAGACCATAGAAGAATTGATGCATTTAAGTTATGTTGCTGGAGGAGAATATTAAAAGCACCATGAACTGCCAAAAGAACAAACCAATTTGTGTTGGAAGAAGTACAGCCAGAATGTTCCTTGGAAGCCAGGATGGCCAAACTTGGCCTCTCATAATTCAGACATATTATCAGGAGAGACCAGTCCCTGGAAAAGGATATCACGTTTGGTTACGTGAAGGTCAGAGTGAAAAAGGAAGACCCCACAACTAGGTAGATTGACACAGTGACAGCAGCAATGAACTCAGACGTAGCAATGATTATGAGGTTGGTGCAGTACTGGGTAGTGTTTCATTCTGTTGTGCATAGAGTTTCTATGAGTTGGTACCAACTTATTGGCATCTAACAACAACAATAAGTCACCTATTTTGCCTTCTGTTTATGTGTTTTCAGTTATGCTTGAGAGTGTATTTATGCCATATATCAGAGCTCTTAAATTTGCCCCTACTTTTTCATTGATGATCTGTATAGTTCTAGGTTTTATGTTTAGGTCTTAAATACACATTGAGTTCATTTTTTGTATGTGGTGTGAGATTTGGGTGTTGTTTCATTTTTCTTCAAATAGATTTCTAATTTTTCCACCACCATTTGTTGAAGAGATTATCTCTTCCACATTTCGTGTGCTTTGGCCCTTTGTAAAGGATCAGTTAACTGTATGTGGATGGATTTATATCTGGATTCTCAATTCTGTTCTATTAACCTATGTGTCTTTTGTTGTACCAATTCAAGGCTGTCTTGTCTACTGTGGCTGGGAGCAGACTTTGAGATTGAGAAGTGAAAGGCCTCCTACTTTATTCTTTTTAAATAATGCCTTGTTTATCTGGAGTTTCTTTCATTTCCATATAAAGTTAGTGATTCGTTTTTCCATTTCTTTAAAGACTGTTGGAATCTGCTTTGGAGTAGTAGTATTACATGACTTTAGGTGTTGGTGGTAATGTGCCATAGAGTCAGTTCTGACTCACAGCAGACTTGTATAGGGTTTCTGAGGCTGTAAATCTTTACAGGAACAGAAAGCCTCAACTTTCTCCCACGAAATGGCTGGTAGTTTCAAACTGCTGACCTTTAGTTTAGCAGCCCATTTTGTAACCACTTTGCTACCAGAGTTTATACTTTAGGTACTGTTGATATTCACAATCTTAGGCGTTCCTATCCACAAGCAGGATATAATCCATCATTTTTGTGGGTCTTTTTGGTTTCTTATAGTAATGTTTTGTAAATTTTTTTTTTATGGGTATTTTGTTTCTCTGGTTAGATTTATTCCCAATTATTATTTGGGTGGCTCTTGTAAATAGTATTGTTTTCCTTATTTCCTTTCCAGAGCTCTCTTTATTAATGTTAAGGAATACAATTGATTTTTGTATGTTGAAACTATTAATGAGTTTCAATAATTTTCTTGTTGAGTCTTTGGGATTTTGTGTGAATAGGATAATATAATCTGCAAACAGAGAGCTTTTTACTTCTTCTTTGCAAATGTTGATGCCTTTCATTTCTTTTTCTGGCTTTATAGCTCTGGCGTGATAATAAATAGAAATGGCATATTTGTCTGCTGCCAATTCACAAGGGGATGACTTCAGTGTCTCTCCATGGAGTAGTGTTGACTGTTGGCTTCATATATATGATTTTAATTATGTTGCGGAATTTCCTTTCTACTCCTAGTTTGTTGAGTGTTTTATCAGGAATGAGTGTTGGATTTTGTCAAATGCCTTTTCTGCACCAATTGATATGATAGTGTAATTTTTCCCCTTTATTTGCGGGGTGGATTACATTGATTTTTTTTTCTAGTATTGAATCATCTCTGCATACCTGATATGACTCCTTCTTGGTCATGATGAATTTTTTTTTTTTT
>NW_006408747.1:1803420-1804696 GCF_000296735.1 Chrysochloris asiatica | reverse complement strand
CTACCCATTTTTTACTACCATTAGCTTGATATATTTTTTCCATTCTGTGATATTTAGCCCATTTCTGTCTTTGTGTGTAAGATGTGTTTCTTATAAACAGTATATTTAAAGATCCAGTTTTTTATGCATTCTGCTACTCTGTCTCTTGACTGGTGCATTTAATTCATTTGCACTCAGTGTATTTATCAATAGGTATGAATCTATTGCTGTCATTTTGCTGTGTGTGTATTTTGTAATGCTGCTGGTTTCTTTGTTCAACATAATTTTCTGCACTGAGTTCATTTTGTTTGTGGTTTTCTTTTCATTTTTTATACTTCTCCTGTGTTAATGTCTACTTAATCTTTCTGATTTTCCTCTTTTTTTTATTTTGATGTGAAGGTGTGTTCATTTTCTTTGCAGTTACCCTGTAATTTATTATTTTTCCCTGTTTGAAACACTCTAGTTTATCTTGAAATCTACTTGATTTCTTCACTTTGGAAATCCTGTTTCTACACTGCTCCATCTTTTTGCTTTGTAGTTGACTTCATTATAAATTGATATTTCTGATTCCTTATATTCAGTCTTGTACGTTTGTTTTACTTTAATTACTTACATATCTGGATTGATATGTAAATGGTGGTGATGTCATGTATGTTAATCTCAGGTTGTTTTCTGCTGCTGTTGGTTCTACATCCAGAGAGCGACTTTCAGCATTTTTTGTAAAGTTGGTCTTGTTATCAAAATTCCTTTAACATCTGTTTATCTGGAAATGTCCTAAGTTCACCATCATATTTGAGGGAAAGTTTTGCTGGGTATATGATTCTTGGTTGGCAATTTTTTCTTTCTGAGTTTCATGTATGCCATCCCATTGCCTTCTTGCCTGCATGGTTTTTGCTAAGAAACCAGAGTTTAGTCTTATTGGTTCTTCTTTGTAAGTATCTTTTCATTTTTCTTGAACTGCTCCTAGGATTCTTTCCTTGTCTTTGGTTTTGGAAAGTTTGATTATGATATGTTTTGATGATTTCTCTTTAGGAATCTATCCTGACCAGAGTTTGTTCAGCTTCTTGCAGGCTTATCTTCTCATCGTCATGATGTTAGGGAAGTTTTTTTCAACAATTCTTTAAAAATTTTCTCTGTACTTTATCTTGTCTGTCTTTGTTCTAGAACTCCTACCACCCGTGTTATTCCTGTTTGTGTACATAACTAAAAGGCTTTCTTCAGATTTTTTCATTCTTTTTTGGTCTTATCTGGTAGCGTGGTGGTTATGAATTGGGCTGTGAGCCGCAGGTCAGCAGTT
>NW_006408747.1:1800571-1802415 GCF_000296735.1 Chrysochloris asiatica | reverse complement strand
AAAATAAAAGGAATAAATAAAAATAAGCCTTAGAAAAACTATGGAGATGTAAGATGAAAAGACAAAGAGACTAGAAAGTCATAAAGAAAGACCAAAATGGGAAAAAGAAGAGAGGAAATGAGAGACAGAAGAAGAGAAAAGAAAACAAAAGCTGAGATAAAAAGTATAAAATTCAAGGGAATGGAAAGAGAAGTAGAATGCGTCTCAATAAAAAAACAAATAAAATGAAACAACAAAAGGATAAAAAAAAAAAAAAATAGCTGTTGGACCTGTAGAGGAGAGAACTCTGAGATACTTCTGCAAACCAAGGATCTCACAAAGTGGGTGTGGGAGGTATGGGAAAGTGGAGTTCCTAGCCCTAGAGTCCTAGATGAAGTCCCTGTAAGCCTTGCCATTACCTACATTTAGTCTAGTACCTGTGCAAGTTCTGTAGGTCCTAATCCATGCCAACCTGTATGTAGGCATCAAAATGGCACACCAGATTTCTGGGAGGCAAGAAGTGTAATGGTGTCTGTATGATCTCCGGAGGCTGCTGTGTCGGACCTTGGTCAAAGTGAGCAGCAGAAAGCATATAAGATGACAACAGTAGTCAGGCCAACTTTTGAGCTTGCAAGAAGTGGAAGAGGAAAAGGAGAAGATGATTTGAGCCAGCTCTCAAAGCAGTATTCATGCAGAGACCTACCCTCCCATACAAAAATAAAATATAGACAAACCACTCAGGATGCTCATGAAGAAGTTCGCAACTGTGACTTCAGAAGAGAGTTGGAAAAGCGAGAGCGAGCTGCTGCTTGCAAGAGAAAAATAGAGTCCATCCAACCCGAGGACATATAACCTCTTCTTCAGTGTTCAAGGAGCCCAGGTTAGACCAGATTCCTGCCTCCAACCTTGATGCAGATGACCTTATGACAGACAAGAAGGATGAAGATGATGGTTTTGAAGAGGAGAGTGATGAAGGCGATACTGCAGCTTTTCTTGCAGAACTGGAAAAAATCAAGAAAGAAAGAGCTGAAGAGTAGGCCAGAAAAGAGCAAGAAGAAAAAGCTGAAGAAGAGAGGATTCATATTGACAACATTCTGAGTAGAAACCCACTCCTTAATCTCACTGGCCCATCCAGCCTCAGCCCAACTTCAAAGTTAAAAGAAGGTGGGATGACGAACTGTTAAAAGAAAGTACGATGTCAAGAACTGTGCAAAAGGTGTAGATGACCAGAAGAAAGACAAGAGATTTGTAAATGATACACTGCGATCTGAGTTTCACAAAAAGTTCATGCAAAAATACATTAAATAGTACAGTTTTATGTGCTGAATTATTAAAGGGCTAAAATGTGTAAAATGACATACCAAAGTGATGCAGTCAGCCCCAACCTCATACTGGATGGCATCCGAACACATGCCTCCAAACTCCCAGATAGCAGGGACTATGCTGGGAGAAGATGAGGATGGGAACTGGCCATACCTCCGTTCATCAGGGGATCTTGTGGGGAAATAAAAGAAATTGTACCTTTCCAGTCGCCTGTGTGACTGTGCTCTGCCAGGCGCCTTTTGTTGCCAAAGCTGCTCACAAAGGTTCAAGATGGTCCCACCACCTCTGGCCATCCATTCACCAGTCAGTCTCTCTCCCACTGCTCCTGCTCAGCTTTTCCTCCCACCGAGCACTCAATCCATTTCTCTAACCTTTCTTCTGAAGTTCAGAGTTCCAGGATTTTCATCGGTGTTTGTTTTAGTCGGTCTCTCATATCTGTGTTGTAGAGGGTCCGTGTAGTGTGTCTGCCTAGTCTGTCATCTTAAAGGAAGACTCTGTTTTATTTTTTTAACAATGTTGCAGTAAACATTCTTGTATGTATT
>NW_006408747.1:1798374-1800129 GCF_000296735.1 Chrysochloris asiatica | reverse complement strand
TTTTTGGTGTGTTTTTTTTCTGGAATCTTTGTGGAATTAAATCACTAGGTCTTTCTTTCTTTCTTTCAAGCTCTAGTGGGTGAGATCAAACTGCCAACCTTTAGGTTCGTGGCTAAGGGAAAACCATTTGTGCCATCGAGAGATCTGTGTCAGCAGTGTACTTTCTCTGGTTCACCCTTACCCTTTTTAATGGTGTTACTGCTTTTGATGGCTTTCATTTTGTTTTCTATTTCATTTTAAACTCCCTGCCTCAGCTGGATCCACAGCATCATTTTTTAGTCTTCATAAACCTGCTGACATCTCTCTTCATTGTTGTTGTTGTTGTTGTTGTTGTTGTTGTTGTCAAGTGCTGTCAGTCAGCTCCAACTCATAGCAACCCTGTATAGGATTTCGTAGGACCAGCTGTTGGATTTGAACCACTCCTCCTGTGGTTAGTAGTCCTGTGTTTATCTACAACACCACACTGCCAGGACTCCTGTTGGAACCAACCTTCAGCCACATCTTGTTATGTTTTGGGGTTTTGTTTCCTAGTGGCTTTTCCAAATTCTCTTGTGAGCAGATTAAAATGGATAGTTGTTGTATTTTATCCAGTGTTTCTAGGTTTTGTGTATATATATATATATGTACACACACACAGAATCTCCACTATCCAGAAAACAAAACCTTTAAAGTAGTTTTTACATGTCAATATTGATTGTTTTTAATATTCAATTCAATGATAGAAAATATAAATTTAATATTATTGAAAATGAAACCAAATCTATGATAAATTATTCTGCAAGAAACCTTTATATTGATATCACATCCAAAATGTTTTTTTCTTTTCCTTAGCTCCTTTTTTCAAAGAACAAATATGAGGAATTTGGCTGCTTTGAAGGCTTTATTTTTTAAATGTCATGTAATTTGTCATTGTGATTGTTTATTTCATCCTTTTTTATAATCAGACTATTATGTGTCATGATCTATAAGAAATCAAGACATCAGTTGTTATTTTGATGAGTTTTCCTGCTACTCCCCATTCCTAGTGTATGCCGTGTTGTTGTTGTTAAGTGCCATTGAGTCAGTTCCAACCCATAACAACCCTGTATATGCTTTCCAAGGAGTGGTTGGTGAGCTTGAACTGCAGACCTTGCAGTTCAAACCCACCTTGCAGTCTAGCACATTAACCCATAGCACCATACCAGGACTCCAGTTTATGCCACAGCAAAGCATAATGAAGGGCATTTCCACCTAAATATAAAACACTTTCCTACTTCTGATGTGCTAATTCATCATATACCCTTCTTCCCCACTCCTCAAGTTCAATTCTCAAAATACTTTCAAGGCCTTTTTAAAAGTCTGTCATACTCATGAAACCTTTCCTAATTGCCTCAAATATTATCTACAATCTTCTTCCCATTCTCAGAATGTTTGGGCTTGTACTAGTAAATGCTGTAAACATTTTTTAGGGTTGTAAAGGAGTTCTGCTGACACAATTGTTAAGTTACTAACTAAAAAAATGAAGGTTCAAATCCACCCGCCACTCAAGAGAAAAGACCTTGCAGTCTCCTTCCATAAAGATTATAGCCTAGAAAACTCTGTGGGACAGTTCTATTTTGTCTACTCTGGTAGTGTAGTGGTTACGAATTGGGCTGCTTAACTCAAGGTCAGCAGTTCGAAACTACCAGTGGTTCTGCAGGACAAAGATAAGGCGTTCTGCTCCCATAAAGACTTACACCCTCGGAAACCTTGTGCATGGTCACTATGAGTCGGAAC
>NW_006408747.1:1791955-1794429 GCF_000296735.1 Chrysochloris asiatica | reverse complement strand
AATTAAAAAGAGTCAGTCTACACACATAAAGAAACATTCTTTGAGGGTAGAAGAGAGAGAGATGGAGAATCACTTAGTAGGTGTGGTGGTGGTTGTTGCTATTGTTGTTGTTAGGTGCTGAACAGTCAGTTCTAACTCATAGCAACCCTATGCACAAGAGAATGAAACTCTGACTAATCCTATGCCATCCTCAGAATTGTTGTTACACTAATGCTAGATATTGTTGTTGTTGCTAAGTGCCATTGAGTTGGTTTCGACTCATAGCGACCCTGTATAGGGTTTCCAAGGAGCAGCTGGTGAATTCGAACCACCAACATTGAGGTTCAAACCAACCTTGAGGTTGAGTGCTTATCCTATGGTGCCATTCCAGGACTCCCATATACTAGATATTGTCATTGTTATTGTTGTTAAGTGCTGCCAAGTCAATTCTCATCCATAGTGATCCTATATAGGGTTCCTGAGGAGCGGCTGGTGGGTTTAAACTGCTGACCTTATGATTCAAACTGACCTTACAGTCATTATCCTGCAGTGCCACATAGACACATATTAATTTTGGTGATGGATAAGGCCATACACAATATTGGAGAAATCAGCACAATGTGATGAAGGCAAATGAAGACACTGAAGAATAAAGACAAGACATGCAAGAATAAAGAACAACTACAGGAGTTCTGGTATGGTGCTGTGGGTTAATGCACCAGACTGCAAAATCGTTTAAACTGCAAAGTAGGTGGTTCAAGTTCACCAGCTGCTCCTCGGAGAACCTATACAGGGTCGCTATGGGTTAAAATTGACACGACGGCTCTTAACAACAACAACAGTAAATGCTGTAACATATAGAATAGTACAACAACAGTAATAACAACCAAAAATCTGTGATGGTTACAGAAGTGTATATATGTGTGCATGTGTATATGTGTGTGTGCTATATAGGTGTAGGAGAGTATATGAGCATGCATACTTGTGCACATTAGTATATACATATTTTATGTGCGTCATATATACTCATATACATAATAGAGTTTTGTTGTTATTAAGTGCCATCAAGTTTGCTTCAACTCATAGTGATCCTTTATGAGGTTTCTGAAGAGCAACTGGTGGCTTTGAACTTGTTTGAATTCCAGTGCTGATCCTACAGTGCCACATCAGGAGTCCATAATAGAGCATAGAGGGTCCAATTATTTAAATATTTTAAACATATCCAAACACCTCATGGGACAGAGTTACTGGGCTTGAAGGCACAAAGTCAATTGTCATAACATGCTCATAAAGTTGATGTTTTACATTCTAGTTTGGAGAGTAGCGTCTGGGGTCTTAAAACTTTGTAAGCAGCCACTAAAGAAAAAATTGTTGGTGTCTTCCTATCTAGAGCAAAAGAGAAAGAAGGAAAACAAAATTCAAGGAAACAATTAGTCTAGTGGACCAATGACCCACAAAACCACTGTCTCCTCTAGTCAGACCAGAAGAACTAGGTGGTACATCGTTATCACTACAGACTGCTTTGATCAGAGACACAACAGAAGGTCCTGGTTAGAATGGTAGAAAAATGTAGAACAAAACTCAAATTCACAAAAGTGACCAGATTTACTGGACTGAAAGAGATTGGAAGAACACTAACACTGTCACTCTTAAGACACCTTTTAAACTGGAACTGAAGTGACTCCTGGAGGTCACCTTTTGGACAAATAATAATTATCCTATAAAATAAACAATAACACCCACGAGGAATGTGCTTCTTAGAGCAATAAAGTACAGGAACCACACAGGAAACATTTGCCCCCAAACAAAGATGAAATAGCAAGGAGAAGCAGGGAAACTGAAGAGATGAAAATGGGGAAGATAGAGTGGGAATGGGAAGAGTGTTGACATACAGCATGGAAAGCAACAAATGTCACAGAATAAAGTGTGCATGAATTGTTGAATGGGAAATTAATTTACTATGCAAACTTCCACCTAAAACACAATAAAATGTTTCTGAAAAATAGTTAAAATTCTACTTTCATTTAGATGTGTTAAAAATAATAATAATAATCCCAGGAATATTGTAATGAGGGTTTAAGAGCGCGCATTGTGTGAGTTAATGTAAGTAATGAACCTTTCATGTGAAATGATGTAGTGTCACAACTCATTTGCATCCCACTTAAAGTGTAATTAAGTTTCCTGACAGCATGGCTTATGGCTGAAAGAACAGACCTGGCTGCTAAATTAATCCAGAGTCCCTCAGTTAATAACACTCAAGCATAGAGAACTTTACACACACTTTCATTTAAAGTTCCCAAACTCCCATTTACAGAAGTGTATGACAAGGCAGACCTAGAAAGTAACCTTTACATAAAGTATTGATCTCTCTCTAGACAGATCCAATCATCAAAACCCTTGAAAACCAGATTTTGATGAATCAGAGCATAAGAATATAATTTTTTTTATCTCCAGCTAGGGAAGCTACTGCTCTGAAAGAGGTCATTTCACCTTTA
>NW_006408747.1:1787376-1791669 GCF_000296735.1 Chrysochloris asiatica | reverse complement strand
GGAACCGACTCGACGGCACTTAACAACAACAACAACATGGACTCAAATTTAAACCTGAAGTTGGTAATTTTAAGATTTGCTTTCCATAATAAATGCAAATAAATGCATCTTTATATTTTTTTGTTCTATCAGAATTTTAGTGCCTCATGCAAGTTCTTAGATGAAGTTATTAATACTCCTAGAGGTTTTCTATTGGTTTGTTCACTATTATTTTTGTTTGTTTTCTAGGAACATTTACTTTTTTCAACTGCCAAAGCTGATTATGATGCTGTCACACTATTATAGCTACACTGTGTCATTTAGAATGAGTTTTTAATAAACAAGGACTCAATTTATAAGTAATCTAAACAAGTTTTCAGAGAAGCAAACAAGAAGACAATAAATTTCTCAGCCTCAGAATCTATTTCTTTGCCAATGCAACATAAGAATCTTTGCTATACAATTATCTGAAACTATTCTGTGATTTTATCCTGTGTTTATCTCTCTAAGGCTAAAATTCAAAAGCAGATGTAAGCAGGAACCTTCTGTCTTTAAACTGATGACCTTAAAAATTAAAATGTTGCCACCATAAATACAGTGGCTCCCAGAGTCCAATAAAGTGTTGGTAACTGGAGAAAGAAGACTAGACATTCCTGAATTGCAGTAACTGCCCCACCTGATATTGCCTAATTACCCCAGTTCCCTAAACCAATATTTCCAGAGCTGTTTTAGGTAAAGCTAGCAATTATTCT
The DNA here is from genome assembly GCF_000296735.1 of Chrysochloris asiatica. Classification (NCBI taxonomy): domain Eukaryota; kingdom Metazoa; phylum Chordata; class Mammalia; order Afrosoricida; family Chrysochloridae; genus Chrysochloris; species Chrysochloris asiatica. The sequence goes on along the minus strand of NW_006408747.1, from coordinate 1,790,938 downwards.
GACAGATGATCTGCATTCCAACTCTTACCAAGAAAGGTGACATAATAAGAAATTAGATAGTGTATTAAAGTATAACACTAAATAAAAGCTATAATATTTATCTCTATTTATTTGTACTACACTAAAAAGTCCCTCTAGCAAATTCTTCAGCTACTTGTTTTTCTAGATCAGGTCTCTGTGCTTTATAATGTATCACTGCTATTTTCATATAAACATCACATTTCCTGATTTTACAAAGAACAATTTCAGGGAACAGAAAACTTGCCAGAAAGAACAAGACAATAGGAAGCAAGCTCTCTAACAAGTATTCTCTCTCTTGTCATTAGGAAGTAAAACAAAAAGAGTGAAATGCCATGCTTTAAAACTGGAGACTTTTGGGCCCTTGCCTTCACTTCAGGGCTGGAATTGAACTCATACTCATGTCTCAATTTTCAGTCAAGCAATAGATAGGTATTTGGGTGGGGACAGTAACACTAGTGAGGTATGCACACATATAATAGTCAAATATTCGAGATCAAAAGGGCAGCATTTACCCGAGGACAAAAGTCAGAAGAGTTGGAAAAGAAAGAAGAAGGAAAACAAGAACCACAGGGAGCAAGTCGGACAAATGATGTTACACTGAGGGGATTGCAATCATTGAAATGAAATACAGTGTAGGATTTGTTGACTGTAAAGCTGATGATCTGCTCTGTAAACTTTCCTCAATTCACAATAAAAAGTTTTAAAAACCATACTTAATTGAATGATTTATTTTCAGCATGTTATTAGATAATATACAGTGGTAGTGGATAAACATTTACTTCTGCCAGCCAACCAAGGCCAAAGGTGTTGATCCATGGGGTTCTAGTTGTCAAGTCCCTTTATTTTTAAGTCATTATCCTAGTTGTCAGAAGATATACTCTCACAGCAATGCTTCTTCCATAAGTTTGACTCTGGCTGCTCCCAGTCATCACCCATAATCCACTTCAGACTGAAAGCTTCAAAATACTCAAGACGATGGCTTAAGGAAAAATTGGGAGTAAAAAAATCAAATTCTGAATATTCTGTGTAAACCTGGTTTTATGTATTCATTAGTTACAAGGACATTTTTAAAAGAAAAACACAAACCATATATATAGGATCTTCAAAAATTTGTGGGAAAAGTACATTATCTTTCAATTCTAATTTTTCATGAAATGTTTAAGCCCCTTCATATGTGCTTTAAATGTGCTATAATATAGTAAACTGTTATCTAAACATAAATTTTAATTATATTTTCTATAATTATATATATGTTGTTGTTAAGTGTTATCAAGTTGGTTCTGACTCACAGCAACCCTGTATAGGATTTTCAAGGAACCGCTGATCTTGTGGCTACCAGTCCAGTGTGTACCCTATAGCACCACACCAGGACTATACACACACACAAATAAACCATTTTTTTAGGTAAAACTATATACACTGCAACAATATTTATTGAAGGATAAGAAATCATTCCTTTTTATGCTAATGATCGTTTTATTGTTAGTTGCCATCGAGTCAATCCCAACTCATGGGGATCCCATGTGTAGAAAGTAGAGCTATTCCATAAGATTTTCAATACTGTGACCTTCCAGATGGTCACCAGTTCTGTCTTCCAGGGCACTGCTGGGTGGATTTGAATTGTCAACCTCTGGCTGGTAGATGAACACTTATCCATAAGGACCATTCAGGCTCCTAACTGTTATTCTTAGCTTCCATCAAATTGGATCCAACTCATAGAGATCTAAAGTACAACAGAATGAAAATGCCTGATCCTGTGCCGTCCTCACAATAGTTATTATATTTGAGCCCATTGTTGTTGCCACTGTGTCAATCCATCTCATTGGGTCTTCCTCTTTTTTTCTGACCTCTACTTTTCAAATCATGAAGTCCTTCTCCAGGGGCTGGTCCCTCCTGACAACATGTCCAAATTACAAGAGACGAAGTCTTGCTATCCTTGCTTCTAAGGAGCGTTCTGGCTGTACTTCCAAGACAGATATTCTTGTTCTTCTGGCAGTCCATGGTGCTTTCGTTATACTTCACCAACATAATAATTCAAATGCATCAATTCTTCTGTGGTCTTCCTTATTTTATTGTCCAACTTTCACATGCATATGAAGTGCTTGAAAATATCATGTCTTGGGTCAGGTACACCTTAGTTCTCAAACTGACATCTTTGTTCTTTAACAAAGGTCTTTTGCATCAGATTTGCCTAATGCAGTGGTATTTGATTTTTTGACTGTTGTTTCCATGAGCATGGATTGGGGATCCAAGAAAAATGAAGTCTTTGACAACTTCAATATTTTCTCCATTCATCATGATATAATCATGATCTTTTCTCAAGATGCCCTTTGAAATTTTCTGCTCAACTCGTTTACTATATCATTTCTTCTAGTAGCTTTAGCTTCTCTACATTAAAGTGCAAAATATATATGTTGTTGTTGTTATTATTAAGTGCCATCAAGTCAGTTCCGAACCATAGCGACCCTGGATAGGGTTTCCAAGGAGCGGCAGAAGCCTCAAAAAGTTCATGGGAAAATCCCATTATCTTTTAGTTCTGTTTTTCCTTGAACTTTTTTAAGCTCCTAGAATATGTTGTAGGTTTGGATCATGAAGTCAATTTCAACTCTGTGAAAATTGACGAAGTTGAACTGCCATATAGTTTCCTGGTATGAAACAGTTACATGAACACATCTGGGTCTTTTCTCCCATGGAGAACTTGTTGGTTCAAACTGCCAAGCTTTCAGCCAGCAGCCGAATGCTTAACTATTGTGCCACCAGGGCTCCTTATATACAATATAGAACATATTTTACACATATATTTTTAATCTAATCATGCCTAAAAAACTTTAGATGAACCGTTTTATTGACTTTACACTTTAAGACATGCCAACTTGGTCCAAGTCTAATGCTCATCATTTTATAGTAAAGATTTCCTCTCATGACCTATTTGATGGTTTCTTTGAGTCCCTAATTCCCAAATGACACTATTGGTGTGGTGCTGCCAATGAATGCATTGGACAGTAAGCTCAATATGAACTGCAAGGTCAACAGTTCAAGCTCACTAATTACTCCTTGGAAACCCTATATAGGGTTGCTACGGGTTGGAACCAACTCAACAGCACTTGACAATAACATTGTAAGATAAGCTTTACCTGCAGAATATCAAAAAATGTGAGCATTCACTACTACTAGCAATGTTATTACTATTTATAAGATCAAATAGGAAGTATGCAGTTCTATACAAAGTACCTTGATGACCCTTGTTGTTGTTGTTATTAAGTCAGTTCTGACTCATAGAGACCCTGTACAGGGTTTCCAAGGAGGGTTTCCTGGTAAGTTTGAACTGTAGACCTTGAAGTTAGCAGTTCAGAGCTTATCCTCCAGAGCCATATCAGGACTCTGAAAAAAGGTTGTAATAGTAGAACAGCCTGAATGAAGTTGATTCAAATTGACTGCCATTTAAAGATTAATTTTCAAATAACTTAGAATAAATTCAAATGATAGAGTTGTTAAATTATGACTATAAAATGTAGTTCAAACTGCAAATAATTCAACTTTA
>NW_006408747.1:1779212-1780594 GCF_000296735.1 Chrysochloris asiatica | reverse complement strand
ATTGGAATGCAAAGGTTGGGAGCAAAGAGGAAGGATCAGCAGTTGGAAAATATGGCCTTGGTGATAGAAATTATGCTGGAGAACTCATGACAGAATTCTGCAAAACCAATGATTTGTTCATTTCAAATACATTCTTTAGACAGCATAAGCATACAAATTAAGTATGGTGAAAGAATACAACCCAGGCACACACCTTTCCTAAATTTAAATCATTCAGTTTTCCCTTGTCTGTTCGAACAACTGCCTCTTGTTCTATATACAGGTTCTTCATGAGTACAATTTAGTGTTCTGGAATACTCATTCTCTGCAATGTTGTCCATAACTTGTCATGATCCACACAATTGAAAACCTGTGGGTAAATATCTTTCTGGTATTCTCTGATTTCAGCCAAGTTCAATCTAACGTCAACAATGATAGCCCCCGTTCCATCTCTTCTGCTGAATTTGACTTGAACCTCTGTAAGTTCTCTATCAATGTATGGTTGCAGCTGTTTTAGTATTATCTTTAACAAAATTTCACTTGCAAGTGATATTAATGATATTGTCCAATGATTTCCACTCTTTGGAATGGGCACAAATATGGATCTCTTCAATTGACCAAGTAGTTGTCTTCAAAATTTCTTGGCATAGATGATTGACTACCTCAAGTACCACATGAATTTGTTGAAAAATTTCCATTTGTATTCCATCAATGGCTTGAGAGTAAGGCCCAAAAGCCAAACCTGTTGCCCTCTTGTTCATCCCAATTCATAGCAAACCTACAGGACAAAGTAGAAATGTCCCATAAGGCTTCCAAGCCTGTAAATCTTTATAGAAGTGGGCTGCCACATCTGTCTCCTGAGGGGTAACTGATGTGACTAACCACTAAACTTTGGTTGGCAACCAAAAGCTTAACCATTGTGGCATCAGGGATCCTTAAAAGTAGGACGAAGAGACCGAAAACCAGACCATTTACAATCAAGTTGATTTCAACCCATGGTAATCTGATGTGTTTCATTGTAGAACTGTACTCCATGGAGTTTTCAATAGTTACAATCTTTCAGAAGTAGATCAACAAGCCTAACTTACAACACACTTCTAGGTGGATTCAAACCATCATTCGTTTTGTTAGTAGCTGATCCCTTAACTGTTCGCATCAGCCAGGGCAATTTTTGATTAAATATAAATTCTGCGTCCTTGCCTTGTTGTTGTCAGGTGCCATCGAGTCGGAACTGAACCATAGCAACCCATGCACAGCAGAATGAAACAATGTCTGATCCTGGGCCAACCTCACTACTGCTGCCACACTTGACACCATCAATGATGTCACCTGGCCAATCCATCTCTTTGGGGGTTTCCTCTCTTTCTCTGACCCTCCACCTTACCCAGCATGACATCCTTCTC
>NW_006408747.1:1777890-1779112 GCF_000296735.1 Chrysochloris asiatica | reverse complement strand
CCAAGGTCAGTTTGAACCACAAGGGCAATGGTTCAGGCTCACCAGCTGTTGTTCGGAAACCCTACACAGGGTCACTATAAGTGGGAACTGACTCAACAGCACCTAACAACAACAAAAATTATTTATAATGCATATGAAATTTGAAAATATTTTAGATATTGCCAAAAATATGAATTCTTAGGGTGTCCTTTTTCAAATAATGTAGAATTAGAAATGAAGTCAAATATTCTGCAAATGTAATACATACAGGATACTTGCAAAGTGTATATTATGAACATCTTACATTTAGATTTTTGTTTAGGCTTATGAAGGGTTATAAAAGTAATGAAAAAATACCAAACGGTTAGAGTAAATAGTCTGTAAGAGTCCTGGTGTGGAACTGTGGGATAATGCGCTGGACTGCAAGGTCTGTTTGAACCGTAAGTTCAAATTTACCAGCTGCTACTCAGAAACCCTATGGAGGGTTGCTATGAGTCAAAACTGTCTTGACAGCACTTAACAACAACAACAGTCCTTAGGCATTTTCAGTTAATATTGGTCATATGCTGTTGTACTTAGGTGCCCTTGAGTCAATTCTGACTCAGTGACTCTATGAACAAAACGAAGCACTGCCAACCTGTGCCATCCTCACAATTGTTGTTATACTTGAGCCCATTGTTGCTGACAATCCATCTTCTTGGGGGTCTTCCTCTTTTTTACTGACCCTCCATGTTACCAAGCATGATGTATTTCTCCAATAACTGGTCCCTTCTGATAATATGTCCAAAGTATGAGAGACCAAGTCTCACCCTCCTGGCTTCTAAGGAGCATTCTGGCTGTACTTCTTCCAATACAGATTGTTTTGTTCATCTGGCAGTCCATGATATTTTCAATATTTTTCTCCAACACCACAACTTAAATTAATCAATTCTTCTATGATTCTACTTCTTCACTGTTCAACTTTCACATGCACATGAGGAGATTGAAAATATCATGTAATGGGTCAGGCACACCTTAGTCCTCAAACTCACATCTTTATTCTTGAATAATTTAAAGAGGTCTTATGTATGTATATAGATATATATATATAGAGAGAGAGAGACAGACAGAGAGACAGAGACAGACAGAGACAGAGAGAGAGTCCTGGTGGTGTGGTGTTGTATGATAAGCACTGAACCACAAGGTCAGTCATTCAAACCTACCAGCTGCTCCTCAGAAACCCTATACAGAGTTGCTATGAGTC
>NW_006408747.1:1772029-1777298 GCF_000296735.1 Chrysochloris asiatica | reverse complement strand
TCATCAGTCATTCCTTGGAAACCCTATAGAGGCAAGTTTTTAGTAAAATTTATGTAATAGTCTATTCCATATCTAAAGAAGATAATATTAAAAGTTTTCTCTAGAGAAGCTATGAAGCTCACACTGGTATAACTTCATAGAGTTGTTAGTAGTTTGTGTCTACTTTTAGAATTTTTCTGTTTTAAATAGGATTTTTAAAATACAGGATGCATTATTCAATATTTAGAATCCTACCTGCTGTCCTGCTGCAAGCAACAACTTGAAAAAATTACTTGCAGGAATTCAGGAATAATTCACCTTTATGGCTAGAATATCTCAATTTCTTTTAAAGTGATAGAAGTATCATATGAACCAAGGATCAATTGTTCAGGATGTCATTTTTCCTAAAAACAGTCCTATGAGTTGGAACACATTCATCAGCATTTAACAACAACAACATATTTGAATAAATTTAGTCAAAATTTTACTTATTTGTGAATAGAGCCACTTACTCTTATTATCAGAAACACATTAAGACCCTTGTGGATATTTCAAACAGCAAGTTTCCAAGCTTTCTTGTCTAAAACACTTATTCCCCTTTTACAATCCAGTACAGTTGAAAGTAAATATGTTATTGCATACTCACAAATCTGGCCCTTGCCCGATCTCAATCTCTTCTAAAGGTATTGAATAAAGGGCTTCATAAATTCTTTCAGTCCCAGATCCATGAATTGCATATGAATTCATCTTGTCAACACCAGGTGGAAAATATTCCCAAGGAATAAGTGCAGTCCCAATCCACTGGTCCCCATTTATGTTGGCTTCAAACTGTAAATCCAGTTCTTTCTTTTAGATCAGAAAAAATAATCAAAAAAGTATAATTTCAAACTGACATATTCAATACATTCAACAAATAGAATCAAGGTTGAAATTAATCAACGATTATAACATTGCTTTGCAAGGCAAACTAGGCAGTCATAGTCCCTAAATTAAAGATCATAGTACCCAAATTAAAGATCAATTAGCAATGCTACTGAGACATCATCAAATTAAAGATCAATTAGCAATGCTACTGAGACATCATCCCAATCATGGTTTTATTATTTATAAAATGTAAAAATTCCATGCTCCAGTATAAAATGTATGAAGTGCCAGATTCTATCTGTATAAATGGTTAAGTTTTAAAGGTGTCATAAAGCCATTCTTGACATGAGCATTGGTTCTTCATATTTGGAGCTCTAAGGAAAATACATTGGATTGCTCTGTTTGCTCATCAGTCCTAACATTCTTATAGTTGTTGAAAATCCATGCTGATCTATAGCAGGCAAATCCAAATTCTGGAGACCTGGGAAGTTAAGGTATCTAACCTCTCATGGAGACAGTTCTATAGGACCTTTTATAAATGCTCATAGGTATTTGAGTGAATCATTCTAGTCTTTTTTATGCTTTCAGACACTGAAAATATTTATTGTATTGGTCTTATTCACTCACTCACAAAAATTATTTTACTATTTAATCAATTTTGTGCATTTTTAGTAAATATTTTTTGCTGACAATAATTTTTAATTTTTTTAAAGTGCTCATATCTTTCTGTATATCTACTAATATAATCTGTACCAGAAATAAAGGATAAGAAGAGTAAAATTTGGAAACCAACTCTGTCCCAAACAGAGAATATTGGGTTCCTTCTTTATTCAGATTATCTTCCCTTAGGCTTTCCTCCTTGGTTCCCATAGCAGACCCAGTCAAGCCTAATCAAGAATTTAATCTTATCAGAAGTCAGCCAGAATCATTGACAACCACATTCTAAAAATTAGCCATTTGGAAAACTGTGAGCGAAAGACAAATTACCTTATCTGCTCATCCAACTCCTTCCCTCAGAGATCAAGACAACTTAATTAAGAAATTATCTGGGGGACTGCTGCAACAATGCTGCCTATAGGACAAACTACAACTTCTGTGAATACACTTATAAACTAAAATCTATGGTCTTTGATAAACACAATCTGCTGATTATACTCATTTCTCTGTAATAGTCTATTCCATATTTAAAGATGAAATATTAAGATTTTTCTTCAAAGGAGCTATGAAGCTCACACTGGTATAACTTCATAGACTTGTCGGTAGTTTGTGTCTCCTTTTAGTATATTTCTGTCTTAAACATTGGATTTTTTAAATACAGGATCCTTCATTCAATAATCAGAATCCTACCTGTTGTTCTGCTGCAAGTAAAAACTTGAGTAATCTACTTGTAAGAATTCAGAAAGGAATTCTAACCTTTATGGCTAGAACTTCCCAAATAATTTTAAAGTGAAACAAGTACCATGTGAACCAAGGATCAATTGTTTAGGATGTCATTTTCTCCAATGTTCAATGTTGATTATGCTAGATAATACAGTACCATGATGTCAAACCATTCTAAGACTTCAGGAAAACACTTTAACTCTTTTTGACACTTAAGTAGACAACAACATTTAATCTGTCAGTTTGTGTCTGTTACCTCCACTGCTGTTCATGAGATACTAATGCAGTAGGGATTCATTTGTCTTTATTTTTCCCATCTGTCAAAGAAGAAAGTCAAATGGTAAAGTTTATAGAGCTATAGAGAATAATGCACCAAATTTATTTTAATGACAGCGTGGGTTTCATTGATTTAGAGCAGCTGTTTTCTGAATAAATAGATACAAGGCCTAATAATTGTACAGAAAAAGTTCAATGTTTTTTGCTGGAGTCTGAAGATCTGTTGGCAGACCAACACTCAGTTAGGATTACTGGTCTCAGCAGCACTTTTTCTATAACTCAAAAAATAGCCAGCTGCTTTGGTATGCAGAGGTTCCTAGATCGATTTCTTACTGGAATGGATTCCTCACAAACAAAGATAATCCTTTATTTGAGGTTTAGTCACTTGAATTCCTCTCTGTATTCTTCACTGTCAGGCTTTGAAATTTTTATTTATTCTTGGTAGAATGCACTTACTATTGTAGTTTTGGCACTTCTCATTCTAAGCCTCTCTTTTCAGGGCCTTAGAGGAAAAAAAAGTCTTTAGCTAAAAATTTCTCATGCTTGTTGACAGTCTGGAAATGATTTCTTTTAGAAAAGAGAATAAGTGAAAAAGTAGAAGGAAAGGCCATTTATTCTACTATCATTGAGAACTTGATTATCAGTTAATTACAGGTTGATTATTAAATGTAATGTGATAGCTTACAACATTTAATTTTATTGCTTTCATCTCTGTTCAAGAAGTAACACCAAGATATTTTAAAATCTCATGAATAGATTAAACCCAGTAAGCTAAAAATCCCTGTGGCTACAGTAATAATCATTTATACTCTCCCATATTAATATGGTTAAATGGATTACTATAACAGGTAATAGAAACAAGCTTTAACCCATTATATATTAACAAATACTTATTAATAAGTGAATCTATATATAAACCGAATCTATTTATTCTGTGGGTTCTTTTCTGATGTTTTCAACAAATAGCTTCTTCCATACATGGATGAATCTATAATAATCAGAATTCTTACTTTCAGAACTCTCAACTTAATATCCTGACAGTTTAATCCATTGCCTTCCAAAGCTCTCTTTCCATAAGACTTATTGTCAGTATACTTACGACTAAATTATATAAAAGTTACGGAAATGGTTATTCAACAGTGTTTCAAAATGCATCAAACTCATTCTGGGGATCTCTGATTTTTGCTATGTAGAAAAAAAAGCATTTAGACTAATTTCTTTAGAGAATAGCAAGATTCAAAGCAATCTGTTGCTTTCCTTATTCTAATTAAGGAAATTCTTCAATGTAACTTATTGCCACTTACTTACATGCTAGCCATGGAGGGAAAGAGAAATAACACTGGATGAACTTAAAAGACTATCCTAACTTTTTCAGTCTAATGTATTTCATATAGACTATTAAATAGTAGACATGTATACAGAGACTGAAAACAGATATAGCTATTAAGAATTTATAGCAAACTTGTCATTATTTTCTTAGTTATATGCAAAAGCATACTTTTTTATGCAAGTTAAGCCATCTATACTCATTTCTAACTTTTTATACTAACCTTGAAGACTCTATGATTTAAAGGAAAAAAACTGAAATATTGAATATACATATAGAGAATGATTTCTATAAAGCAAGTTTATTTATCAAAGCAATACAGAGGGGAAAGTCTAAATATTAAGTAATATTAAATATTATTAAATATTAAGTAATAAATAGATTTTATTATTTTATTCTCACTATCTGAGTCCCAAAACTTGCTTTTAGCTCACATGTAGAATTAAAGTACATAAGCTACTAAGATGTACATACTTCTATTTTGTCTTATATTTACCATATCTGATTTTTTTTCTTATATTAAAATGAGAAATATATACCAAATGATTTAGTCAATATGTGTGTATTTTTAATATTTAAATAAAATATTTGGAGAGCAAAAAATATATAAATTACCTATGGTTTTTTTTTTTTCCTTTTTCATGATAAAATGTTTGAGATTGTTAGGTGCCATCAGGTTATTACCAACTCATATCAATCTGATGCACAACAAAAAGAAACAATGCCCAGTCCTGCATCAACCTCACAATCATTGCTACCTTTGAGCTGATGCTACTGTGCCAATCTGTCTACTTGGGGGTCTTCCAGTTTTTCTCCGACCCTCCACTTTACCAAATATGATATGTTTCTCCAGGGACTGGTCCCTCCTAATAATATGTCCAAAGTATGAGAGACAAAGTCTGGTCATCCTGGATTCCAAGGTGCATTCTGACTGTACTTCTTCCAACACAGATTGGTTTGTTCTTTTGTCAGTCCATGGTACTTCTAATACACTCCTCCAACACCATAACTCAAATGCATCAATTCTTCTACGGTCTTCCTTAGTCACTGCCCAGCTTTCACATGCATATAAGATTTTTGAAAATACCATGGATTGGGTTAGGCACAACTTAACCTGCAAACAGATATGTTTGCTCTTAAACATTTTAAGGAGATCTTGTGCAATTGATTTATCTAAAGCAATACATCATTTGATTTCTTGACTGTTAATGAGTCTCTGAAAACATCAATCATTTTTCCATTTATTCGGATGTTGTTTATTGATACCATGGTGAAGACTTTTGTTTTCTTTATAATGAGGTGCAACCCATACAGATGGCTATGGTCTTTGATCTTCATCAGTAGTTTATGTTCTTTTTGGTTTCAGCAAACAAGATTGTATCATCAGCATATCTAAGATTGTTAATGAGTCTTCCTTCCATCCTGATGCCACGTCTTTCTTCA
>NW_006408747.1:1753845-1766048 GCF_000296735.1 Chrysochloris asiatica | reverse complement strand
GGTGTTCTTCCCTTTTGGTTTTCTATTCCAAATCTTTGCATATTTTATTATATTTGCCTTACGACAATAAATAAGGGGTCAGCTTCATCCATCTGTCTGTGTGTCATACTGTAATGGCTTGCATGTTGCTATGATGTTGGAAACTAAGCCATCAGAATACCAAGTATGTCACCAGTATATCAAATGCCTTCCACAGTAGACAGGCTTAAAGACAGAGTTTTCAGAGCAAGACAGACTAAGAAACAAGGTATATGATTCTACTTCCAAAAATGAGCTAATTAAACCTTTTTACATCATAACCGAATATTGCTTGATAAAGTATTGGAAGACGAGCCACCAAGTTAGAAGACACTAAAAATACAGTGACCACAACAATACCAATGATCATGAAGATGGCACAGGACCACACAATGTTTTATTCCATTGTACCTGGGATTACCATAATCAGAGCTAACTTGATGGTAACTAAATACAATAACAAACTGGAAATAATTATTAAAAGTCAGAAAACCTCCATAAGAAGTACATCATACCTAAGATACAGCTTAAGATGTTAAATTAACAGTGGAGTCAGCCTCACCTAAACTGGAGTTGCCTTACATTATGTCCCCAGGCAGTGCAAGTAGGTACAATGATGAAGGCATATAAGGAAAACGTTCCCCTTTTCCTCCATATTCTGAAAGCCACATTGATATCACCTTCTGGGCTTAAGGGAGAAGGAAAAAGTGACTGTTGCCTAACTTCACAATATTGGAAACTGTTTTGCTCACTTGAAAAACCCTTTTGTCAGCACAAAAGCAATACTTTTTACAAAGTCTGAAATGGTATATAGTTTTGTGTTCAATCAAATATTATTAGTACTGTGTGTGGACTACAGTAGGCCCATCTGGCAGGCATATGATTTGGGACACAAATCCCTGCCTGTGTTTTAAAAAAGGTAGTATTACGTAAAATGTTCAGTTAGCTGTTACCAGAGTACAAAATGAAAACATATGCATGAGTCATTCAGAATTTACAAATAAATAAAAATGGAAAGGTCAGTCATGGTCTTTCTTCCTCACTGTTACTAAACCTTTGAAATAAGCCCAGGAAATGTATGCAGGTGGTTTTTTGATTAATTTGATAGAGGTACATCCATGGAACCAATTTACAAGTGATTTGCAGGCAGGCTGGCATTACTGAAATAAACGGCGCTATTACTATGATTTATGCTACTATTCCTAACACAAATGATAAAGTGAAATTTACAGCCCTTAATTACTACCATGAAAAATTGGGAGGGAGAGAAAAGAGCAAAGATTGGCAATTTGCAAACTTGTCAGGAAGGCAAGATGCAAAAATCCATTTGCTTTATTTAAAAACGAGAAAGATTGTGTAAATGGACCTAACCGTATTGTTATCAAGCCATTGGCAGAAGAGGGGAGGAGGAGTTCAGAAACAAATGACCAGAACTTAACCTTGAGATGCCAGGAAGCATGGTTTAGGAAAGCAGCTGACAAAATGTACCCTCCAGTTATAAAGAGCAGTGAGGTGACAAAACACAACACTGCACATTACTCTGGGTCAGTAACCAGACCTAATTTGTTCATGAATCACTTCCTGTTATTGTCTTCAAATGTTTCATAGCAGGGGAAAGCAAAAATTAATGAAATTTTGTCTGAATTTTTTAACTAAATGTTTTATTTCCCTTGCCCCATTCATATTAAGATACATACTGAAAGTCTCTATGATATTCAAATATGTTTGTGGAGGTACTATTATCCATAGAAATGTAACAAAGCTATCCATAGAATGATACACAGAGAACTTAATTTGAGATACATTGCAGTTGTCAAAAGATTGGGGTTAATAAGTATGCCTGATTAGCTGAGCCCATTTACAATTCATTCTGCTCTTCATCTTTCATCACTTCCTACTTTAACTGTCCAATCATGCTTAATCCCCAACACCCAGTTCCTTTCATGACTGACCTATTATCGGGCTCAACTTCCAACAGGCCTTCTTATCAGGCCTTGCACCATTTGGCTCAATCTATAATAATTCCATGAATGGGTAATTTGCACCTCTCCACATATGATTCATTGTAAAAGAGGGAGAATGTTAAGAGACATAGCAGATATTTAAATAGGAGGAGTAAGAAAAATGGGAGAACCAAAAATAATACAAGCTTCTTGTCTGCCTAATTTAGAAAGCAATAGTGCAACTTTTAAAAATAGACAAGAAAGAGGTCGATTTTAATTTTCAGAAATGTTAAGTTTTAGCTTCCAACAAGAAATCCAGATGTAGATATTAAATAGACATTATTATAAATGTTGGACTAAAACTGAGGAGTGAACTTTGGCCCAGAGATACAGATTTGGGAGAAATCTGAATAGAAATGAAGGCTGAAGACTAGAGAGTGAATTAGTTGACCATAGTGGAGAATGTAAAGACAAGAAATATAAAAGTAAAAACAGAGAAGACTTATTAAGAAGATCAAGAGAAGAGAAAAGAATGGGATTAAAAAAGATTAGTCAGAGGAGATTGAAGAGAATTCTTAAAATTATCTCATTATAGACAATTTAATAATAAGGAGTTTGACCCACACTGCAAGTTTGCTTTGCTGGGAGATACTTGGGAACTGGGGGATAAGTCTTCAGCCTTCATAAGAAAATGACATTGTTGCCAATTCTATTCTAGGTGTCCAAGCAATGTGATTATTAGTTTAACATAGAACAGAGCCTTTTACAACTGCAAATACTTACTAGAGAATTTAGATTTCTAACTGCTTGTCATCTAGTTTCTGACAGAAGATCGGTTGATGAGATATTGGTATGGTACTGTAGGATAATCACTGGACCACAAGGTCGATTTGAACTGCATATTGGCAGTTCAAACCCACTGGCCGCTCCTCGGAAATCCTATGCAGGGTTGCTCTGAGTTGGAAATGACTCAAGGGCACTTACAACAACACCAGCAACAAGTGACATTAGTATCACTGGGGAACTAGTTCCTAACACAAGATCTCATACCCTATGCCAGAACTACAGTATCAGAATCTGCAGGACAACAAGATCCTTGATGATTTGTTTGCATGATAATGTTTGAGAAGGACTGGTCTGAGAGATTAACAGCACATAGTAAGCACAGATTTAAGGTAAAGCTGATATGCTGTTATTGTGGTTAAGTACTGTCGAGTAGTTCCTGAATCATAGTGACCCTGTCTAAGGTTTCCTAGGAGCAGTTGGTGAGTTTGAAGCGTCTAGCTTGCGGTTTAAACCACTTTGTGATTGAGTACCTATTCTATAGTGCTACATTGGAACCTAGACATTATTGCCCAGCTCCCAAGAGTAGCAATAATAAAGGTGTCTCAGTGGGTTAAGTTTGGATTGCTAACCAGAAGTTTGGTGATTCTAACCCACAAGCTGCTCCACAGGAGAAAGATGAGGCAATGTGCTTCTGTAAAGATTTACAGACTCAGAATCCCTGTAGTGCTCAGTCGTGTCCTATAGTGCTGCTATAAATTAAAATCAACTCAACGGCAGTAGGAATAGGTTAAGAAATAACCCCAGATGGCACAGTTTGCACTGAAATACTAACCTAGGTTGTTGGCTCAAACGCACCCAGCAGCACTGCAACAGAAAGATCTGGCAGTCTGCCTCCATAAAGATTAAACCAGGTGCCAATGGTGGCCTAATGTGTTACAGACTAGAAATGAGCTCCATAAGGTTTTCTTGGCCATAATCTTTACAAAACAGATCACAAACCTTTTAAATCCCACTGATAGCATTTGAACTGCCAAGCTTTAGGTTAGGAGTTTTTGTGCCAACCAGTAACTTCCATTAAAAAAAAAAAAAAATCCTATGGAGCAATTCTACTCTGCAACACACAGGGACACCATGATTTGGAATCAACTGAATATCACCTAGTTTGGTATAGCTAAGGAATGTGCTAGTATTTTATATACATTAACTCATCCACTCCTTCCAATAATCCTATAGGATAGATGATCCCCATTTTAAAACAAGGAACTCAAGACTCAAAGAGGCCCGATGCCACATAGTTAGTAAATGGTGGATCCAGTAATTGAACTCACTCCTCTTGAACTCAAAGGCCTGAGTTCTAAAGTCGTTGTGCTCTATCGTCTTCCCAACTACCAGTCATTTGTCTTTTAATTTTATTGGAGATAAAATACCTCTTCCTGTTTTGTAAAATTGCAAAGAAAGACATGATCTAAATATTGTATTCATGGTATCTTGTTGTTAAGTGTTATTGGCTCATAGCAACCCTGTATAGGGTTTCTGAGGAGCAGCTGTTGGGTTTGAACTGTCAACCTTGTGGTTTATGATTCAGTGCTGATCCTACAGCACCATACCTAGGGTAAATAAAAAGTACTGCTGCTAGGGTTCCAGTTCATGCATGCCTGGGTTTATTCCAAACAAAACGTGTTTAAACTATGATCAGTGGATGGCTGCAGACAAGTTCTCTCAACAATATACTTGGTCTCATTAGGATGCCATCAACTAAAAGGTTCAATCAAAACAACAGCTTCCAAAGCATTGTACCGAACCATTACATTCAAGGCAGAGAGGCGAAATCAGAAAGTTATAGTGACTGTGTTTTGACAGATTTTCTCAAAGGATACAGGACACTCTCAGGAGCTTTTTATAAAGAAGTTTTAAGAAGACTGAAAACTGCATTGGTAAGAAAAAAAGCCAGGAAATTTGCACTAAGGAATTTTATTTTCCATCACTGCAGTACACCTGCTCATTGTTCAAGAATAGCAATGGCTGTCCTATTAGAATTTCATTGGGAAACTTTACCCCATCCACCCTACAACCCTGAGGCTGTCCTTGTGGACTGTTTTTGTTCCCCAAACTCAAAGAAAATTTAAAAGGAACATGATTTGAGTCCCTCAGGAATGCCAGAACTGTCGTGTTGACGTGTAAATTGAAGAGCACAGAATTCTTTGGAGCAGGGTTAGGGAGATGGAAACACCACCTTAAGAATTTTACAGACAGGTCAATTTTATGGTGAGAAATAATAATGTCACATTTTGATATTCTGTTTAATTAAGGTTTCAAGAATTTGTAGCAACACTTTTTGACTTAGCCTGTGTCCATCTTTATTTTAGGCACAGGGAAAAACTTATTAGAAGAAAGATGCAATTTTTTTTTCAAAAGGTAGAAACTAGATGGAGAAGTAGTTTACTGATCCAACAACACAGCAGAAATTCTGAAACTTAGATGCATGTAAAGAAAGGAAACAATGAAAAGCCCAGCCCTTAGAAAGAGATGAGGCACTTTTAAAGGCAGGTGTGAGGCTGACAGTTAAAACCAGAAGGTTGATTGAAAGTCTACAGCCAGGTGTGCCTATTTCACCCTCCAGAAGACCAGAGATCTATTTTTAGAGAAATTAAACCAGTAAGGATCTTAACTTAGTCTCAGTAGAAAGTGAATTGGAGTTCAAAAGTGGACTGAATATGAAAGGATTAACTTAAAGTCTGCACTTAAAAAAACAAACCTAATGGTATCCATTGAGATGACTGTGACTCATATCAACCCTATAGGACAGATTAGAACTGCCCTGTAGGGTTTCTAAGACTAATCTTTGCAAAAGCAGACTGCCACATCTTTCTTCCTCAAAGCAGTTGCTGGGTTCAAACTGCCCACATTGGGGCTGAGTGCTCAATCATTGCACTACCAGGGCTCTAGGCAGTTCCTGAATCCAGTCCTACTTGTTGCTCTGCTCAAAATCTTGATGGCAATTAACTATGTAAAAAGAAGACTACAGTGTTCTACTAAGAAAAAACTAGAATGATATTTGAGAACACACTTAAAGAGACAGATCGCTGGGAACAGGGGGTTCCCAATAAAATGTCAATGCATTTAGAAATCCCAATGTTATAACAGATAACCAAGATGTTATCCCAATGTTATAACAGATTACCAGGCATTTGAGGAAAGCCTGCAACCTAAATGGCAGAGGAAAGAGCAATCAAAGAAACAGAGCCCAGAGAAAATGGAGCAATACAGTTACCAGAAGAAACTGCCCATAAAACAAATCTTATTCATGAACTACCTATAAAACACCCAAACCAATGGTTCATTGAAAAACAATTTTTTTAATAGCCTCATGCACACCAGACCTACTCAAGCCATTCAGTTCTTAATTTTGCATCCTTTGCCCATATCTGAAGAAGAAAGGGAAGCGTTTTGTTTTAAAAAAAAGTATGTAAATATTCAAATCACTAGAAATATATCTGTTAAGTATTCAAATTTCTAAAACCATTTAAGCCCGCATTTTAAAACACATCTAGTTACTATAAAACAAAGATATATAGGTAAATGTATGTTGGTATTTGTTACTTACTATAAATGCATCCCCATCAGAAAGCAGAAGCACTAAATGCTGCCCATGCCTAAGCGAACAAAAAGAAAATCATAATGATACAGTTAAAACTAGGCAGACACTCATGCATTTTCAAATTAAATTGTCATAAGATTAAAAAAATAAAATTATCTCATCTTTTTTTCATGATTTTCCAGTAATTGTTTTTTTAAAAATCACAAGCTACTTAATTGGTTGAAGTTAAATATGAGTGACGGCGGCACAGAGAATATGTGCATCCACATACTGAAAAGAAAGTGACTCGTCTTTTTTTCATTTGTGCAGATTATATACATCACTCCAATTTTTTTCAAAAAAACCTACTATTAAAGGTGTGCAGAAATATTCTCCATAAATCTAAATTTTCAGCTCTGTTTCTATTTTAAAAAGAAGTTAATTACCAGGTAAACTAAAATCAATTTTAGGACCAGCTGTTTGGACTCATGTTAATAATGTTCAACACACTGTACCTAATACGCTAAAGGATTCTGCTCACAAAAATTATCAGATGGCAATGTACCAACATCTTCCCAACCCACAATCAATTTACTGCCTTCCCACAAGATATGTATGCTTTTCAAATGAAGTCTGCATTTAGTACACATTTACCCAATGTCATACTTACAAAGTCAGTAACCCAGCTGCCTCATCAGAAAAGTTACAGAATGCACATCTTAGAGGATTCTCTTAATAATTAAGAGTTCCAATAATTATCAGTTAAGTTATTAGTATTCAAAATTCATAGCAAAAGCAAATTGAACTGCTGAATTTAAAACTTCATTTCTTGAAATGTTTTATTTAACATACTTAATTTCTTTTTAATAATGAACCAAAAAACAGAGCGAACTCAGTATTTTGAGCTCAATTTTTAAATATTTTCCTGTGACTTTTAAGTGTGGAATGCTTTAATATTTCCTAAATGCAATATTACTGCATTACTATCTACTTTCTCCTGCTATTTTTTAATAATAGGACCATTGAGTATTAGCTGCTATACGTCAACTTAACTAAAGGTACATTTCCTGGCCTCCTGTGCAGCTAGAAGCAGCTCTATGATTAGTTTTGGCCACATTTGTCACATAGTTCAGAAATAAAAATTGGTTTTGTTCATCTAGAAGACAAACTTAGGAACAAAGTCTAGCAAGTATATAGGAATGAATTTCAATTAAATGTATTTTAATTAGGAAATTATTTTCTAACAGAGGCATTCTTTAGATGCTATTGTGCTTCCAACACTAGGTGTCCTTCCCAAACAAAGCTTGGACAACTTGCTTCATGAACAAGCTGAATGAGAGATTTCTGAATGAAGAAATGTTTGAACTAAGTGGTCTTTGGTGATGGTGGTTACGTGTCGTGGAGTTGGTTCTGACTCATAGCCACCCTGTACAGGGTTTCCGAGGCTGTAAATCTTTACGGAAGCAGAAAACCTCATCTTTCTCCTGTGAAACAGGTGGTAGTTTCAAACTGCCGACCTTGAGATTCGCAGCCCAATTCGAAACCGCTACGCTAATTAATAAGAAAGACCAAAGCAGACTTAATGCCTTTGAATTATGGTTTTGGCGAAGAATATTAAACATACCATGTACTGGCTAAGAACATACAAATCTGTGTTGAAATACATACAGCCAGAATATTCCTTAGAAGCCAGGATGGGGAGACTTTGTCTCACACACTTTGAAAGTGTTATCAGGTAGAACCAGTCTCTGGAAAAGAACATAACGGTTGACAAAGAATAGGGTCAAAGAAAAACAGGAAGACCTTCAATGAGATGAATTGATACAACAAATGCAAGAATGATTCAAACATGAAAAACTAAAGAAGGCACAAGCAGCATTGAGGTCTGTTCTACATAAGATCATTCTGAGTCAAAACCAATCTAACAGCACCTAACAACAACAACAACAACAAAGTCTCTTCCAGCCTTAATATGTTAAGATTCTATGTTTGTTAGGTGTCCCACCATGGCACTGTAAATAAGCATTAGGCTGCTAACAACAAAATTGGTGGTTCAAGTCCACTGGCTACTCCTTGGAAACCCTATGAAGGGTTGCTATAAGTTGGAACCAACTCAGCAGCACTTAACAACAAGAACATGTCTGTTAGGAAAAAAAAAAATTGAGAGAAGAGAGAAAAGGTAGGAGTAAGACAAAAGGGAAGGAAGAAATGAGGCAAAGGGGAGGCTTAAAAACCAGGCATCTTTTAGAACTAAAAGGAAGATCCTCACTGAGATGGACAGATCCAATGGCTGCAAAAACAGGTTCAAACATAACAACAATTGTGAGAATGGCACAGCACCAAGAAGTGTTTATTCTGTAGTACATGGGGACATTATGAGTCTAAACCAACTTGACAGCACCTAACAACAGCAATCTCCCATTTTGAGTGAGAAGAGACCTAGTGATCTGCTCCAAAGATCATATCCTTGGAAACCTTATCAAGTAGTCCTGTCCTATAGAGTCACTAAGAGTCAGAATTGACTCAACAGCACACAACAACAATTTATGACTAAGATATAAATAACTGGGAACACTTAGCAACTAGAAAATAATGTTTTCTTTGCTTTAATTATAATTTATTTATAAAATGCAATGTCTCACATGGCCCTACCCTTTAAAATGATAATAATAATCACTTATTTTAAGCAAAATGTTTGAATATCTAGAGAGTAAGCTCCAGATTCTGAGTATATAAATAAAATTATGTCTCATGCTTTCAAGATCAATTTAAATGGAATGGAAAATCACTTTCATTCATCATTTATAGTAACAATCCTTGATTGATTCATGATACAATCATGGAGTAATTTTTTAACACTTTATAACACAAGATTTGTTGACTTTAGCCATATTTACATTTATGTCTGCTCTAGATTCTGTTACTGACAAATCATCTTAATTAATGGCTTCCTCCAATTTATTAATATGTTTAATTAAAGCAAATAAAGTAAAAGACTATACCATAGTCATTTTTGCAACATCCCTAGTGCCTAACAGTAGTACCATTGCTGTAAGTGGGGCTCAGAAATATTTTTATTCAACAAGCATTTTCTGAACTCCTACTCTATACCTGGAATCATGGTGTGGCACTATAGGCTCAGCACTGGGCTGCTAACCATAAGGTTAGCAGCTCAAATCTACCAGCCTGCTCCTCAGAAAAGCTATACAGGGTCACTATGAGTCAGGACCAACTAAACATCACTTAGCAACAACATCAACACTCTCCATACCTGTTGATACCCAGGGCAAGGGAAGCATAAATGTGTGGGCTTTCAAATCAGATGAAACTATGTTTACATCCTATTTGCAGAGAAATCTCAGAAAGTGATGTCCTCCTGGACAGAGCTAGATAGACCACTTCAAATTTTAAAGTTTAAAAGTTTACAACAAAGACTCTGGAGCTCAGAAGTCACCTGATTAAGATTTTTCTTTTCCAAAATTTGCTCTTTTTTTTTTTTTTGACTTACAGACAAAACATAATATGTTTGTACATGAATGCTTTACTTATTTATTAAAGTTGAACTCGTGTCATAAATATCCTCAAAAGTAGAGACACAAATATAATTTAAATATGTTGGGTTTCATAAATACACCAAAAGCTCTCTACAGTTTTGTTGTCCAAGTTTTATGAAAAGGCACCAGTCTTGATAAACTTAATCCAGAAGCAGGACAGCCTCAAGGCAATATCATATTCTCAATTTTCTGTGTGCTTGCATTTCAGAAAAAATTCATAGTCTGTCTGTTTTAATGCTTTAGAATAAATACTGGACTGTGAATCACAAGATCCACTGTTAGAGCTATCATGTGCTTCATGGGAGAAAGCAGAAAGGCTTTCTGCTCCTGCAAAGATTTAAAACCTCTGAAGCCCTTAACAACAATTTTGTATAGTCCTGATGTGGGTGCTGTAGGATAAGCAATGGGCTGCTAACCGTAAAGTTGTTGGTTCAAACCTAACAGCCTTGGAAATCCTATATAGGGTTACTATGAGTCAGAACTGACTCAATGGCATTTAACAACAATTTTGTATGATGTCTGTAATAATAAATATAGGTGGTACTCATGCAAACTAAATGGAATATTTGAGAACTTAGTGACTTAAAATTTTATTTATAAAGTGGCAAACAACTTTTGATATGCATTAAAAGGGAACTTACGGGCAAAGCTCCACTTCAAGGTACAGTTTGGTCAGACTGTTCAAAAAAAATGATTCAACAACTATGAGAAAAGAAGAAATAAAAGTTTTAATATTAGGAAATTTAATTCAGAAAGAGCTAAGGAAACAAACATTTGTAAAGGGTCATACTCTGAGGAGGGTAAATCCAGAACCTTATAAATTGGAATTTTTATATTTAATATCTCTGCAAATGAATCTAAGTAGCATATGCATACCGCAGAGACATTGTGGGTTCAGGTCCAGACAACTGCAATAAAGTAAAGATGGCAATAAAGTGAGTCACACAAATTCTTTGGTTTTCCATGCTTATAAAAGGTATGTTTATATAAAGTCGGTTTGAATAGCAAGGTTGGAAGTTCAAGCTCACCAGCTTCTCCTCAGAAACCCTATACTGGGTTACTATAGGTCAGAGTCAACTCGACAGCACTTAGTAATAACAACAACATAGTCTGTTACAGAATGCACTAGCATTATGAAAAAATTTGAAATATTGTGAGAATTGTCAACATGTAATACCAAGACATGGATTGAGCACATACTGTTAAAAGTGGTGCCAATAGGTGTGCTCGATTCAAGTCTGCCACAAACCTTCAATTTGTAAAACACAGGTGTATGAGCACAACTCATCTGGAGTCAGTCTATAATATTCTGTTTCAATTGTTTCCCAAAGTAGTTTCCTGGAAACATTAATTCCATAGACTTTCTATAAGAAGTAGACAATCAACGTAGAAGGCAGGTTAGAAAAATAGTTAAGAATGAGAGCTCTATATTCATATAAATTGAGTTCCAATTATGGTTACGGTACTGTCTTGGTGTGTCACTGTAAGACAAGCACTAGACTAGTAACCACAAGATTGGTGGTTCAAACTCACCAGCTGCTCTTCAGAAACCCTACACAGTGTCGCTATGAGTTGGAACTGATTCTATGGCACTTAACAAAAACAACACTTACTATATGACCTTGAGCAAATTCTTTAATTAATGTTAAAATTTCCTAATCTAGAAAATAGAGATGAAAATAGTACCTTCTTTATAGGATTAATATAAAAGTTACTTAGAAGAGTCTTTGAAACACAACAATGTTGAGTTGTTGTCAAGTGCCATTGAGTCAGTTTCAACTCATAGTGACCCCGTATAGGTTTCCCATGAAGCAGCAAGTGGATTTGAACTGCCAACCTTGTGGTAGTTATTATTGCTATTAGTATTAATATTACTCTTATGCAAAAATAAAAATTTACAATGGTCATACATGTTTGGAATGTGTTGTGTTGATAAAAAAGTTAAATTAATTTCTCTTTTGAAGAATTTTGAAATGATTATGTTCATATTTATAATGTCTCTTCAAGAGGCAAATAGAATTTGCAATATTTTCCAAACTTATTTCAGTATGGAACTCTATCTTTCTGCAGTATATTTTACAAAACTAGTGAACTTTCCTTACTTATCCAATCTGTAAATCTGTATGATGAGGAAATAATGCAAGAAGCTAGATTATATGAAGAAGAACATGATATCAGGATTGGAGGAAGATTCATTAATGACCTGTAATATGCACACAACAACAACAACAACAATATGCACATGACACAACTTTACTTTTTGGAAACTAAGAGGATTTCAAATACTTCCATATGGATTGCACATCAATACAAAGAAAACAAAAA
>NW_006408747.1:1751967-1753060 GCF_000296735.1 Chrysochloris asiatica | reverse complement strand
AAAAAAAAAAAAAAAATGGTAGTTTGATAAATTTATAAGGTTTCATAGAAAAAGTGATACTTCAGTATGGTCAAAAAGAGCAGCTTGAGGCAAAAAAAGAAAAATTACATATGTTCAGAGGTTCAAATCATTTCAATAAAGTTGAGCAGGCATGCTTGGCTGGGACAGAGGTTTCTGGAAGGACAGTAAGTGAATACAGGTTGGAAAGCAACAATTAAAACCATTGAATATCAAGTCTAACAACTTTGGGCTTAACCTTGCAGGCAAAATCAAGTGTTGTCATTATAGTGGTATTCTGACACAGTCAGGTCATTGTGTGTAGAATCGACAAGATCAGTGAGACACTGGCAGCAGGAACACCATTTGAAAGCGTATTAAAATAGTCTAGACAGTCTTCAGGCAGTAGTATTAAAGACAGAAATAAAAGCAGAAATTCAGATGACATGCCCAAAAAAATAATCAACAGGAACTAATCATTGCTGGGTGAAAAGAAAAGGAAAGAGTCAATGATGACACCATGATCACAAAGCTAGTAACTTGGAGAGAAATTTAACAAAACCTGGAAAGTCAAAAACAGAAATTATTTGGTAGAAGAAAGTGTTTTAATTTAGGGTTGAGGTTTAGTTTGAAGTTAAGAAAGAATATCCAGGTTTTCATGCCAACAAGAAGATTGTAAATATGGTTTCATGAATGACTACAGAAGAAGGATTTCTACTTAGGAAGTGAAATTGTTAACAGAATAACAGCATGTATTGCCAGACTTCCAACACTCATCTGTCAGTTTGTTGTACTGTGGAGGCTTCTGTGGTATTGTGATGACAGAAGCTGTGCCACCAGTATTTTGAATACTAGCAGTGTCACCCATGGTGAACAGGTTACAACTGAGCTTCCAGACAAAGGTAGGTTAGAAAGAAATAGAGGCAGACTACTTCCAAATGTTTAGCAACTGAAGATCTTATGAATAGCTGTGGAACGCTGTCAGATAGCACTAGAATATTAAATACAGAAACATTGTGAATAGCACCAGAATATTGGCAAATATAGTATCGGAAGAGAGTATCTCAGGTTGGACTCAAAATAGGACTGGGGAAAT
>NW_006408747.1:1722277-1726692 GCF_000296735.1 Chrysochloris asiatica | reverse complement strand
TTATGATAAATGGAGAAAATATTAAAGATGGCAATGACTTCATTTTTCTTCGATCCACCATCAACACTCAAGAAAGCAGCAGTCAATCAATCAAAGATAAATATGTTGCACAAGACCTCTTTAAACTGTTCCAGAGCAAATATGTCAGTTTGAGGACTAACGTGTGGCTGACCCAAGCCATGGCATTTTCAATAGCCTCAAAGGAATGTGAAAGTTATACAATGAATAATAAGGACTGTAGAATAATTGATGTATTTAGTTACAGAGTTGGAGGAGAATATTAAAAGTGCCATGGACTGCGAGAAGAGCAAACAAATCTGCATTGGAAGATGTACACCAAGAATGTTCTTTAGATTCCAGGATGGTGAGACTTCTTTTACTTCACACATATTATCAGGAGAGACCAGTCCCTGGAGAAGGACATCTTTCTTGGAAAATTGGAGAGTTGATAAAAAGAGGAAGACACCCAACATGATGGATAGGTACAGTAACAGCAGAAAGGGGCTCAAGCATAACAACGATTGTGGGGTTCCTGCAGGAATAGCCAATGTTTTATTCAGTTGGGAAAAAAAGTATCTGAGTCATAATTGCCTCAATGGCACCTAACAATAACAACATTGGAAGACTCTGGATTTGGAGTCAAGAGTTTTAGATACAGGTATAGGAAAGGTCACTGGACAACTGGATCTGTCACAGAATTGGGTTCTAACATACTATGATTCTGTGGAAACATATTCAGCAGAATCACCTATTCAGTGGAATTTGTAAATTATGAAAACATAAACTATGTAAGGATAAAAAGATTTCTTCAGAATGTCTAGCTAAATTTTTAGAAATGAGTATCAGGAACTACTGGAAACAAGAATGGTTCCATTTTAATTTTGAATTTCTAGAACCCAGAGGATATTGTCAATTTAAATGTAATGATCCATAATTTGCAAATATCACTCAACACCTGAAATAAAACAAATCCATATTGATTAATTTATCTTTCAACATAAACTTCAAATTAATACTGTTTTATATATTTTAGGAAAATTTCTAACCAATATACTTTTTAATCTACTTTAAAATGTTCTCAATTTCAAGTTGCACGATTGTTGACTCTAGGTGTCTATGACATTCAATTTTCAGACACTCAGGTACTTATAAACTCTGAACAAAGTAATACGTATTGTAAGAAATCATTGCCATATATCATAATGTGTGTACTTCATTCCTTTCAGCTCTAGCACTTGAAATAAAAAATCTCTCACCTTCATACTCCCAGAGTTCGTTAAAAGCTTGTCCTGGTGTCCCTGGTGGTGCTGGAGGATCATTAAAGAAAGGAGCGTGCACTTCCATCACTAAGCCTTGAATAGCGGGTTTGAATTTGAGAGATATAGGTGTGTGCGTTACTTGAATGCTATTCCACGTTTTAGTAATTTGGTATTCCAACTATCAAAATGAGACAGAAGAGAAAATGAAATAAGTAAAATAATGTATTTTTTGCTCTCCTGGTCTTGATCAAATGGAGCTCAATTAATATTTTTTACTAATTTCCCTAGGACAATAAATACTCCATCAGATGCTAAAGAATTCTATTAATTGCAGTATCACATTATTATATTATAATCATCCCAGCAAAATTTGCACAACAATTATTTGAGAAATTGTTTCATATTACTTAATACATAAGATACTGTACTTAAGTGATACTTATAATGTTTAATTATGTAAATTTATTTCCATTCACTTTATAAGTAATTTTTGAGGACATACTATGTGGGCTCCATCTCACTAGATCCTAAACAGAATTTTCACAGTAAGTAGATATAATTTATGCCCTAAAAGACTGTATCTTTATAATTAAAAATAAAACAAGATGAGAATCTCCAAAGTAATGAACAGTTTAATTAAGCATAAACTAAAGAACCTGATTGGATAGCACAGAAAAGTAATAGAAACTTGCCTATAAATATGGGTTGGAGTATTCAGAAATGCCCTTCAGGACTGGAGTTATAAAGGAACAACCGTATGTTGGATATAACTATCTCACGGATATTTAGTTTGCCTACTTTAATTCCAATGTTTTGAGAGCTGAAAGTAATGATTTATCAAAGCTTGCATTTATTGGTCACATTTCATGCTAGATACATTTCTATACATTCCTCCAAAAATGTACTTGAATATTTTTCATATGTTTTTGTTGATGTTATTAGGCACCATCAAGTCAGTTCCAACTCATAGTGAGCTTATTATGCACAACAGAATGAAATACTGCTTGGTCCTGGGCCATTCTCACAACTGTTATGTTTGAGCCTATTGCTGCTGTCACTGTCCATCTTGTTTGGGGGGGGGGTCTTCCTCTTCTTCTCTGATTCTCCACTTTTGTATGTAGGCACTCCGTCAGTGCTTATTAAGTGCCAATCAATTAATACAAGAAATTTATCATGTAACCATCATCTGCCATGTTTTCTACTGTCATGTTGGAAATACAAAGCCAAGGTATTTTCTTTGCCCTCAGGTCACTTGCAATTGGATAGAAAATACATACTTATAGACAATATATGACAAAACAATGCAAAACATGCTTTAATAGAAGTATGTGCTCACTGAGCAGGAAGCTTCCAGCTATGATGATAGGAACTGAAAAGTAGAGAGGTCAGCAAAGACTTCACAGAAGTTGCAATTGAACAGACTCTTATAAGATGCGTAGGAGCAGAACAGGAAAGGAAACAAGTATATTGCAAATACAGCAAGCAAGATGAATAAAAGCACAGAGCCATGTGAATATTGAAAGGAGATCTAATCGAAATGGAACATATGGTACATGTCTGTGTGGTTGGAGTATGGATGGGGGAGAGAGAGAAATGACACTGCTGTAGAGGGGCACAGATCACCAGAACCTAACAGAATTTATACTTAAAGCCATATGGAAATACTGAAGGATTTTAAGCAGGCAATTAAAATGGCGAGGTTTATGTTTAGAAAATCACTCTGGCAGATGTATAGAAGAACAAATATAATACTCTAAGAAATTTGAAGTCTTATTCAAAATTTATTTTTCTATTCTGATTTCTCCTAACTACACTAGTAAGCTTTTATTTTCAAAGTTATAGTCTTCATTTCAAATGATTCTTATGACATGTATATATGAGAAAAGGATCTTAAAGAATAGAATTGAACTCAATTCAACAGAAATGGAATGCTTTATTCCTTCTCTACAACATAATACTTTTGAATCTCCTAGTGCTAGATACACTCATGCCTTCTCAATTATTCATTTCTCATTATGTAAAGAAAATTAACCGAAGTAATTCTGACTGAAAGAAAGAAAAGCGCAATTTGGAGCCAAGAATAAATTACTGCAAGCGTTAAAGGCTATAGGTTTAAACAGACATTTAGAACACTATGCCATCATAAAAGCAAAAGAAATTCATCTGCACAAAAGTTTAAAACTCCATATATTCAGTGGTATGATTGTTCTTTTACTCCTAAGTATTTTCAAATTATGTCTAGTTCTGTACTACTTTTGCTTAGAAATAGAGTTGGAACAATTTTTTAACTGCATTATGTTGAGTTCTCTTACTCTCACTCTCTCTTTATTTTTGAATAGACTGTGTTCTTTCTGCAGGAGAAAGATGTGGCAGTGTACTTCTGTAAAGATTTACAACCTTGACAACCCTGAAGGGAAGTTTTGCTCTGTGCTATACGGCCTCTTATAGGGCCTCTGGAGTCCTGGTGTGTGAGATAAGCACTGGACTGCTAACCACAAGGTTAGCAGTTCAAACCCACCAGCTGCTCCTTATAAATCCTATAAAGAGTTGCTATGAGTCAGAACCGACTTGATGGCACTAAACAGCAATAACATAGGGCCTTCTGGAGGCTTGGTATAGTGTCATAAGATAAGCACTTGACCTCTAACCATAAGGTTGGCAGATCAAACCTATCAGCCACTCCTTAGAAACTCTATACAGGGTAGGAAACACTAAACAGGGTAGCTAGTAACTGACTAGATGATAAACAACAATAGGCCTCTGTGAGTCTCAATCAATTCAGTGGCAAACGGATTGAGTGGGGGGCGGGGGGCGGGGAGGGAGGTGTTCTTTCTAATATCCCCAAATGGTCAATGGCATTCCTGTGGTAATTTGAACATTTCTATTAAAATGTTACCTATAGTAAAAATTTGAAGTGTCAACATAGCATTGTAGTTGAAAATTCAGTTGTTATATTATTTAGAAATATCAAATACCAATGAGAAAATTCTCACCTGTGGTATAAAATAAAACAATTGTGAATGGAAACATACTTCAATTTTTTTTTTTAGTATGGTATTGAACATCTTAAGATACATTCTCATCTATAAAACATATTTTGAACATAAAGTAAAGCTTCAATGCAAAATAAATCATTCACAACATTTTTAGGTACCT
>NW_006408747.1:1705263-1711472 GCF_000296735.1 Chrysochloris asiatica | reverse complement strand
TAAAGATAACAAAAATCCTCACCACTGGACCAGTAAACAACATTCTTATCAACAGAGAAAAGATTGAGATTGTCAAAGACTTCATTCTTCTTGGATCAACCATCAACACTCATGGAAACAGCAGTCAAGAAATCAAATGACATATTACATCAGCCAAATCTGCTACACAAGACCTCTTGAAGTGTTGAAGAGCAAAGATGTCAGCTTGAGGACTAAGGTGTGCCTGATCCAAGTCATGGTATTTTCAATAACCTCATATACATGAGAAAGCTAGACAGTGAATAAGGAAGACTGCAAAAGAATTGATGCTTTTGAGTTATGGTGTTGGGGGAGAATATTGAAAGTGCCATAAGCTGCCAAAAAAAACAACAGATCTGTGTTGGAAGAAGTGCAGCCAGAGTGCTTCTTGGAGACTAAGATAGCCAAACTTTGCTCTCTCATACTTCAGACATATTGTCAGAAGGGAACAATTGCTGGAGAAGGATATCATGTTTGGTAAGATGGAGGGTCAGAGAAAAAAAGGAAGACACCCCGCAAGATGGATTGGCAAAGTGGCAGCATCAATGGGCTCAAATGTGGCAACAGTTGTGAGGTTGGCCCAGGATCAGGCAGTGTTTTGTTCTGTTGTGCATAGGGTCACTATGAGTCAGTACCAACTCAATGGTACCTAACAACAACAAACATCAGATGGCTGATAGCATTTCCATATCTAGTTTATTTTGCTTTGCAGCAATTTCATTTTCAAGCTCAGGATTCCCTACATAGGAGCCCTGGTGTCACAGGTGTTCAAACACTAGATGCTAACTGGAAAATTAATGAACTTACCTGCCACTTCACTGCAGAAAGACATCAGTTTGCTTCCTTATAAATCTACAGCCTTGGAAACCCTATAGAGCAGTTTTACTTTGTCCTCCTAGGTCACTATAAGTTAAAGTTGACTCCATGGCAGTGATAGTTTCTTCCCTACATGGTGATTTAGCTTGGAGAGAGTCCTTCCTGGTATGGTGCTGTAGGATAAGCACTGAACTGATAACCACAAGGTTCAAATCCATCAGCCTCTCCTTGGAAACCCTACACAGACAGGGTCTCTATGAGTCAGAACCAATTCAATTACACTTAACAAGAACAATATCTGTTTTAAAAATGCAAATTAGATTATCCTATCTATTTGAACTTTTAAGCTGCCTTTAAAATTTTACTATCCTTTCATCTTTAGACATTTTCTCATATTGTTATTTCCTGTATCTGTGTTTTTGCTTGTTGTGCCCCTAGAAGTAGAATGCCATTCTCTGAATGAACCTATTTTAATTACAGTTTCTTCACGAAGCCATCTCGGATCACCTCAGAAGAAAGTGGTACTCCACCACAAACCCTATCTCCCCACCCATCCTGTAAATCCAAAATACTTCAGTCATATTTTTAATACTTATTGATTTTACCTTATCATAAAAATATGAATAAAAGTTTATGGTTTAACTCATGTTTAACTCTCGTCTAGAATGTGAAACTCTTTATAAAGGAATTATATGCAAGTCATCCTTTTGTATCTCAGATACTTCAGTAAATATTTGTGGCATGAAGAAGCAATTGAATGAAGGAGATTTGAAATGTATATGGATATAGGACTTCCTTGGACAATAATGTGTAGCATACCTGTTACCAATATCTATTTTTTCATTCCTACCTCTTGTCTTTCAGTCAGCACTTGTATTTTTTCTTGGTTACTTGAGAAAATACTTTAAAAGAAAAAAAAAGAAAGAAAATTAATTTCTATGAAACATACAGTTCCTAATACAAGATTCATATAAAACAAATATTGTAATAAAAATAGATAAATAGAAGAACGCTGAGACTGTCATTATTTTAAACACAGTTTTGTGGTTGTTTCTGGGCAGAGTTGAGTAAAGCACCAAAAACATCATTTTGTTAACCTGCTTCTTCCATCTAGTGGCAAAAAGCAGTAAGAAACAATGTTCTAGAAAAATACCATGATAAAATGTTTCTAAATGTCATTTCAGGGAAATAGTAAGAGTCCAGCTTCTAAGTTTTAAATTATAAGTATATAGAAATTATTTTTTTTAATTAATTTTAGCAGATAGGTAGTGTTTACTTGAAAGAGATTCCAAAGTTACCTTAATTCATCTGCATATTTGTATGTTTTAACAAAGACATCTGTTCCATATATACAGGTATATCTTTACACACAATAAATTGAAATTGATTTGTTATAGTATACATAGGTATACGATTGTTGGGTTGTTGTTGTTGTTGTGAAGTGCTGTCGAGTCGATTCCTACCCATAGCAACCCTGTGTAGGGTTTCCTAGAAGAGACTGGTCCGAGAAAAGAAAGACTGGTGCGTTTGAACAACCAACCTTATGGTTCAAACCGACTTTGCAGTCCAGCGCATTAACCCACAGCGCCACACCAGGTCTCCAAATTGTTGGGTTGTTGTTGTTAAGTGCCGTAGAGTCAGTTCCGACCCATAATGACCCTGTAGAGGGTTTTCAAGGAGCAGCTGGTGAGCTTGAACCACCGGAACTGCCGATCTTGAGTTCAAACAACTTCGCAGTCTGGCGCATTAACCCAGAGCGCCACACCAAATTGTTGGGTAGCTATTTATAATTCTTTTCCTTGTCAGCTATTTGGCATACGACTGTCGTGCTATTATAAGTTCCAAGAGATGTAATTCAGAGTCACTGAAATTGACCTAATCAATTGGAATTATCAGTCAAAATACTTTTGCAATAATGGGGGTCAGTTAAAGGGAGTAAGAGATAAAGCTTAAAGGAGACAGAATCAGCTCCTCTGCATTGTTAGAGCTGCCTCAAAGACATTAATGAAAACAATTAAGCAACACACAGCACAACTGTGCATTCTCTGTACTCTCAAAGACTACCAGCTTATCCCTAATACATGAGGTCTGACTGCCCTTCTAACACTTTCTGTTTGCCTCACTGCAGATATAATTAATGTTTTAGAAGTTAAATGTGGGTTACATAGAAATGGAAAGAAAGTTCCCATATGCAGAAAGATGTTCTCCTTGCCCTATTGAAGTGAAGCAATAAACAATGTTTCGTGGTAATCTAAGTTAAGATCTGTCAAAGCTATTATATATGTTATGATCATAGGGGGAAAGTAAAGTATAAACTCATCATGAATACTTTAAAAATCCATGGTTTTAATTTTTTTTATTGAAAGCAGACAAAAAGTTTGTTTCCTAAAAACCCTGCCTTGACCCCAAAGCAAATTTGAGTGTAATAGAATTGTATGGTGATTTCTTTCTTCTAACTATCCTCCTGTTTCAAGTGGGAGTAAGTTACGTTTTTACCTTCTGCTGTGTGTGGGAACAAATGATATAGAGAGGAGGGTGAGACAAAGAAGATGGTGACATCTGGAAGCCCTATCTGGGAAAACAGGAGGCAGAAGGTGGTTTACATACCCCGAGTATTCTTATGATCAAGATAAAGGTGTCAAATAATTGAGCAATTACTAAAACCATTGTATTGTTTAGATGTCTCAGAAATCACAGGACCAAGGCATCCCCTGCAATTATTAAATTGGCAAAAACAATTAACACCATAAAGTACCAGAAATCATTAGAAAGGGGATGGTGGCTCAGCAAGACTACTAACATATGTGGCAGCATCTGATATGGGTCATTTCATTTAATCCACAATTGTATTTCTCCACATTATAGCCTGTTGAATTATGGGCCCCTCTTACATTGTTACACTGTAATTTTACTAAAATTAGAAACCTTGGTATTTAACATTTTCCTTCACAATAAACAAGTTCAGTCCTTGAGAAGTCAATCTCAGGAAAACTATATATATATATATATATAACCACTGACACTAGTATTCTACTGATAGTATTTCTTTTAGGCTAATATTACATAAAGCGAGGAGGGGAAGAAATTGTACAGTAATAGTTATGACAGTGAACACTAGAATCCTTTCCTGAGTTCTATCTCTCATTTATCAGTTCTCTAACATTTCATAAATTATTTAACTTCTTTGAACTTCAGTTTCCTCATCAATAGAATAAAGAAAATGATAATAGACTCTTGGTAAAGTCATTTTGAGGAAATAAATTAAAATATATATAAAGCATCTAATAAATAGCAGATGCTCAATTGATAAGAAATGTTATTTACTAATGATGCTGTACCTTCAAATCGGTTCCAACTCATAGCGACCTTGACTGTAAATCTTCATGGAAACAAAAACCCTCATCTTTCTCCCACATCGTGGCTGGTGTCTTCAAACTTCTGGCCTTGCAGTTAGCAACTCAATGCATAATCCACTACACTATGTTCCAAAAGAGTTGTGGTGTCACTGTGTGTTAGGCATTGGACTGCTAACCATAAAGTCAGCAATTCAAAGCCACTATTCACTACACTTGAGGAAGATGAGCTGTCCACTCTAGTAAAACTTTCCATATAGGGTCACTGTGAGTCAGAATTAACCCATAAACAGTGGGTTTGGTTTGCTGATTAATAGATACCAAGCGTTTTGTAGTATATTATCCTGCATAGTGTGGTTATCTCCATGGTAAGATTTATTAAATACATGTCTGTGGAATTAATTTTTTAAATATTCCTTTGGTGTAAATATTATCTCTTCATGGTGTTTTGTTACTAACAAGCACTGTGATTTAGTTTTAACAATTTTCAAGGCTGTCATCAAGTCTTTGTGTAGCCCATAGACAATTACAAGTAGGTTAAATGTTGTCTCTGTATTTTTTGGGGGGGTGAGTTTCTTAGCAAATATTACCTGAAAAGTCTAAGATTAATGCAAGGAATAATTTTTAATGTAAAACCAAAGATATAGATGAGTAAATTAAAAGAAAAAATCTAATAATGGACAAAAATGAAGATAAAATGATCATCAAAAACGTTTCATCAGTGATGAATAGGAGCTATCAAGAATTTCTAGAAAGATTGCAGCAAAACAAAACATAGGCTGCAGTATTTCTAGAAATTCATGATAGCATCTATTCATCACTGATGGAAAGCTATTGATGATCATTTTATCTTACTGTTTGATCATCATTTTATCTTCCTAGAAACATTACAGCCTATGTTTTATATAGCACCTCTCATCTGTCAGTTTGTTATACTGTGATGGCTTACATGTTGCCATAATTCTAGAAGCTATGTCAAGAGTATTCTAAATACCAGCTAATTCATTATTTGGGGCAGGTTTCAGCAGAACTTCCAGACAGAGACAGAGTAGGAAGAAGGAGAGGCAGATTACTTCTGACTGGTTAAACACTGAAAAAATTATAAATCACAGCAGAATATTGTTAGATATAGTGCTGGAAAATGAGCACCTCAGGTTGGAAGGCACTCAGTATACAACTGAAGAACTACCACCTCAGAGTCCAATTGACCATAATGACATGAATGGAGTAAGACTTTCAGGACCTTTGTTTGCTGATGGGACACAACTTAAAATGGGAAGGAACAGCTGAAAACAGCCATTAATAACTAGAGTATGGCATATTTGAAGTATTGATCTAGGAAAATTGGAAATTTTGAACAATTAAATGGAATACATAAAGATCATTAGTGAGCTGAAATGAACTGGTATTGGCCAATTTGAATCTGGCAATTTACTATCAGGTTTACTATCCTGGGAACAACAAATTCAAGAGGAATGGCATTGCATTCATTGTCAAAAAGAACATTCCAAGGTCTAATTTAAAGTACACTGCTGTCTGTGATGATGTTATATCCATATGCCTACAAGGAAAAGCAGTTCATGCAGCTATTATTCAAATTTACAACCAACCATTAAAGCCAGTGAGGAAGAATTTGAAGAATTCTACTAACTTCATTCTGCTGTGCATAGGGTTACTATGGGTTGGTACCAACTCAATGGCACCTAACAACAACAACAAACTAACTTCTTCAGTCTGAAACTGTTACTGTTGATTGGAATGCAAAGGCTGGAAACAAAGACAAAGGATCAATAGGTGGGAAATATGACCTTGGTAATAGAAATGGCACTGGAGATATCATGATATACTGTTACAAAAATGTTGCTTTGTTCATTACAAATACCTTTTTTAAATAACAAAAGGCAACTACGCACATGGATCTCACCAGATGAAATATGCAGGAATTAACTTGGTTATATCTGTGGGAAGAGACAGTGGAAAAGCTCAATATCATCAGCCAAACCAAGACATAGAACCAACTAT
>NW_006408747.1:1696599-1698475 GCF_000296735.1 Chrysochloris asiatica | reverse complement strand
TCATTCAATACTTACTGATCAAGATCACAGATCACAGCCTTCAGTATGTTTTGTACCTCAATGTGAAGAAAATAAAAATACTCACAGCTGAACCAATAAATAGCATCATGATAAATGGAGAAAAGATTGAAGTCATCAAAGACTTCCTTTTGCTTAAATCCACAACCAATACTCATGGAAGCATCAGTCTAGCAATCAAAGGACATATTGCATTAGGCAAATGTTCTGCACAAGACCTCTTTAAAGTGTTCAAGAGTAACTATATCCATTTGAGGACTGAGGTGTGCCTGACCCAAGCCATGGTTTTTCAATAACCTCATTGAATGCATGTGAAAGTTGGACATTGAAAAGGTAAACTTTAGAAGAATTGATGCATTTGAGTTGTGGTGTTGGAGAATAGTAAAAGTACTATGGACTGTCAGAAAAACAAAGAAGTCTGTGTTGGAAGAAGTACAACTAAAACGCTCCTTAGAAGTTCAAATGGTGATATTTCATCTCTCATACTTTTGTTATCTGGAGGAACCAGTTCATGGAGAAGGACATCATTTTTGGTAAAGTAGAGGGTCAGTAGAAAAGAGGAAGAACCCATACAAATACAAGGATATGAATTAGCACAGTGGCAGTAGCAATGAGTTCAAGTATAAAAACAATTGTGAGGATGGCACAGGACTGGGCAATATTTGGTTCGGTTGTGCATAGGGCCCATATGAGTTAGAGCCGATTCAGCAGCACCGAGCAACTACAATGTTTTCTATGAAACCATGAGGCCAGAGACTAAAAAAATATAATTCCAAAACAATCCATTTTCCTGTCCCCATGAGATTTTCAGTTACAATGAGGCTTTAATATGCTAACTTTTATGAAAACCTATAAAACTGGTGTGTATTTTCATACTTCAGTAGAATATATGCAATACTAATACTAAACCTCTGTTCAAGATTTGAGATTGTATTCTTTGTAATTAATAAAAAAGAAAGACAAAAGGAACTTTTGTCATAATTTGCTCACTAATGCTTCTAAGATATAGTGCCTGCTCATTCTTATCTACTCTTCCCAAGGCAATGCTAATGACTAGTTGCTCACCTTTAACATTCAGTCAAAATGTTCCTAAAGAACTCCCCAAACAACTGAAAATATAAGACAACTTAAGCACGGAGTCCTGGTGTGGCACTGTGGGCTAATGTGTCAGACTGCAAAGTCGTTTGAACTGCGAGGTTGGTGGTTCAAGCTCACCAGCTGCTCCTTGGAGGACCTATACAGGGCTGCTATGGGTTGGAATAGACTCGATGGCACTTAACAGCAACAACAAATGAAAGCATATGTCATATGCTTACATTTTCTTTCTGAGTCTACACTCAATTTTAAGTAAAGCCAAGAGTAATTTATGTGTTCACATTTAACTCGTCAACAATTAAACTTTAATGTAAAATGTATTTACAGAGCCTCTGTGGTTTACCCACACAAACACTTCTTATGAGCCATGTTTCAAAATGGACTTTCTTCACCAGTTCCAAATTGTTCTGCTATTTACTACCTACAGGGCATCTGGTAACCAACGTTCTTTCTTTATTTTTTGAAATGCAATATGTTTGCTAAGATTTTACATGTGCTCTTGAGAAGAGTTACCCTAATTCAACGACTATTTAAATGTACTCATTTCACAATTGTTGTTAAATGCTGTCTAGTTAGTTCTGACTCAAAGCGAACCTGTATAGAGTTTCCTAGGAGCAGTTGTTGTTGAAACCGACCTTGAGGTCCAGTGTTGATACTAGAGTGCCACACCAGATCAGATTTCACAATAAAACTCCATTTATCAGAATCAGTAACAATTAGAAATTATTCTAATTGTTACAATGTCTTTTGGAGTCTGGTGTGA
>NW_006408747.1:1694658-1696039 GCF_000296735.1 Chrysochloris asiatica | reverse complement strand
TAAAAAAGCATTTCTTCCATTATTTATAAACTAGAAATGATCTTATCAAGACTAAGGCATTAAGTTTCATTGCTTACCAGAAAACTTATGATTAATGTTATTTACTGTCCTTGATTGTGTTCATTAATTATTAATGATGACAGATCCACATGGCAAATACATGGTTATAACAAGGCAGCAAGACCAATGTTACATGGCCTATCTCTAAGGTGGCTACTTATTGTCAATAGAAGCAATATTTAAGTTTTTAAGGTTGTTTGCTCTTTAGAAATATCATAGCAACATTATTAATGAGGGAAACTTTCTATTTATCTTCTCAGTATTTGCTTAAATCCAAGGAAGACTTTTAAGTCCCATTTTCAGGGACTTTTACCTTGTGGTCAGTCTGTAGTTGTCAATGTTATATTTGTTAGATATTCTCTATTAAAACTCGGAACAAATCTTAATTATTTAAGTTATATTTGATCATTCAAGATCCTCTATAAGGCCTATTTGATGCAAACCATGCAGCTTGCACTGTACCAGGGAAAAGGAAAATCTGACACAAATGTTGTACCCAAGAAAAAGTTAGTTGGAGAGATAACAAAATAGTTAAGACTAAGTACAAAACTGAAAAAGTTCAGTATGAAAGATCTGCATAGAGAAAGACCTATGGAGTTTGTAAAAAGACATTCAATGGTAACAGACCTTGAAGACTGACTAAGATGTAGTCATGTGGATCAACAAAGCCAATTACTCCATTGAGTCAATAACTTAGATTTGTCCACCCTGCAAAGAGAAACTACAAATACCACAGAAACAAGAGCACTGATCTCCCTCCTCGCTAACTAGAAAGCAGCCAGGTTTGTAGTTTAAATCTAAACTTCTTAAACCTTGCATTGTAAAGTCTAAAAGAAGTTCTCAGGAACTCAAAATACTTTAACGCCCACCTCCAAGTGTGTGTGTATGTGTGTGTGCATGCCTGTGAGTGTACATGTATATAAAAGAATTGAGAAAACTAGGATATGTTTAATGACTAAGTTCCCTTTGATATATCCTATAGCTAGATACATGGAACATGTTGCCTTTGCCCTCTTCACAGAGATAGTGGCTAAGTTCACACTATGTCCAGTTTTAATTGACCATGCTAAATGGAAGTCTTTGGAATTGCCGGAATCCTTCTTAGTAATAAACTTTAAGCAACAAGAGGCCACTGTTCTAATTAAGGAAATTGTTGAAGTAGGAGTTTTAATTACTATTCACTCAGTTTTTAGGCTTCCTTCTAGCAACTACATAAGGCAGATGGCTTCTGGTGAATAGTAGAGAATCAAGGAACAAATCAGATATTTTCTCTAATTGCTTCATCTATACCTAATATGGATTGCATCTCAATGCCAAGAAA
>NW_006408747.1:1690129-1694558 GCF_000296735.1 Chrysochloris asiatica | reverse complement strand
GTTATGTGCCGTGGAGTCAGTTCCAACTCACGTATAGGGTTTCGGAGGAGTGGAACTGTTTACCCGAGCAGAAAGCCTCATCGTTCTCCCGAAAAACTGCTGGCCCGACTAGTAACCACTACGCTGCTAGAGAGAGCAGTATACTTTGGCCAAAAAGCTATAAATTCTGAAATAAAAACTAAATATATCTAAACTGGAAGCAATTCAATTCTCAAAGTCAATAAAAGGGCAAATAATATTCTTTTAATGAACGTATTTACCTACAGTAAAAATTCGAAGTGTCAACCTAGTCTTCATTTTAGTTGAAAATTTCAGTTGTTGTGTTATATAACTTAGAAATATCAAATACCAATGAGAAAATTCTCATCTGTGGTATAAAATAAAACAAATGTGAATGGAAATGTACTTTTAAATTTTTTCTCTTTTTGAAATCTATGGGGAAATCACCATTAATGTTGAGGAAACCAAGCTGAATGAAGTTAGAACTGAGCTGTATCAGAATTAGATCGTTTTATTTTCTACATTTTCCACCAGTATCTGTAAGGGCAAAGTGATAGAGAGTACTAAGCGATTATGTGGTGTCAATGGAATCGATGTAAATACACAGTCTGATAACTAGGTCCCCAAACTCCATTCTGTATCTTTTTTAATATATATTTAAGTTTTGAAAATTTCACCCAGCTTTGTTCAAATAATTGCCTTCATTCTCTACCTTGCTTATGTAGACAGAGCCCTAAAATAAAGTAAATAATTCATATAGGCTTCTATAGCCATTTTTTATATTTCCAATATATACTCATTAAGTCATATTTTATCATATCTAATATTATTCCTAAGTTATGATTTTTTGAAATATTCTAATTGCAGATGAGCAGAAAAGTGATAAAACCCAAACAGATATCTTTTTTCTGGCAGAGGGAATCAGCTTATGTTTTATAAAGCATGTTGTTGTTGTTCTTGTTAAGTGCCAACCAGTTGGTTCTGACTCATAGCGACCCTGTATAGGGTTTCCAAGGAGCAGCTGGTGGGTTTAAACCGTCATCCTTGCAATTAACAGTCCAGTGCTGATCCTACAGTGCTACATCAAGACTTTATAAAACATATGAAAGGTCAAAAATTAAGTTCGGCTTTATCCAGTAAGATTCAAACATGATTAATATCATTTCATATGTATATTGAAAGGATTATTATTTGGAATTTAGGAAAATATATTTATACAAGGGGGCGTCATAAAGTTCATGGGAAAACAATTAAAAGATAACGGAATTTTTCCATAAACTTTTGAAGTCCCCTTGTATGTAGTTATTGATGCAAAGTTGCTTTGTAGAACAAAAAGGTGAGGATATTTATAATCTGAAGCTATTCACTTGTAATTTTATATATATACATACATGGATATAGAGAGAGTGTCTGTGTATCATGGTGTGGCACTGTGGTTTAATGTGCTGGACTGCAAATTTGGTTTGAACTATAAAGTCAGCAGTTCAAGCTCACCAGATGCTCAGGATAAACCTTACAGAGGTTGCTATGGTTAAGAACTGACTCGATGGCACCTAACAACAATATATATATATATTGGAGTCTGGTGGTTCTGTAGGCTAAGCAAAGGACTGTAAACCACAGGTCACAGTTAGAGTCCACGAGTCAATCCATGGGAGAAAGGTGAGGCTTTCTGCTCCTACAAAGATTTATAGCCTCTGAAACCCTAAATCAGAAGTAACTCAATGGCAGGTACAACAATAACAGCTAACTGCAAGGTCATTGGATGAAACCCACTTAGGAAATCCTCTACAGGGTCCCTATGAGTCAGGACTGACTAGATGGCACTTAACAACAACATATATATGCAATGCATTGGAATTATGGTGTTTGTAATGAATGTTGAATATATAGTGGACTGCCAGAAGAATGAAAAAAAAATCTGATTTGAAAGAAATACAGCCAGAATGTTTCATTAAAAATAAGATTGCTCATGTACTTTAGACATGTTTTCAGAGTGACCAGTCCCTGGAGAAGAACATCATGCATAGAAAAGTAGATGGCCATCCCTCATGGAGATGGACTGATACAGTGCATTCAACAATGGGCACATACATATCAATTATGTGGATGGTGAAAGACTGGGCAGTGTTTCCTTCTGCTGTATATAGAATTGAAAGCAGCTAAAAACAATATATGTCTCCTAGGTAATCTAATAATCCTATGCAATTTGAGTATGGATAATACATATTTCAATTTAAATAAGTTTTACTTTATAGTATTCTTACCCATTAAGATGTAAAATAATATTTAATTTAAATTGCAACTACATATCACTTGTAAACAAATTATAGAACAAAGTAGGAATATAAAGTTCAACATTGCATAAAGTGTCCTATATACATTACATAAAGTCTCCTATATTCCTAGTGTGGTGCTGTTGGTTAATGTATTGGACTTAAATGTTGGTTTGAACTGCAAGGTCGGTGGTTCAAGCCCTCCAGCTGCTCCTCAGAAACCCTATACGGGGTTGCTATGGATCATAACCAATTCAACAGCACTTAATAACAACAACAACAACATATATATTTCTAGCAACTAAAATAGCTCTATGCTAGATACAAAGTTCTTAAAAGAATAATAAGGAGTAAATTTGGAAAAGAAAAACTGTAAGATCCTCACTGAGTTATAAAGTTTGTCCCACCATAGAACAAGGTTATCTCTGAAATTACAAGGCAGTGAATTCAGAACTATAAAAAAGAAATATTAATCCATAACCTTTAGTTAACCTGTAGCTACAGTTCCACGGGAGGTCATAAAATCAAATTCTGTAGTTGGATTTAAAAGTTGGATAATTTTATTAGCACACATATTATTAGGGTTCAAGCTCATTGCCTTCAGAAACTGCATTAGAATTCTCTGTTCATTCACATGAGTGTACTAATAGGAAGTACTATATGCTGTCCTAGAGGTGAATCATTCATTCCTTGAAGTCAAAGAATACTATTTTCTACATTAGTCTCATTTCTAACATGGTTAAAAGTATAGGCAAGAGGAAGCTATCTTCATAAACAAGATTTTTTGTATTGTTTTCTTATGGAGTTTTCCCATGAACTCGCAGGCCCTCCTCATGCACAATAAGTGTACATTTATTAAACCAATAGCATCAGATATAAAAGTTTACTCACATGGGATATCAAAGAGAATGTCCGATGTTTTCCGCATTCTTTTGAGTCACCTCTCTTTGGAATGGACACAAATACGGATCTCTTCCAATCAGTCGGTCAGATAGTTGACTTCCAAATTTCTTGGCATAGATGACTGAGTGCCTCCTGTGCTGCCTCACTTTCTTGAAAGATTTCAATTTTTATTCCATCAATTCCTGGTGCCTTGTTCTTTGCCAATTCTGTCACCTTGGACTTCTACCATCAGGGTCATTGGCTCTTGAGCATATGCTACTTCTTGAACTATTTTGACATCAACCATTTCCTTTTGGTACAGCAACTCTGTGTACTCCTTCCATCTCCTTTTTTATTTTTTATTTTTTTTCATCCTTGAAAGTTTATTGGTCCAGTATTCAGATGTATAAACTGCAGGCTTTGGTTATAGTTCTTCATGACTGATGGTATTGATAAGTGGTGACAGAAATCAAACTTAGTAAGTGCATGTGTGAAATATATTTGGCAATTTTCAGAGGTTTCTTCACACCTCGTGTTTTTGAGTAAAATCCTGTAGTTTGTGTTGTGCAAACCTGCTTCTATTCCAGGTGTGACTCAGGGAAGAAAGGAGGTGTGACCCAGGGGAAGATAAGGGGAAGACACATAGAACTCTGTGTGGACCTGTGGTGGACAACTCTGTGGAATGTGGATTCTGAAGTGACCTTGATAAAGCCCAGGGGTCCAGCTCTTTGTCACCTCCCAACCTACCACCCTACATGTACTACACTAACATTTTCAGAAGGGAATTTCCTCCTCTTTCCTGTGACCATGTCAAACCTAAGTCAGTGTATTCTGTTTCCTTTCATTCTCTTTATGTTCATTTTATTTAATCTCTTGTTTCTGTGTATACAAATAGTCTGAAATGGTACTCTCGATGGAAAGTTTTTTTATCATAAAATTATAAGCTATGATCAGAAATCATAGTTTTTTGTTTTTTTGTTGTAATGTTTGTTTTTTTTTTAATGTTTTATTGTGAGTTATGTGATAGTTTACATGGGAAAACATTAGTTTTACATTCATCCTATCGCATATAATTTCATTGCTATGGTTACAATATCCTCCATGCATCATCAACCAACCAAAGGGTATACATTACACGGTCTGCCTGCCCCACGGTCATCAGAACACAGCCCTTCTCCCTCTCTGTGTCTAAAATCCCCAACAGCTCCATCTCTCCACATCATCATCTCTGCCTCCATCTCAGGCATCACTGCTTCTCTGGGTAGGGTTCC
>NW_006408747.1:1687820-1688382 GCF_000296735.1 Chrysochloris asiatica | reverse complement strand
TGAGTCTTAGTCTTGGAAGGGGATTTGTGCTGAGGGGACCCGGCCACTTGCCTTGATGTTTCCTGGGCAAACAACTTGTTTGTTCTTGTAGTAACAGTCAGTCTGCCTGTATTGTTTGGTATTTTTCCTGTAGGTCTTTCTTTCAAGAAGTATCTTCTGTTCTTCTAGCCGCTCCAAGCTGATCCTGGAAATTTCAAGTGGATATTTCCCATCTCTGAAGATCTGGATGTGGTTCAGGCTTCTACCTATAATCTTATGTATTGCAAAGACTCCACAGGAAGCCTCCTTCGCTGGGCACGTTGTAGCCTCATTTTAGGTATTCCAACCAGTTATAGGCAGAAGACAGACTTACAAGCTTTCTATGGTGATGTTTCTTGCTATTCCTTTCTCTCCCCCTCCAGTGTCTATTTTATAATAAAAGTTCCATTTTCTTTTGATTCTTTCTGCAATCATTCAATAATTTGCCCAGGCAATCCTTCATTAACAGAAGTTGAGGGTTGAATTTTTTCTTCTGTTCCCTCAGCTTAAGTAATGCTGAACATGTTCTTCTCTTTTGGTTTTC
>NW_006408747.1:1680706-1682081 GCF_000296735.1 Chrysochloris asiatica | reverse complement strand
CAGTCTTCTTCTGTAAACATTTACATACAACCTTGGAAATCTATGGGGAAGTTCTAATCTATCCTTCAGGACAGCTATGAGTTGAAATAGTCTCAACAACACCAGGTTTGGTTGTGGAATGAAGTATGAATTGGATCGCATAACCAAGATTGTGGTTTGAACTCAGAGGCTCAGTGGCTCCACAGAAGAAAAACCTGGTGATTGATTCCATTAAAATTTCAGTCAAGAAAACCCTATGGAGCAGTGATACTCTGGAACATGTATAACTACTATGAGTTGGGGGCCAATTCAATAGCAGCCAACAATATGAAGTTAGTGTGCTATATGGTTACTATCATACGAATTGTCTCCTCAAAGGAAGAAGTGCAAGAAAAATTAAAGATTATAATAAGTCTTATACTGAATAGAGGATGGCTGACAAATCTGGCTAAGATAAAACCCTAGCTTAGTTTGAAAAGGTCCAGGGTACTAATAAAGGCATTCCTTAAATACAGAGAGGTCAGTTTTTCACTCACACAGACACTGCCCATAAGTAAGAAATTCAGGTCTAGTTGCTTATTTGGGTTTTGGCAAAATCACATTCCTTCTTTGAAGAATGCTGTTAGTTCCATAACAAAGTCAACAGAAACAAGTCTCATATAGAGTGGAACAGAAGAAAGCATTAAAAGGTGTATGGAGCAAGGAAACGATATACGATGGGATCAATGTGAAGCTAATGTCCTCCCATGAAAACTATCATATAATTCACAATAAAGCATTAAAAAAAAAATGTGTATGGAGAAAAAAGAAGAAAAGATGTATGGAGATTGATCAAAATGCTTTCACCACAGAAAGGCATCAGATAATTCGAAAGCTAGACCAATCAACTATGTCTATCTTGAATGACATCAGGGAGACCTCTAAATGTGGAAGAGACAATACAAAAATATCTCTGATAAAAATTAAATGCTACATTAAAGAGCACATTAAGGTGTGAAGTTCAGGGGGTCCACTGTTCACACAAGCAAGTTGTCCATAGAATCAGTGACAGAACCCTCCAAACATGTCCCTTCCACTAATTGCTTTTTAGCCCAAGTCCTGTGATTCTTCCCCAGTCAGGACAAAGCAATCTCTTGGTTGGCTGATAGGAGTTTCTGATATTAGGACTATGTTATTGTTTTTGCTTCTGCTTCTGCTGCTGCTGCTGCTGCTGCTGCTGCTGCTGCTGCTGTTGTTGTTAAAGTCTTTCA
The DNA here is from genome assembly GCF_000296735.1 of Chrysochloris asiatica. Lineage (NCBI taxonomy): Eukaryota > Metazoa > Chordata > Mammalia > Afrosoricida > Chrysochloridae > Chrysochloris > Chrysochloris asiatica. The sequence goes on along the minus strand of NW_006408747.1, from coordinate 1,680,852 downwards.
CATCTGTTCCAACTCATAGTGACTCTATGCACAAAAGAATGGAACACTGCCTGATCCTGCCTCCATTATTAAAATTCTTGTTATATTTGAGCTCATTGTTGCTGTCACTTGTCTCTCCATTGCATTGGGGGTCTTCCTCTTTTTTA
>NW_006408747.1:1677954-1679106 GCF_000296735.1 Chrysochloris asiatica | reverse complement strand
TTGGAAATGCCTGAGAAGGAATTCAGAAAAATGATTATAAAATGTATCAAAACACTATACAATGCAGTTGAGAAAAATAAGGAAGAACTCAGGAAAATGCTACAGGAATAATCAAATAAGATAGATACAGCATTGGAAACAATTCAAAGACTACAGAAAGAGGTCCAAACAATTAATAATAGAATATCAGAAGTAGATAATACCCTGAAAGGGCAAAGGAGTAGAATTGAAGAGATAGAAGCCAGAACTAGTGAGCTAGAAGATACATCTCTCAACACTACTAAGATAGAAGAACAAGCACAAAAAAAAGGATAAAAAAATCTGAAGAAGGCCTAAGAATCATGTTGGACAGCACGAAGAGGAATAACTTAAGAATTATTGGCATTCCAGAACAGGAATAATCACACAAGTCCACAAAGGAGATAGTTGAAGACCTTCTGTAAGAAAATTTTCCTAATATCCTGAAAAGTGAAAAGATAAGCATTCAAGAACCTCAATGAACCCCATGATTGATAGACCCTAAAATAAATCACCAAGACATATAATAATCAAACTCTCCAAAATCAAAGATAAGGACAGGATCTTGAAGGCAGCTAGTGAAAAGAGAAATGTAACATACAAAAGCAAGCAAATCAGATTAAGCTCAGATTTCTCAACAGGAACCATGCAGATAAGAAAGCAATGGGGAGACATATATAAAATTCTGAAAGAAAAACACTGCCACCCAAGAATCCTCTACCCAGCAAAGCTGTCAATCAAATATGATGGTGTAATCAAAACATCCCAGGATAAGCAGAAGCTAAGGGATTTTGCCAAAGCCAACCCTGCTATGAAAAACATCCTAAAGGAAGTTCTATGGACTGAGAACCAACAAGGACAACAACCACAGAATGACGTATGTGGCAGCATCACCCTGAACTCAATCGACAAATGGAAGAGTCTAGAACAGAATAAAGGTATAAGAACAGAGGATCTGGGAGGTCAGTCTATGATCAAAACAGTTACAATGTGAAAGAAGGTAAACTCAGAGGTACAGAGATCCAGGTGGTGAGAAGGTCAGGTAGATTACTGGATAAAATAGATTGTCTTAATTGGAGGGTAGAACTAATGGAATATAAGGTAACCACAATGGGAGTTGGGGTTGGGGGTTTA
>NW_006408747.1:1673033-1674386 GCF_000296735.1 Chrysochloris asiatica | reverse complement strand
TTCGCAGCCCGATTCATAACCACTACACTATCAGAGCTCACTGTTTATGTTGTTGAAAAGGTTTTACAATGAATAAGTCATTGGTCTTGCAAAATTCTATCATAGGATCTCCAGCATCATTTCTATCACCAAGGCCATATTTTCCAACGACGGATCCTTCTGCTTTGTTTCCATCCTTCGCATTCCAATTGCCAGTGATTATCAATACACCTTGATTGCATGTTTGATCAATCTCAGACTGAAAGTTGCTAGGATTCTTCTATTTCATCGTCACTGGCTTTAGTGTTTTGTATGTAAACATGAATAATAGTGGGATTAACAGACCTTTTGTGAAGTCATTGGATATTACCTTATCACAGACAGCCATTGTACTTCACGATAGATCTTGAAATGCTCTTTTTCACAATGAATGCAACTCCATTCCTCTTCAATTTGTCATTCCCGGCATATCAAACATATGATTGTCTGATTTGAAATGGCCAATACTAGTCCATTTCAGTTCACTAATGTCTTGGATATTGATCTGTATGCATTCCATTTCATTTTTGACAACTTCCAATTTTCATAAATTCATATTTTGCACATTCCAATTTCCAATTATTAATTGATGTTTGCAGCTGTTTCTTCTTATTTTGAGTTGTGCCCCATCACCAAATGAAGGTCCTGAAAGTTTTGTTCCATTCGTATCATCATGGTCGACTCTTCTTTGAGGAGTCAGTTCTTCTTCAGTCATATTTTGAGTGTGTCCCAACCTGAGGCATTCATCCTCCAGTGCTATATCTGACAATGCTGTTATGCCATTCATACGGTTTTCAGTGGCTAACCATTCAGAAATAGTCTGCCTCTCCTTCTTCTTAGTTTGCCTTAGTCTGGAATCTCCACTGAAACCTGACCATTTGGGTGACATTGTTGTGATTTAAAATACCAGTGGCATAGTTTCCAGCATCACAACCACACACAACCACGAGAGTCCAACAAACGGACAGATGAGTGGTTGTCTATATTACTGTTTCATAATTGCCAGCTGTATGTCTTATTGACAGTGAAATAAATAAAATAAAATAAAATAAAATAACAACAAAAGAAGGGAAAAAACAGTTTGAAATTTTGCCTGACTTGAGAGATACTTATTTAGCAACAGAATGAGAACTACACTCCTGATCTCATAGGAATACTTGGATATTTACAGATTTTGGACTATTGTTGTTAGGTGCCATCGAGTTGATACCAACTAGTAGTGGTAGCGTAGTGGCTCCGAATCGGGCTGCGAACCTTAAGGTCAGCGGTTCGAAACTACCAGCCGCTCCACGGGAGAAAGATGAGGCTTTCTACTCTCGTAAAGATTTACACCCT
>NW_006408747.1:1669817-1671147 GCF_000296735.1 Chrysochloris asiatica | reverse complement strand
ATCAATTCTGATTAATAGTGACCCTGTGTAGGGTTTCTGAGGCTGTAAATATTCATAGGAGCAGAAAGCCTCATCTTTCTCCCATGGAGCACTTGATGGATTAGAATTACTGACTTTGTGGTTAGCGCTCAATGCGTAACTCACTAAGCTACCATGGAAGTACCTAATAGTCAAAAAAATCAAACAACGTATTACATTAAGCAAATCTTCTGCAAAAGACCTCTCTATAGTTTTCAAGAGCAAACATGACAGTTTAAGGACTAAACTGCACCTGACCCAAGTCATGGTATTTTTAATCACCTTATATGCTTGTATGGAGTCCTGGTATGGAACTATAAAATAATTACTGGACCACAAAGTCTGTCTGAACCACAAAGTTAACAATTTTAACTCAGCAGATGCTCTTTGGAAATACTATACAGGGTTGCTATGAGTTGGAACCAACACATCGGCACTTAACAACAACAACATATGCATGTATCTAAAAGCTAGACAGTGAATAAGAAAGACCAGAGAAGAACTGATGCATTTGAACTATGCTTTTGGCAAAAAATATTCAAAGTACCATGGACTGCCAGAAGAGCAAACAAATCTGTATTGAAAGAGGTATAGCCAGAATGCTACTTAAAAGTGATGAGGAGGAGAAGGGATCAGTCTCTGGAAAAGAACATCATGTTTGGTAAAGTGCAGAGTCAGTGAAAAAGAGCAGATCCTCAATTTGGTGGACTGACACAGTTGTTTCAATGATGAACTCATAAACAGCAATTGTGAGGGTGCTGCAGGACCAGGCAGTGTTTCATTCTGTTGTATATAGGGTTTCTGTGAGTCAGAATCTTCTCGTCAGCACCTAACACAATAATAACAACTGTGGGGATTCAGAAAAATGAAAATAGGTCATGTGTATATTAAAAGAATTCAGTTTCAGCTCAGAAAGAGGATTGGTGTACTAAGGTAGATGCTTTAATCAGATTCCTTATCTAACTAGCAGAATTCTTGAAACCAACAGGAATTCAGATTCAAAGAAGGTTTTTCCTAGTATGAGGTTGTTGTTGTTAAGTGCCATTGACTCAGTTCCAACTCATAGCAACCTTATATTGGGTTTCTGAGAAACTGCTGATGGTTTTAAACTACCAACGTTTCCATAAGCAATCCAGTGCTTATCCTACAATACCATACAATGGCACCTTAACACCTAGGCTGCAATATGTGGAACAAGCAATAGAATCCAAAATTTCCTGAACAAAGTTCTCTATGAAAGAGGTCAGAAAGTTTCTTTAAAAATGGAATTAAATAGTAACAGAAATTTTCCACAAGCTTTTTGAAGCCCCCA
>NW_006408747.1:1667324-1668144 GCF_000296735.1 Chrysochloris asiatica | reverse complement strand
AGCTAATGGTCTCCCATGTAAACTATCACATAATTCACATAAAAAAAATTTTTTTAAAGGTGGTAGACTAGGAAGAAAGCCCTTGCAATCTACTTCCAAAAATGAGCCAATGAAACTTTATGGATCACAACAAAACATTATCTGATATGGTTCTGTAAGATGAGCCTCTTAGGTTGAAACACACTACAGAGTAGCAGTAACATGGTTTTAGGTGCCATTGAGTCATTTCCAATCCTTAGCAACTCTATATACAACATAACGAACCACCACCCTGCCCTGTGCCATCCTCATAATTGCTGCTAAGGTTGAGGCCGTTGCTGATACCACTGTGCCAATCCATCTTTTGGGGGGTCTTCCTCTTTTGCACTGACTCTTTTGTCCTTCTCCAAGGACTGGCCCTCTTGATAATATGTCCAAAGTATGAAAGATGACATCTGATCATCTTGGATTCTAAGGAATATTCCGGTTGTACTTCTTCCAACACAGAATTATTTGTTCTTCTGGCAGTCCATGGTACGTTTAATATTCTTTCTCAATACCATAACTCAAATGCATCAATTTTTCAAATCTTCTAGTCTTCCTTATTCATTGTTGAACATTCACATGCATATAAGGCCACTGAAAATACCATGGCTTGGATCAAGCTCACATTAGTCCTCAAACTGACATTTTTGTTCTTGAACTCCTTAAACACATTTAGTGCTGGAGATTTGTTGAATGCAATACGTCATTTGATTTCTTGATTGCTGTTTCCATGAGTGTTGTTGATGGAGCCAGGCAACATGAAGTCTTTCACAACTTCAATCTCTTCGCCATTTAT
>NW_006408747.1:1666396-1667224 GCF_000296735.1 Chrysochloris asiatica | reverse complement strand
ATGCATGGAGGGGATTGTAATCATTGAAATGAAATGAAATACGATAGGATGAATGTTTAGCTAATGGTCTCCCATGTAAACTATCACATAATTCAATGATTTTTTGCTTGGATCAAAGATCAAAGCCACAACATTAGACTTAAACATTTCCACAATCGTGAAAAGAGCACAAGATTGGTAATGTTTTGTTCTATAATACATAAGATTGCTATGATTGGGTGACAATGGCTATAAATAAAGAGACAGTAAGAAAGACAAAGAGAGAGATTTATTTTAATGAGTTAATTTATATGATTGTGGAACTAATAAGTCCAAAATATGTTGGCCAGATAAGAGGCTGAAAAATTGGTATAATATGTTTTTGTCGTGAGACTGAATTTTACCCTTAAAAACCTTCAATTTATTGAATAAGGCTTATCCATATCATCAAGGTTAATCTCCTTTATTAGAACCAACTGATTGTAATTGATAATCACATCAACAAAATATTTTCACAACAACATCTAAACTACTATTTGACCAAACAACTGGGCATCATAGACTAGAAAAGTTGACACATAAAATTAACCATGCCTGAGGAGCAAACATTAATCTCTACTTAACAGATACATGGTGTAACAAAGGATTTGTAGGTTTATTTATACTCTTAAATAAAAACAAGAATGTGGAAACTTTAATCTGTCCAATGAGAAAATAGTTGGGTGACTGGATTAACTCTTCCAATTGATATAATACTTAGGAAAACTGGACAGTGTAATCATAATGCTGACACTAAAACCAGGTAAAGACATCACTAAAAAAAAAAAAAAAACAATAATAAAACACAAA
>NW_006408747.1:1661798-1662385 GCF_000296735.1 Chrysochloris asiatica | reverse complement strand
TGGCATCATTGATGGCATCAAGTGTGGCAGCGGTAGTGAGGTTGGCCCAGGATCGGACATTGTTTTGTTCTGCTGTGCATGGGGTTGCTATGAGTTGGTTCCGAATCTATGGCATCTGACAACAACAACAACAAACATATTTCTAGTATTCACCATACAAACAAGATTCATTTGCTGTCAGCGATGATATTCCTCATTCCACATCTTTACCTGGATCTGAACTGAAGCTCTGGCAACAACCTGTCAATGTGTTGTTGCAGCCACGTCTTAATTATCATTAGCAAATTTTTTACTGGCATGTGATATTAATCATGCTGTCATATGATTTCCACACTCTGTTGAGTCACCTCTCTTTGGAATGGACACAAATATGAATTTCTTCCAATTAGTTGACCAGATAGCTGTAATTCAAATTACTTGGCAAAGATGAATGAGTGCCTCCAGTGCTGCATCAAATAGTTGAAAGATTTCAATTTGTATTCCATCAATTCCCAGAACCTTGTTCTTCTGCAATGTACTCAGTGCACATTAGACATTTGCCTTCTGTACCACTGGTTTCTGAACATATGCAACCTTTTGAAATGGTT
>NW_006408747.1:1658522-1659434 GCF_000296735.1 Chrysochloris asiatica | reverse complement strand
TAGTGATGTTAAGTGGTTTTCATTACAGTCATGGATATTATCCTACCACAGAAAGCATTATACATCAAGATAGATCTTGAAATGTTCTTTTGCATTATAAATGTAATACTATTCCTCTTCAATTTGTTATTTCTGGCATAGTAAACCATGTGACTGTCAAAATAGCCAATACCTGTCCATTCTAGCTCACTACTGCCTACGATAGCAATGTTTATGTGTTCCATTTCATTTCTGACAACTTCCAATTTTCTTAGGTTCATATTTTGTATGTTCCATGCTCTAATTATTAATGGATGTTTGCAGCTATTCCTCCTCATTTTGAGGGCCCCATTGGCATATGAGGGTCTTGAAAGCTTAATTCCATTCACATCATCTTGGTCACTTCTACTTTGAGGTGCAGGTCTGTCCCATTCACATTTGTGTGCCTTCCCTTTTGAGGTGCTCATCTTCTGGTACTCTATCTGATTATATTCTGGTGCTATTCATAGTGTTCCAATATTCAATATTGTGGTGCTTTCTGACAGTGTTTCACTGATATTAATATGGTTTTCAGTGTCTAAGTATTTGGAAGTAGTTCCCCTCTCTTTTTCTGAGTCTGTTTTAGTCTGGAAGATCAACTGAAACCTGTACACCATGGGTGACACTTCCAGCATTCAAAACACCAATACCATAGCTTCTATCATCACAGCAACACACGAGCCACCACAGTATGACAAACTGACAGGCAAGTGTAAATATGAAATACATAGGAATAAATCTAACCAGAGAAGCAAAAAACATATACAAAGAAAATTACAAAACATTACTACAAAAAACTACAAATATGACCTATACAAAGAAGATTACAAAACATTACTACAAGAATGGAGTCCTGTTTGAATCTTGGTTTTCCTTGCATTATATTATAAAATA
>NW_006408747.1:1655113-1656742 GCF_000296735.1 Chrysochloris asiatica | reverse complement strand
CACTATACTTATTCAACCTGTATGCTGAGCATATCATCCAAGAAGCTGGGTTCTATGAAGAAAAACGTGGCATCAGGATTGGAGGAAGACTCATTAACAATCTGCAATATGCAGATGATACAACTTTGTTTGCTGAAAGTGAAGAAGACTTAAAACATTTACTGATGAAGATCAAAAAGCACAGTCTTCCGAATGGTTTCCATCTCAATGTAAAGGCTCCATCTCGATGGCACCTAACAGCATCAACAAATACTGGAGGAAGACTTACTTACAATCTGTCATATACAGATAATACAACTTAGGTTGCTGCAAGCAAACTGGTTTTAAATTACTGATGAAGATCAAAAGATTGAAGTTGTCAAATACTTCATTTTGCGTAGCTCCACAACCAACATGGAAGAAGCCATCAAGAAATCAAATGACATGTTGGATTAAGCAAATCTGCTGCAAAAGACCTCTTTGAAGTAATTAAGAGGAAAAAGATCAGTTTAAGACTAAGTTCTCTTCGGAAACCCCATACAGGGCTGCTATGAGTCAAACCAACTTGATGGAACTTAACAACAAAAGAAGAGGTGGAAACATTGGGCCCCTGGAGATCATCAGGATGAACCCTCTGGGGACGCATGTAGAACTCTCCAAGGAAACTCTCCAGCAGTAAAAAAGAGAGGGTAGGAACAAAGTGCATCAGATTAGAAGAGGTTCTGCACACTTTGAAACTGTTTCTTTCAAAGATTTTTTGCTTTAATGCTCAGATCAGTAGCAGTCCCCAGAGCTGTGGCCACAGCCAGAGCCCCAGGACCGCTGACCACTGCCATTGTTACTGCAGGTGAAGCTCTGGAGGCGGCATTAGTGGAACCTGCTAGTGGCTCAGGCAACAGCTAGTCTCAGAGCTGTAACCAGAGCAACACCCAGAACTTGAACTACAACTGGAAGAGACTGGGGATGAGCACTATGTGGGACTTCTCAAGGGGCACTTGGGTGACTTTCCAAGGGGCTGACACTGCTGCTAGTTCTGCTGGCAGGACATCTTGGCAAGATGGCAGTGAGTCTGATCCTGTGGAGGCAGGAAAGGGCTCTTGTGGTGGCTGTGCCAATTCCAGGCCTTTTTAATGCCTAAATACTTTGAAATATATTCTGTAAGGTGCCATCGAGTCAGCTTCAACTAAAGCAACCTTATATGCACATCAGAACAAAACACTACCTGGTCCTGCACCATCTTTACAATAGTTATGCTTGAGACATTGCTGCTGCCACTGTGCCAATCCATCCTAGTGGGGGTCATCCTCTTTTTTGATGACCCTGCACTTTACCAGGGGATGTCTCCAGGGACTCATCCCTTCTGATTGTTGTTGTTGTTGTTGCTAGGTGCGATCAAGTCGGAACCAACCCATAGTGACCTTATGCACAGCAGAACAAAACACGGCCCAATACTGGGCCAACCTAACTACTGTTGCCATGCTTGAGTCCATCTATGCTACCACTTGGCCAATCCATCTCGTTGGGGGTCTTCCTCTTTTTCTCTGACCCTCCATCTTACCAAATATGATATCCATCTCCAGCGACTGGTCCTTCCTGAGAATATGTCCAAAGTATGAGACACGAAGTTTGGCCATCTTGGCCTCCAAGGAG
>NW_006408747.1:1653522-1654813 GCF_000296735.1 Chrysochloris asiatica | reverse complement strand
TCTCCGTTGATAAGAATGTTGTTTATTGGTCCAGTGGTGAGGATTTTTGTTTTCTTTACATTGAGATGTAATCCATACCAAAGGCTGTGTTCTTTGATAACATGCCCGAAGTGGAGAGATGAAGAAGTCTCACCATCCTGGCTTCCAAGGACTATTCTGGCTGTACTTCTTCCAACAGATATTCTTGTTCCTCATGCAGTACATGAGACTTTCAATGTTTTTGTCTAACACCACAAGTCTTATACATCAGTTCTTCTACAATCATCCTTATTTATTTTCCAAATTTCACATGCGTATGAGGCTACTGAAAAGACCTTGGGTCAGATGTACCTTAGTCCTCAAACTGATATCTATGTTCTTAAATACTTGAAAGCAGTCCCTTCTAAGAGATTTGTCTAATGCAATATGTCTTTTGGTTCCAGTGCAATACATCATTTGATTTCTTGACTACTACTTCCATGAGCCTTGATTGTGAATCCAAGGCAAATGAAGTTTTTGAAAACTTCAATCTTTTCTCTATTTATCATGATTTCAATTATTGCTCCCAGTGATAAGGATTTTTGTTTTCTTTACACTGAAGTGCAATCCATACCAAAGGCTGTGGTTTTAAGTCATCATCAATAAATATTTTAAGTCCTCTTCACTTCCAGGAAGAAAGGTTGTGTCTTCTGGATATTGCAAGTTATTATTGAGTCTTCCTCCAATCCTGATGCCAGGTTCTTTTTCATATAATCCAACTTCTTGAATTATGTGCTCAGCATACAGATTGAATGTTGTTGTTGTTCTTAAGTGCCACCGAGTCGATTGTGACCCAAGGCAACCTGGTATAGGGTTTCCAAGGATAAGCTGGTGAGTTTGAACCACCGACTTTGCAGTCTGACACATTAGCCCACAGCACCACACCAGGATTCCTTGAATAAAGTGTGGTGAAATAATACAACCCTAGCACATACCTTTCCTGATTTGAAGCCATTCTGTATCCCCTTCCTCTTTTTGGAAAACTGCTTCTTGATCTATGTACAGGTTCCTCATGAGGACTATTAAGTGTTCTGAAATATCCATTCTTCTCATTGTTATCCATAGCTGGATATAATCCACAGTTAAAACTGCATAGTCGAGGAACAAACAAGATGGCGGATCGGGTGGACGTGTAGCAGAGAGCTCCGCCAACAACAACACAGAATACCCGAACAAGCAGGCTCAGGGGCTGGTCCCAGAACTCTGAACCACATATAAAGGAATACTTAGAAGGTTGGAAGGCTCACAGCTGGGGGAATCTGTGGCAGAAGCA
>NW_006408747.1:1643431-1652260 GCF_000296735.1 Chrysochloris asiatica | reverse complement strand
TTTTTTTTCATATAACCCAGCTTCTCAGATTATTTGCTCAGCATGCAGGTTGAATAAGTATTGTGAAAAAATACAACCCTGTCACACACCTTTCTTAATATTAAAACATTCAGTGTTCCCATGTTCTGTTTGAATAACTGCCTTTTGGTTCATGTACACAATTAAGAGTTCTGGAATACTCATGAACACAATTAAGTGTTCTGGAATACTCATACTTCACAATGATGTCCATAGCTGGTCATGATCCACACAATAGAAATCCTTTGTGTAGACAATCTAGCACAGGTAAACATCTTTCTGGTATTCTCTGTTTTCAGCAAAGATCCATCGGACATCAGCAATGATATCTCTCATTCCATGGCCTCTTCTGAATCTGACCTGAACCTCTGGAAGTTCTCTGTCAATGTGTGCTTGCAGCCATTTCTGTATTACCTTTAGTAAAACTTTACTTGCATGAGATATCAAAATATTGTCTGATGATTTCCATATTCCATTGGGTCACCTCTCTTTGGAATGGGCACAAATATGGATCTCTTCCAACCAGATAGTTGTCTTCCAAATTTCTTGGCATAGATGATTGAGTGCCTCCAGTGCTGCCTCACATTCTTGGAAGTTTTCAATTTTTATTCCATCAATTCCTGGTGTCTTGCACTTTCCTCATTCCTTCAATACACCTTGGCCTTCTTCCTTCAGTGTGATAGGCTCTTGATCATATGCTACTTCTTGAAATGGTTGAACAACCACCACTTCCTTTGGTACTGTGACTCTGTGTATTCCTTCCATCTTCTCTTGGTGCTTTCTGCATCATTCAATAACTTGCCCAGAAAATCCTTCAATAATGAAAATTGAAGCTTGAATTTTTTTTTTTTTTTTAAGTTCCCCCAGCTTGAGAAATGCTGAGTGTGTTCTTCCCTTTTGGTTTTTTGACTCCAGATCTTTGCACATTTTGTTGTAATATTTGACCTTGTCTTCTTGAGCTGACCTTTGAAATTTTCTGTTCAGCACTTACGCCTCTTTATTTCTCTGTGGTGGAGAGTAAGTTTCAGTGTCTCTTTTGACATCCATTTTGATCTTTTACTCCTTTCTTGTCTTACTGGCTTTCTTCCTTTATGGTGTTCTTGATGTCATCCCACAACTCTTTGGTTTTCAGTGTTTAATGTATCAAATCTGTTCTTCAGATGATCTCTAAATTCAGGTGGGATATATTCAAGGTCATATTTTGGCTCTCATGGACTTGTTTTCATTTTCTTCAGCTTCAGTTTGAATTTGCATATGAGCAGTTGATGGTCTGGCCTTGTTTTCACAGTTTGCCCTGGCCTTGTTTTCACTGATGATATGGAGCTTTTCCATCGTCTCTTTCCGCAGATGCAGTCAATTTAATTTCTATGTATCCCATCTGGTGAGGTCCGTGTGTATAATCATGTCTTATGCTGTCTAAAGAAGGTATTTGAAATGAACAAATCATTGGTTTTGCAGAATTCTATCATGTGATCTCTAGCATCATTTCTATCACCAAGGCCATATTTTCCAACTACTAATCCTGCCTCTTGTTTCCAACATTTGCATTCCAAGCACCAGTAATGATCAATACCTCTTAATTGCATGTTTGATCAATTTCTGGTTGAAAAAGTTAGTAGAATTCTATTTCATCCTCACTGGGTTTAGCGGTTGGTGCGTAAATTTGAATGCATAGTGGTATTAGCTGGGCTTCCCTGTAGGCACAAGGATATTAACCTATCACAGACAGTGTTGTATCTCATGACTGAACTGAATATGTTCTTTTTGACAATGAATGCAACATTCCTCTTCAATTTGTCATTTCTGGCATAGTAAATCATGTGGTTGTCAGATTAAAAATGCCCAATACCAGTCCATTTCAGCTCACTGATGCCTAAGATATTGATGTTTATGCATTACATTTCACTTTTAAAAACTTCCAATTTTCTCAGATTCATAGTTCATACTTCCATGTTCTGATTTTCAATGGATGTTTACAGCTGTTTCTCTTCATTTTGAGTTGTGCCCTATCAGCAAATGAAGGTCCTGTGGACTTTTCTCCCCTAGGCTTTACTCCATTCGCATCATCAAGGATGATTTTGAGGAGGCAGCTCTATTTTGAGGAGGCAGCTCTTTCCCAGTCACAATTTGGGTGCCTTCCAACCTGAGGGGATCATTTTCTGACACTATATCTGACAGTGTTTCTGTTTTTCCCATAGAATCATTCAATATTGCATGTTGAAGCTTGACTTTCTTCTTCAGTTCTTTCAGATAGAGAAATGCTGAGCATGTTCTTCCCTTTTGGTTTTCCAACTCCAGGTCTTTGCACATTTCACTATGAAAACTCTGGTAGCATAGTGGTTATGAGTCAGGCTGCTAGCCTCAAGGTGAGCAATTCTAAACTACCAGCCATTCCACAGGAGAAAGATGAGGCTTTCTATTCTTATCAAGATTTACAGCTTCGGAAATCCTATGCAGGGTCGCTATGAGTTGGAACCAACTCAATGGCACACTACCAACATTACCAGAGTAGTTGAGAATAGAGGTTGCCTAGCATTCAACATATTGTGATGGCTCATATGTTGCTGTGATGCTGAAAGGTAAGCCGCCAGTATTTCAAATACCGCTCAAGCATTTTGGCCTTTCCTCAATACTTTGCCAAGGTAGTTTTAATATTTTTGTTTCATATACTGTAAACCATTACTACCTATAAGCTTCAGGAATTCACCTCAGCAGCATATTAAGACAGTTTCATATGTCCTTGTCAAGTGACCTAAATTTAGCATCCCATGCTATTACAAATTTCCCTTTCCAGCTATACATGCTGGCTTCCTAATCAAACCTCCAGAACCACTGTAACATGTGGTTTCAAGTCTTCAGTGTGTAAGTTATTTACTTCCTTCTGTAGCAAAGCTTGATTCCTATCACCTGGGAGCTATGTTGAAACCTCACCCTTGTTTCCAGTCTGAAGGTGTCTTAGTTATCTAGTGCTGCTATACAGAAATATCACAACTCTATGGCTTTAAACAAACAGAAGTTTAGTCTCTTACAATTTAGCAGACAAGTCTGAATTCAGAGGACCAGCTCTGGAGAAAGGTCCTTGTCTCCTTCCAATATTTTTAGGCCCTGCACTCCATGGAAATCTCCATGTGTCTTGACTTTCACCATTCTCTGGATCTAGGAGCTACACAATGTGGGGATCTCATGTTCAAAGGACACACTCGACTCCTGTTTCTTCTGACTTGGTGGTAGTGGTTCCCTTTTCCTCTGCTCACATCTTTCCTTTTATCACTTGGAAGATAAAATGTGTTGCATGCTATACCCTTGGAAATCTCCTGTACATCTGATTAGGGCCATAGTGGGATTAAGAGTGGTATATTTCACCCTTGGAGTTCTGGTGTGGCACTGTAGGATAAGCAGTAGAACATAATGTCGTTTGAACCACAAAGTCGGTGGTTCAGAAGGACACCAGCAGCTCCTTAGAAACCTTACATAAGGTCACTATGAATTGGAACCCATTTGATGGCACTAAAACAACAACAATTCCACTCTTAATCCTCTTATTGATTTATAACATCAGGGTACATCATGGAGGATCATTACATAACTGCCAACCCACTGAGAATCATGGTCCAGCCAAGCAGACACAAATTTTGGGGAGGACACACTTCAATCCATAACAAGAAGCAATAAGGAGAAATAGTGGTATATTTGGAAAACAAACATTATTTTTCAAGGTACCTGTCAAGTTGAGGATAATTAACTTTTATAAAGACAAAAGCATCGCTGATTCTATCCTACAGGATAAAAAAGAGTCTAGGTTTCAGGATACACTAGAATAGGCTCATCCACACTGAAGTGCCCATCCCAGTTCTGAGGGTTCCATTCTTTCCTTATGAAGTCCTTTTATTTCAACATAGGAAACTTACAAAACTGGTCAGTCTTTGGTTTTTCTTTTTTAATGGTGTAGCTATCCTAACCTTAATCCCGAGCCTCTTTTTCTTCAGAGTCTGCTGGAAATAAGCGCTCCTTTAAATGCTGCCATGTGTGCTAATCGATTCTTACAGTGTGCCTTAAGTTGATAAATGACTGTTTTGCTTTATTTATTTTTCCTGTTTTTCAAGTCACGTAAGCCAAGTTCCACCTGCCACATATGTCAATACTTCACCTTCCACTTACACCACAAGCCATTCAAGCAAAGATGAAGTATATAGTAACTGTGATGTTAAGTCAAGGTCATAACCACAACAATATGCCCCTGTCACCGAGAGTCCTGTTAGGGATACAGTTCCAGATTCTCATCCTGAGGAGCTATTTTTTACAGCTACTTCAGGTAGCAAATGAGTTACTGGCCTGAATAAAGCAAACATGAAGTAAAGTCTTATGGGTAGGTTTATTTTGGTAAGTAATCCGTAACAGAAGTGAGGGACTGGGTGGGAAGAACAAAGCAAAGCACAAAGCAAACACTTGTTCACGGCTGTGGTTAATTGAGACATGATCCCTTTAGAAACCCTGAGGAGCTGTGTGAAAAGAAACGAAACTGTCAACCTGCAGGAAGAAAGAGGAGAGTATTTATCTAGCAGCTTCTATTACCATTGGTCAGGAGTTGCCCCATGGAGTGTTACTCCCTCACAAGTCCAGATTAGTGTGAGAATGACCAAATAAACTCCACACCACTGAGACAGCAGAGAAGTTCTGAGGGAAGGAAATGAAATACACAGTGCAGCTGCGGCAACTTTTTTTTTAAGAAACCAAATATTGTAATATACTGCTCTTATACTAAATTACAATATAACCAGTTGTCATTGAGTCATGTCCAAGTCATGGCAACACCATGTGTGTCACGGCAGAACTGTTCTCCACAGGGTTCTCAACAGCTCCTTTTCAGAAGTAGATCACCAGATCTTTCTTCTAAGGTGCTTCTGAATGGACCAGAGTCTCCAAGCTATTGGTTAGCAGCCAAGAGCATTAACTGTTTACACCACCCAAGAACACCATTTCATTTATTAAATACTTTTTTGCTTTATTGTTTTAATATCAGATTAATTATATTCAAGAACTTCAGCTCCTAAAAGCTTAGCATTTCAAAGAGGAAAAAGGAAAAGCAAGGGAAAAAAAATCAAGTATATTTGTTGGGGCTTTTTTTCTTTGTTTTCTCTCCTCCTTTTTTTCTTTTTTCATTAAGATAATCCAAAATATTTAAAACAAAAATTAAATGCTTATGGCAAAGCTTTTTTAATAATTTAAAAAATATTTTAGGTTCAAACTCACCAGCTGCTCCCTGGAAACCCCATGCAGGGTCACCATGAATTAGAGCCAATTTAACATTTTATACACATGTATAATTTTTAGCCTAAAATATTTGAAAGGTGTGTATGTATATATATCCATATATGAACTTTTTCCCCCTCTAGACTGTGACTTACACTTTACTGGAGTTAGGAAAATGCATGTAAAAGCACCTGAGTAAATACGTACACTATGTAATCCACTTAAGTGGTGGGAAGAGAGAATCTGCTTGATAACTGTAGAGAAGAATTCAAACCATAGCAAAGAAATGCAGTGATGCATATTTTAGACAAAAGAGTGATTATTCTGCCATGGTCCTGAAATTGAAAAAAGTAATTGAAACCGCTATTCAAAACACCCATTCTCAATTCTAAGTTTCTACAGGGTGTACTATTTGTATCTTACTGATAAACAAATTTTACAAAAATTCTGTGGTTGAATTAGCACTAGATTGAAAGGTTGGTTTGAACTGTAAGGCCAATTCTTCAAGCTCACCAGCTACTCCTCAGAAATGCTATACAGGGTAGCTGTGAGTCAGAACCAACTTGATGGCCTTAACAACAACAAAGTGAGTGTGGAAATAAGAGTGGTTGTAAACGCAGTGTTTAATAGAACACCATTATGAACCTGACACTAACTCCTACAGTAATTTATAGCTTATTTTATAAGAACAGTGTTTTATTAAAATGTAATTTGTTGTTGTTAAGTACCATGGAGTTGGTTCCGACCCATAGCAACTCTGTAAAATCACAAATGTCAACTATATAGTTTGAGGAATGTTGACAAAGGTATGCAACCATCAACGAGATGAAGATGCAAAGCAATTAACCAAAACTTTTCCCTGAAGTCATCTTGAGACTAAACAACTGTTGAGCTTAATTAATAAAGAAGGCATCCTTAGTAGTACATTCTCTGAAAAGAATGTAGAGACCAAATTGACAACAGTAAATCTATAGTCTAGATGAAAAGACTAGGGGAGCAGTGAGTCTAAATTAAAGGTGGTGAGAATTTGAGTAAAAATATATTGTTGACACAAAATTATATATTGTATAATATAACAAAGTTATATTATACAATGTTCACTGTAGAAATTGTTGAATGGGTGCATGTTTTGTTCTGTTTATTTTCACCAAAAATAAAATATGTTTTTAAAGATACAGAACATTTTTTTCACCCTAGATAATTTTTGTGTATTCCTTTTCCAGGCAATCTGAATCCTATACCTGAATCCTGTAAAGCCTAGTTTTTCCTGTAATTGACACTCATATACAAAGTGTCATATAGTATGTTGTATGCCTTATTTTGCTCAGCATGTTTCTGAGATTGAATGTATCTGTACTGCATTCATTTTTATTTTTTTTTCCAAAAAGCAATCTTGCATTGTCTGACTATATTCAGTTTGTTTATGCCTACTTTGTGGATGGAAACTTGGTTGCTTACAGTTTTGTGCTAATAAGAAAGAATTAAGTTGCTATGAACATTCATTCCGTTTCAGTATATACATAGGAGTGAAACTGCTGAATTACAGGTTAAGTGTGTTTTGATTTTATTAGAAATTGCCACTTTTCCAGAGTGCTGTAACCATTTTACATTCCTATCCATGGTATTGGAGTCCTGGTATGGTGCTGTGGGTTAATACACTGGACTGCAAAGTCAGTTTGAACTGCAAGGTCAGTGGCTCAAGCTCACCAGCTGCTCCTTGGAAACTCTATACATAGTCACTATGGGTCAGAACCGACTCGGCACTTAACAACAACAATCCACAGTATTACTCCACATTCTCATTAACAGTTGATACTGACAGTGATTTAAAAATTTTAGCAGTTTAGTACGATCAGTTTTTCATAATTTTAGTCTTTTAGTGGTATATCTCTGTGGTTTTAATTTTCATTTCCCTGATGATTAATGAGGTTGAGAGCCTTTCCATATATTATTGACCATTTGTTTATATTCTCTGTGAAGTGTCTGGTCAAGTCTTCTGCCCTTTTTAACTCTACTTATCTTTAAATTTCTGGTTTGTAGGAGTTCTTTGTACATTTCTGACAAGATGTTTTTGTGATATATATATATATATTGAATATTTACTCTCAAACTGTGGCTTCCCTGTTCACTATCATAATGAAGTATTTAGATGAGAAGACATTTTTATCTTGAAGTTCAATTTATCATTTGTTTCTTTTATGAATAGTGCTTTGTATGTTGTTTATAAATACTTTTCTACCCACAGATTGCTAAAGTCCTGGTGTGGTACTAGACTGCAAGGTTGGTTTGAATCACAAGATTGGCAATTCAAACCCATCAGCTGCTCCTTGGAAACCCTATACAGGGTCACTATGAGTCAGAACAGACTTGGAGGCACTTAACATACAAAAAAAAGTTAGATTAATTTTCTATAGGATATGAGGTAGGGATCAAGGTTAATTCCCCACCCCCCATGTTTCCCTAATTATTTCAACACCAATTTATTGAAAAGATTATCCTTTAAAATGCATGAACACCTTTGTGAAAAATAAATTGAATGAAAATGTATAGGCCTATTTCTGTATTGTCTGTTCTATAGCATTGGTATATATGATTAAACTGATGCCAATGTTGCATTGTCTTCAATATTGAAGCTTCTTAATATATTTCGGAATACATAGTTTTAACCCTCTAACTTTATTCTTTTCAAAGGAGCTTAGCTTCTTTACATCTTTTGCATTTCTATAAAATTAATATTTAGTTTAACAATTTCTACCCAACATCTCACTGAAATTATTGACTAGAATTTCATTAACCCTAGAGATCAATTTTTCAAGTAAAATTTTGTTAAAGATAATACAAAAACAGCTGCAGCCATACATTCACAGAGAACTTCCAGAGGTTCAAGCCAGATTCAGAAGAGGACGTGAAGTGAGGGATTATCATTGCTGATGTCATGCTGATGCTGATGTTAGATAAAAAGAGAGAATTCCAGAAAGATGTTTACCTGTGCTTTATTGACTACACAAAGTCTTTTGATTGTGTGGATCACGAAAAGCTATGTACAGCTTTGCAGAGATTGAGTATTTTGGAACACTTAATTGAGCTTATGAGGAACCTGTACATAGATCAAGAGGCCAGAATTCAGAAAGAACAAAGGAATACTGAATGGTTTAAAATTAAGAAAGGTGTACACCAGGGTTGTATTCTTTCACTACACTTATTCCATCTGTATGCTGAGCAAATACTCTGAGAAGCTGGGTTATATGAAGAAAAAAAGTGGCATCAGGAATGGAGAGAAAGACTCATAAACAACATGTAACATGCAGATGATACTACCTTCCTTTCTGAAAGCAAAAAGTACTTCAAATACTTACTGATGAAGGTTAAAGACCACAGCCTTCATTATGGGTTGCACCTCAGTGTAAAGAAAACAGTAATCCTCACCACTGGACAAATAAAACAATATCCACATAAATGGAGCAAAGATTGATAACAAAGACTTCATTTTGCTCGGATCAACCATTACCACTCATGGAAGTAGTTGTCACAAAATCAAATGACAGATTGCATTAGGCAAAT
>NW_006408747.1:1624363-1638870 GCF_000296735.1 Chrysochloris asiatica | reverse complement strand
GGCTTTAGGAGCAGTTTAATATTTGTCCATGGGTATCAAGGGCTCATGTAGTAAGTTAATATCAAACATAACTAAATAATTTGATAAAGAACAGTTTGGATGAGTTTGCCCAGTGGCCAGAGTCTGTTCCTCAGAGAGATTTGTTCTTAGAACCTTAAGCACTGCCAACGCAGTGGAGACATTAAGAGGGGCACATAAGAAACCAATTTCTCAGAAGCTGCAATTACAGGGGTTCGAAGCATAGCAGGAATTAATAGGACTAAAGAGAGTTATACAGAGCTAGCCCCACAATGAGTTCGCAAAAGCCAATGAACCGGGGACGTCCAGAGGTTACTTCCTTGAGCCCACAGGGTCTCTGGCCAGCAGGTCGGAGCGTGGCCACATGCTGAAATTTTTGTCCATGACACTGGTCCTCAACACCCCAATACCTGCGGTGTGTAACACTTTGCAACCTTTGTGCCTCTTATTTTTTCTATTTCTTCACTGTACTGAGTAAAACTGTTCCTACAATGTTGAAAACAGGTGGTGAGCGTGGGCATTCTTGACTTTTTTCTGACTTTAGTGAGAATACATCTTACATTTTCCATCCAACGCAAAGAGTAAATCCATTAGTAATGAATTGCATTTGGTTACTTGTAATAAAAACTTTCATTAAAAAGTGGCATATACAAATTTTTCTTGTTGGGTGACTCACAGGGAGTCAGTGCAGAACAGAACAAATCAGTGCACACACCTGTGCCGTACTTGCAATTGTTGTTATGTTTTAGCCATTTAACCTATTGTTGCAACCACTCAGTCTATCCACCTCTTTGAAGGTCTTTCTCTTTTTTGCTGACCCTTCACTTTACCAAGCATGATGTCCTTCTCCAAGGACTTATTCCTCCTGACAACATGTCCAAAGGACATCAGAAGAAATCTCACCATCCTAACTTCTAAGAAGCATTCTGTCTGCACTTCTTCCAAGACAGATTCGTTCATTTTTCTGGCAGTCTGTGGGACTTGCCATATTTTTTGCCATCATGATACTTCAAATGCATCAATTCTTCTATGGTCTTCCTTATTCATTATCCAACTTTCACATTCATATGAGGCAATTGAAAATACCATGGCTTGGGTCAGGTGCACCTTAGTTCTCAAAGTGATATCTTTGCACTTTAATACTTTAAAGAGGTCTTTTACAGTTATTTGCCTAATGCATCATGCATTTGAATTCTTGACTGCTGTTTCCATGAGCATTGACTGTGGATCCAAATAAAATGAAGTCCTTGACAACTTTATTTTTTTTCCTCCATTTATCATGATGTTATTTATTGGTTAATTTGTAAGGTTTTAATTTACTTTACATTGAGATGAAATCCATATTGAAGTCTATATTCTTTATTTTTCATCATAAAATACTTAAAGTCCTCTTTCTTTGCAACAAAGAAGGTTGTGTCATCTGCATATCATAGATTGTTAATGAGTCTCCAATCCTGATATCATGTTCATCTTCATATAATCCAGCTCGATATAATCCAGATTATTTGCTTAGTATGTGGCACTTTAGGATAAGTACTGAACTACTAACTACAAATTCAGTGGTTGAAACCCATCAGCCACCACTCAGACACCCTATACAGGGTCACTATGAGTCATAACTTATCCAATGGCACTTAACAACAACATACAGATTGAAAAAGTACAGTGAATGAATACAACCCTGAAGTACACCTTACCTGATTTGAAATCATTCTGTATCCTTTTGTTCTGTTGGAATGACTGCCTCTTAGTCTTTGTACAATTTCCTCATGAACACAATTAAGTGTTCTGGAATACCCATTTTTTTACAATGTCATCCATCATTTGTTATGATCCATACAGTCTAATGTCTTTGCACAATTAATAAAGTTCAATTAATCATCTTTCTGGTATTATCTGCTTTCAACCAAGATCCATCTGACACGACCAATTATATTCTTCATTCCACATCTTCTTATGAATCTGGCTTTAATTGTTGGCATTTCTCCGTCCATGCACTGCTACAGCCATTTAAAAAATTATCCTCAGCAAAATTTTACTTGCAAGTGATATTAATGATATTGTTCGATAATTTCCACATATCATTGGGTCATCTTTCTTTGGAAGTTGCACAAATATGGATCTCTTCCAATCAGTTGGTCAGGTATCCATCTGTCAAATTTCTTGGCATAGATGAGTTGTTGTTAAGGGCCGTTGAGTCGGTTCCGACCCATAGCAACCCTGTACAGGGTTTCCAAGGGTATAAATCTTTACGGGAGTAGAAAGCCTCATCTTTCTCCCACGGAGCAGCTGGTAGTTTAGAACTGCTGACCTTAAGGTTCGCAGCCCAATTTGTAACCACTACGCTACCAGAGCTCCTTGATGAGTAAGCGCCTCCAATGCTTCATCAATATGTTGAAACATATCAATTTGTAGTCCATCAGTTCCTTGAAACTTGTTCTTCACCACTGCTTTCAGTGCAGCTTGGACTTCTTCAATATCATTTGTTTTGATCATATGCTACCTCTTGAAATGGTTGAACATCAACAAATTCTTGTTGGTACAGTTACTCTGTGTACTCCTTCCATCTTCTTTTGATGCTTCCTACATCATTCAATATTGTCCCTATAAAATCCTTCAATAATGGAACCCAAGACTTGAATTTTTTCTTCAGTTCATTCATTCCCTGTTGGTTTTCTAAGTCCAGATCTTTGCACGTTTCCTTGTAATTTTTTACTTTGTCTTCTCAAGCTTCCCTTTGAAATTTTTTGTTCAGCTCTTTTATGTCATCATTTTTCCTAGTCATTCTAGTTTTATATGTCAAAAAGCAAGTCCTAGGGTCTCTTCTGACATCCACTTAGGTCTTTTCATTTTTTTCCTGTGTTTTTAATTACCTTTTACTTTCTTAATGTATGATTTTCTTCATGCCGTTTCACAACTCTTCTGGTGTTTGGTCACAGTGTCCAATGGATCAAATCTGTGGGATATATTTAAGGATATATTTTGGTTCTCATGGACTTGTTTTAATGTTCTTCAGTTTCAGCCTGAACTTGCATATGATCAATTGATAGTCTGTTCCATAGTCAGCCCCTAGATTTTTTATTGTTTCTATATCCTCTCTTCCCACATATGCAGTCAATTTGATTCCTGTGTATTCCATCTGGTGAGGTCCAGGTATATAATTGCTTCTTGTGTTGTTTTAAAAAGGCATTTTCTCACCCTGGCTATCAAACATTCAGCTCTGAAAACATTCCCCTATATCTCAATGCACTCTTTATTCTGTGAATAACTCTTTCATAAATAATTGGAGAAACAAAAATCAACCATCAAAATATGTCTTAGTCAATAAACAAATCACATGTAAACAAATCACAATATATACTTACAATTTTTTTGTATTTAAAGTTTGAATGATTTACATTAGTCATATAAGCATATAATGAATAAGTCATAATTCTATCATGCAATATTCAGCATCATTTCCACCATCAAGGATTTATTTTCCTAGTACTCATTCTGCCTCCTTTTTTCCAACTTTCACATTCCAAACACCAGCAATTATCAATGCATCGTAATTGCACGGTTGAGTAGTTTCAGAATGAAGAATTTGGTAGAATTTTTTTATTTCATTACCACTGACCTTAGTGGCTAGTGCATAAATTCAAATAATAATGGTATTAACTGGTCTTCCTTGAAAGCATATGGATGTTATCTTATCATAGACAGCACTGTCTTTAAGATAGATCTTGAAATGCTCTTTTTGATTATGAATGTGATACATTTACCCTTCTATTTATTGTTCCCAGCAAAGTAAACTATATCATTGTCCAAACCAAAATGGCCAGTACCTGTTCAAATTAGTTTATTTTCTCATGTATATAGATGCCTGTAGGTAAACAATCCAAAGATGACATTATAGCTCTATCATATTATTGGGAATTCAGGCTCCACTATCTTCTTCCTCAGCTTTCCCTGCATTGTCATCTCATTGTCACAGCAAAAATAGTATGCTAACTCAAAAGTTCATTCTGAAGTTTAGGAATAATGAAAGGGAAGACCCAAAGGTGTATGGCAGCTTAGTCTTCTCATCCTTAAAGCATCTTTTCCTAAAGATCTGCCTAATACCATTTACTTACATTTCAATGACTCAAATATTTTATAGGGCTATTTCTTCTGAAAAGAATGTTCAGAAGTATAGTTTTCGAGTTGAAACCTATTGCTATCAAGTCAATTCCAACTCATAGTGGCCTATAGAATGGAGTATAACTGTCCCCATAGAGTTTCCAAGGCTGTTATCTTTATGGAAACAGACTACCACATTTCTCGTGTGAGTCTACTGCCAGATTCGAAAGACCAATCTTTTGGTTAGCACTCAAGCATTTTAACCATTGCCCCAACAGAGTCCCTAAACTAACAAGTTCTGTTAGTACAGAAGAAGAGTGTATTAGTTAAACAATGTGATACCTTTATTGTAAGAAATAAAGCTCTTCATTTTGTGGAAGACTGTCAATTTCTGAATTAAAAATGCTACAGAAAGACAGGTTCAGTGGGGAAGTTAATAGATGATCTACAAGGTTACTTTAAGCTCTGAAGTATTATAATAACACTGACTTTGAGAATTGTAGCCCCTGAGTGTTTGATGTTTCCAAAATAAATTGAAGAAATTTTGGCATCGTGTTGAACAGCGTTACTCAAATTTCACTTATTTGTAAATGAGTTTACTATTTGAATTCAAGATTACGTTACTCCATTTCCTTCTACAAGCATAGTAAAAAAAGAAAAACTGCAGATAAATAAGTCACACATCTTGATGATGTCTTAGCAGATGTGGATTTCATGTTGAACTAAAACAGGAGTCAAGAATGGATAAAAGATTCCTAGTAAATATTGTATATTGCATTGAGCTCAAAATGTGCAAATAATATGTTCCAGTCTCAGGCTTGGCTGTCTGAGGTTAGGGAAGTGGGAAGAGAAATGACTCTAGCTGATAGAATTAGGGGATATTTGGGGTGATAGTGATGCAATCCAGAATGTAGGGTTTTAACCCACTGAAATGACGGTTCCTGGGCTAAGAGTCACTAACATTTCAACTTTATAGATAAAATCACATATAAGTGTCTTCTTTTCTTGTTAATTCATATATAATTTCCATGTAGGTACTATGTTTTCAGTGACATCTATGAAAATATGAAATGTGTTCATGATGCCTTAAAGAAATTGATATTTGTTATTTATTTACCTTAAGAAGTATAGAGAAGAAATGATTGATAAGGTTTTCTACTCTACTTCTATATATCAAGTTTCTCTATTAGCCACAGGTCTGATTCCGGCTGTTTCCATTCTTTTCCAAACAGTGTGTTAAAATTGAAAGGCTTGAAGTATTCCAGACGATGGCTAAAAGCAAAGAAAAAGAAAGTGGGATTGAAATGAATTATGCATTTGTGAAATAGTTGTCCTGATGGTTTATTTATTTTGTCATATCTGTGATATAGGACAATATTCTATTTTAGGAAATACCAAAGGTAAGATGTATTTTATATGTACAATTTTCTCACCCTGGCTATCAAACATTCAGCTCTGAAAACATTCCCCCATATCTCAAAGCACTCTCCATTCTGTGAATAACTCTCTCATAAATAATCGGAGAAATAAAAATCAACCATCAAAATCTGTCTTAGTCTATAAACAAATCACATGTAAACAAATCACAATATATACTTACATTTTTTTAGATTTAAAGTTTGAATGATTTACATTAGTCATATAAGCAATTGTTTAAAACAATTCCATCTCCATAGATCAGAGGACAGACTTTCCATTCTTACCGAAGCAAGGAAACATTTATGTATTATTACTAGTTATTTTCTTTCCAGGAAAACTATTTAACTATTATTACGTTTTGTCTTGTGGCTTAACGAGGAGAAAAAGATTTGCCTAATATGTTGCAGTAGAAACCACTCTGCCCTGACGCTGACCTGGCAAATAATATTATCATATTTTCAAGTTTCCAAGTAGGTATGAGTGAGGAGTCTAATTGCTGTGTTGTTAAATGTCATCAAGTCAGTTCCAATCCATGGCAACTCCATGTAAAACAGAGCGAAACACTCTCCAGTCCCACACCATCCCCACAATTGTTCACGCTTGAGCCCATTGCTGCTGCCACTGTGCCAACCCATCTCTTTGGGAGTCTCCCTCTTTTTCGTTGACCTTCCACCTTACCAAGTATGATGTCCTTCTTCAGGGACTGGTCCCTCCTGATAATACGGCCAAAGTATGAGAGATGAAGTCTAGCCATCTTGGCATTTAAGGAGCATCTGGTTGCACTTATTTCCACACAGACTGGTTTGTTATTTTGCCAGTCCATGGTACTTTTAATATTCTCTTCCAACACCATAGCTCAAAGGCATCAATTATTCTATGGCCATTTTATTCATTGTCCAACTTTCACATGCATATAAAACTATTTAAAATATCATGGTGTTGGTCAGGTGCACTTTAGTCTTCAAACTGACATCTTTGCTCTTGATCATTTTGTAGCTGTCTTGTACAGATTTGCATAATGTAATCTATCATTTGATTTCTTAGCTATGGCTTCCATAAGTGTTGATGATGGATCCTAGCAAAATGAAATTTTGACAACTTCAGTCTTTTCTCCATGTATTTATTGGTCCAGTTGTGAGGATTTTTGTTTTCTTTATTTGGGGGTACAACCTATACTGAAGGCTGTGGTCATTGATCATCTTTAGTAAGTATCTTAAGTCCTCTTCACTTTCAGCAAGCAAAGTTATATCATCTGCATATAGTAGGTTGTTAATGAGTCTTCCTCCAATCTTGATGCCACTTTCTTCTCCAGATAATGCAGTTTCTCAGATTATTTGTGCAGCATAGAGATTGTCTGGTGAAATAATACAAGCCTGGCACATACCATTCCTGATTTTAAACTATTTGGTTCTCCCTTGTTCTGTTTGAACAACTGCCTCTGGGTCTATGTACAAGTTCCTCATGAGCACAATTCAGTGTCTCGGAAAACACATTCTCTGCAATGTTGTCCATAGTTTGTCATGATCCACACAGTCAAAAGCCTCTACATAGTAAATAAAGCACAGATAAACATATTTCTGATATTCTCTGTTTTCAGCCAAGACCCACCATCAGCAATGATATCCCTCATTCCAAGTCCTCATCTGAATCCTCCTTGAACCTCTGGCAGTTCAATTTCAGTGTAATATGTAAGCTGGTTTTGAATTCTCTTTAGTAAAATTTTACTTGCATATGCTATTAATGATATTGTCTGTTGATTCCTGCATTCCATCGGGTCACCTCTCTTTGGAATAGAAATAAATATAGATTTCTTTCTATGAGTTGACCAAGTCTTCCAACTTTCTTGGCATAGATGAGTAAGTGCCTTTAGTGCTGCATCAGCTTGTTGAAGGATTTCAATTTGTATTCCATTAATTCCTGGAGCTATGTTCTTTGCCAAAACCTTCATTGCTCCTTTGACTTCTTCCTTTAGTATCATTGGCTGTTGATCATATGCTACCTCTTGAAATAGTTAAACATCAACCATGCATTAGAAGGCTCAAAAAAGTAAATTAGCATAAAGTTTCACCCTTATAGGTATAGTGCTATATGTAAACTGGGCTTACAAAGAATGTTTTTGTTATTACAAGTAACTACAGGAATATTTTAATAAACATTAATAAATTGCTAGTGAGATGTTGCAAAAACTTTTATAGACAGTCATTTTGGCACCATCCCTTTCCACCCCCCATCAGTGTTACCTAGTGTTGTTACTACTTTCAAGGTCCTCACATGGGATATAACTGTGAAAAGGAAGTCCAATGCTATGCTGCCCTATCAGGTATTTATAGTTGACTGGAAATTCCTTTTGACCTAGATACGTTATCAGTAGAAGGCATTTTTGTCAGAAGTAATGTTCTAGAAACATTATCATTCTTATGAGGTTACCAAAGAGCTACAGATTTAAGTGAAAGCTAGATTCTCATGCATCACAGAGATGGATTTATTAACCCTTTGCTTACATCAGGAAGCAGTGAAGGCTATGGTCACTTAGCTCTGAAAGAAATGATCAAGGAATCTTTGACAATCTTCTATGTCAGCTGTTGCAATACTCACTAAACAAGACCTTTCACATACTGTTATGGAAATACAGAAACATTTCTGAGAGTAGTGACAGAGACGATGTCAGTCTGAAGTCAATCTATCAAGTATTTACTTAGGGCCATGAGTGAACACAGTACTCTATACATATCAGGTGTACATGTCCATATTTGACAGAAAAATATTACTATGGCTATACCAATATTTCATTTCAAAAACAGCTCTTAGTGCTGAATCAAATCTTCATTTATTTTCTACTTACAAATCAGGTTTTTGTCCTTGTTGCAATTCCTGTTGAGGTACAGGGTAAAGAGCTTCATAACTTCTTTTATCTTTTGATCCATGAATTGCAAATGAATTGAATTTTGTGACATTTGGTGGGAAATAACACCAAGGAATATTTGCTTTTCCTTCCCATTTTGTCTCTCCTCTGGACACTTTAAATGATAAAGCAAGTCCTTGCTACAGAAACAACATGTGAAACAAAGTAGGTAAAGTCAGACTTACACTTTAAATATATAAATATGTATATATAAAATACTGGGCAGTTAAGAACTTTATTTCATACTTACTTTCCACACAGTTCTTCTCCCAGAGAGTAAAAGCACCAAATGCTGTCCATGTCTGTCAAAATTATAATTCTTCATGAAAGATAGACCTATTTTCTTCACTATCTTTCATATCTGGAATGTGTGTGCTTGTAACTAAATTTCCAAATTATTAATATGAAAATTGAATATTGGCTAATTAAAGTGAAACTTAGATTGTTCCATTATTAAGAAATGACATCTTTAGGCTCATCTTTTTTTAAACAAGGGAGTCTATTTGTGATAACTGCAGTCAAATTCATAAAGCTACATGTACTTAAATTGCTTTTATATTCTTTTAAAAAAAGTCCTGGTGTGCTGCTATAGGACAAGCACTAGACTGCTAACCACAAGGTTGACGGTTCAAACCGGCTAGTCATTCCTTGGACACCCTTACAGAGTTGATGTGAGTCAGAACTGACTTGACAGCATATATAAACATATATATATTATACATTCATTTGGTTAGAAGATGCAAAGTTTAAAAAAAAAAAACAAAAAAAAAAAAATCAGAGAAGGCAATGGCTTGTTATTTCGAGTTTAAAATAACGAAAATACCCTAAACTAGGCTGACACTTATTTCAAGTCTAAATTCAACAACTTTACTAAAACTGCAAGAAAGCTAATTTCCAGCTCTTTAGAAAGTTAGAAAAGACAAAGCATAGACTAAGAACTAGTTAAAAGGCTAAAGATTTTAATTTCTCTCTGTTCTTTCATACAATATTCAACCTGTCTACCTTTTGTGTTTCCCTGATCTCTACTATTAGTAAAGACACTGATATCACAATTTCAAAGCAAAACACAATAGATCTTCAAAAAGGAAACTCTAGTAAAAGTACATAATTGGAATTAGCCGGGTCAGTGAGAATCAAAGGATTGAAAAGTACTTAAAATGAAATAAATGTATTGTCTCCAGAAAAGACAATACCTAAGCATTTCTATACAGATGTCCTTTTGTGTTTTTCAGTGATTTCCTTCAGGGAATTGTCCTAACATATGAGAAAGTTTATCTTATCCTACTTTTTAGCTACAGCAAAAGCCCTTGGATTGTTTTTAAAGTGATTAGTTGTTATATGCCTTCAAGTCGATTGCTACTCATAGAGACCCTGTTTACGGTTTCCTAGGCTGTGAATCTTTATAGGAACAGAAAGCCTCAACTTTCTCCCACAGAGCAACTGATAGATTTGAACTGCTGATTTTGAGGTTAGCAGCCCAGCTCATAATCCACTATGCTACCAGGTTAATTATTATGTAGGCTTAAAGAATATTGAAGAAAAGTAAAGCCTCTTATAAATTAAAACAATAATCTTCAGGTTGCTCTCCTAGACATTAAACAAACAAGTATTTTTTTTTTTTTTTTAATTATTAACTATGATAGTGTATGCTAAGAGTCCTGGTGTGGCGCTGTAGAATAATCACTGGACCACAAGGTCAGTTTGAACTGCAAGGCCAGTTCAAACTCACCAGCCACTCCTCAGAAACACTATACAGGCTCGCTGAGTCAGATCTGACTTGACAGTACTTAACAACAACACTGTAAAGTAAATCAAACTATAAGTTTTTTATTTGATTTTTTAAAATTTATTATTTGTATGTTGTTAAGTGCTGTTGAGTCAGTTCCAACTCACAGAGACCCTATATACAGTTTCCAAGGGAGCAGAAATGTTTGTGTGAGCAGAAAGCCTCATCTTTCTCCCACAGAGTAGTTGGTGGGCTTGAATACAGACATATTGGTTTGCAGTCCAGTGCTTATCGTATGGAGTTACTGCACTCACATGATTTGTATAAACAAAGGATATTGCATAATTTCTTAATAAATAAAAACCCAATTATGCTACTCAACCAGTGTTTAGTTATCACTTTATGAGGGAAATGATATTATCATTTTAATCAAGTTAAAAGTAGAAATCAACCACCGCATAACATGGATGAACCTTGAGGACATTATGCTGAGTGAAATTAGTCAGTCACAAAAGGAGAAATACTGCATAGACCATTATTGTAAAATATTTTTAAAAAGAACCCACACTAAAAGCAGGGGAAAAAATTATTTGCTGGTTACTGGGATGTATGGGGTGGATTGAGGGGAGGAAAGGGAAGGTAGAGCACAGGGTAGGGAATAGACACAGGATAGCTTGGGTGCTGGGAAGTGGCACAATACACAAGAAGGGGGAGGGGAATGGAAGAACAAGGCAGGTGGGACAACAGTTAGGCAGGTTTGTATGGGCTAAGTGGGACAAAGGTAAATAATGATATATGCACAACCTTGGAACAACAGGGCACTGGGATACAAGATTGAGGCATGGTTTGAATGGATAAAAGAGGGAAAATAATGTTAAGATGCTTGGCTGTCTTTTGAATCTTGGTTACCATTGACTACCATTGTAAAATAGACAATTGAGGAGGAGAGAAAGGAATAGCCAGAAACATCACCATAGAAACCTTGTAAGTCTGTCTTCAGCCTATAACTGATCGGAATACCTAAAATGGGGCTAAAACTTGCCCAGTAAAAGAAGCTTTCTGTGGAGCCTTTGCATTGCATAGAACCATAGATGGAATCCTGAACACCATCCAGAATCTTCTGAGTTGGGAAATTTCCACTTGAAAGGACAAGTAGACTAGCCTTGAGTGGCTAGAAGAACAGAAGATATTTCTTGAAAGAAAGACTGGCAAGAAAAATCAAAAACAATAAGAGCAGTCTGATTGACTACTACAAGAACAAGCAAGTTGTTCACCTGGAGCCATCAAGAGTGGTCAGGTCCCCTCAGGGCAAACCCCCTTTCAAGACTAAGACCCAAGAACCCAAGGGGAATATACAGGCAGCCATGTGATTTGGCTGCTGACCACGTTGGACACCAATGAAGGGGGAACAACAATGAAGTTGTGAGCTAAGTCTGGCCACGTTCAATAGACTCCTGTGAACCCAGGTTGAGACCTGGTTGGCCAGCAATATGGCAAGACCTTGATACTCCTGGGCACAGAGACAGTGACATGGCCACAGAGGACTAGAACAGAGAGTGAAGCATCAAGCTGATATGAAGTAAGGGGAGATGCATAAGAACACCCATACTTGCAGACAGTACCCACTTGACTTGGCTTCAATGACTGGATGATCAGATCGACTGGAAGAAGAAAGAAGATACAATTTTTAAAAAAGAGTAATCTGCTACAACTTGATGAACTTGACCTATACTTATGAATGTAGTTGCTCAAAAGAGGGAATGAATCTTTGTTGCAAGGATCATTCCTACCCCCTATCCACAGAGTTGACAGGGATGGTCAACTTAGATATTGGCTAATCCAAATTGGAGGCAGGGGGTCTACAAAGGCAAGAAGTGACTGGCTTACAAGCTTTCAAGAGGGAGCCTAGTTCCTGAAGGTGTGGGGGAGGTAGAACCTCCACTGAGCAGTTTCCAATCTGTCTAGATGGAACTGATGAAAGGAGATGGGGATAAGACTCTTTGAGGTACAATAGGGAATAATTGCTATCAGGACTGACTGTGAGGGTTGGAAATGTAAAGGTGGATATTTTGTAACAAAAGGAGGGGAGTGGTTGATTTGCAGTCCAGGAGCAGAGGTCCCGGGGACCATCAAGGGAGAGGAGCAGAGTGTGGGACTCTACCCAGAGATGGAGGCAGAGATAATGATGCAGAGTGATGAAGCGACTGGGGACTTTGGACACAGAGAGGGAAAGGGACTGTAGGCCAAAAACTGGGGGGAGTAGGGGGAAGTGTAGGGGGCAGTTTTCTGGGATATACCCTTTGGGTGGTTGATGATGCATAGAGGGGATTATAATCATTGCAATGAAACAAAATATGAAAGGATAAATGTAAAGCTAATGTTCTCCCATGTAAACTATCACATAATTCAAAATAAAAACATTTTTTAAATAATTAGAAATCAAACTTTAACAGTCTCAAAGAACCAAGTCCTTTAACTGACTTTTAGGCAAGTTACAAATCTGTTTGCCCTCTTTTTCTCATATATACAATGAAAATAAACAACAGCTAAAATGTTTTTGTTATATGATGGTTTATCTTTCTGTAAGAGATTTGTACACATTAATCGAAAGGTGGCACACCGAGACATATAAGTATTCTTGTTAATGAGTGCTTCAAACTGGTTTTTCCCAGCTCAATCATGTTCAACAAAGTGAAACTAAAACAAACTCATATTTGTAAAATGTGTGTGTACCAAAACGCTAAAGGAAACAGGAAAAATTACAGTTTGCTGCTCTGCTAGAAACTTAATGTGCCCCTCCACACCTCTAGCTAACAGGGGCAGCATGTGTGCTGCATAGCAACCAAATCTTTGTTAAGCAAAGTATGGCACTGTGGGATAAGCACTGAACCACAAGGTAAGCACTAAGCCGCTCCTTGGTACCATTACAGGGTTGCTATGACTTGGAACCTACTGGATGACATTTAACAAATACAGCACTCTCCTATAAAACAAAGACAGCATGTGTGCTGCATAGCAAATCTCAGACAAGCAAAGTCTGAAACAATGGTGCAAGGTTCAAAGATGGCCACCCATCATGGCTCTGTATATGAGTGGTACCCCACAGTCCCGATAATCTAATTTCCCACATTAGTTTCATAAAACATCTTACTACCTTTCTTCCCAGTCTTCCCTTCCAGGGTTTCAACCCATATTTTTTTTCATTCTGGGTATTGTTCAGTATATCCACATTTTAAAAACTGGGTCTATTTCAATTTTGCTGTGTTGGCCATGACTGAACCATTTCAAACTGGTTCAAAGTCTTGTTAACAAAATGGTTGCAAACAGATTTTCTAAATTGGAGTTGACAAAAACTCAAGAGTAAAAAAAAAAAAAAAAAAAAAAAGAACATCTAAAATCTCTTATTGATTGCTAGAGAATCTCTGCCCAGCCAACAAAGGGACAAAGATTACAGGACATTGGATACTGATTCTGTAGGATAAACACAGGACTTCAAGCCACAAGTGTGGCAATTCAAGACCAGCCAGGCCATGGGAGAAAGATAAGGCTTCCCCCCGCCCCCCAAAGATTTACAACATCAGGAACTCTATATAGGATCACTAGAGTCAGAACTGACTGGATGGCACTTAACAAGACACTGATAGGCATTTAAATAACATTTTAAAGAAATATTTTACTACTACATATTTTACTTATTTAATATTTGTTCTGGATTATCTGAGAGGTAGGTTAATTTTGTTTTTGCACATCTACAGGAGGAAACATGGTTAGCCAAGCTGACAAAGGGGGTTGCCAAGGGAATGCTTAAATAAAGAGAGTCCAAGGTTAATATATTTAATAAGTCTAGAAATAGCCATGCTTGATTTAGTTTTTTATCCTTTGCAGTGAACATGGAGTAAAATAATATCTATTAAATAAAGGAAGAAATTCATTATTACAGAACATGAGGGTAAGTCAAAAAGTATTGCTATTAGGGCTCCAGATTATACATGCAAAAACAAAGCATTTTTAAACATGTCTGTGATCAGTGAATGGCTACAGTAATTTACTTGTTGTAGTCTCATAAGGGCGTCTTCAGAAAAGGTCTAGTGGCTTCTGAAGGGATATGTTGTGCCAGTTAAATTCAAGGTAGAAAGATCAGCTCAGGAAGTTATGGTGACTGTTTTTTGGGACCCCAAGAGGGTAATCTTGGTAGGTATTTTTCAAATAACACAAAACGATCATAGGGGCTTATTAGTAAGCTGTTCTAAGAAAATTGAAAACTGTATTGGTAAAAAACAGCCAGATAACTTGTATCAAAGAATGCCATCCATTCTTTTGAAGTAGTAAGGGCTGTCCTAC
>NW_006408747.1:1621932-1623633 GCF_000296735.1 Chrysochloris asiatica | reverse complement strand
CTATGGAAATCAATTTTAAAAGTAGTTCTATTACATATATATTCATAACTTTATTTCTAAACAGCTAGTATTTAATAATGCAAATTTACATAGTAAATAATGAAGAGAATAGTATTTGGTCTATTAATAGTTTTTCATTTTGCAAAAAAATTCCTTTTAAATTTATTAGAAAATAAACTCCATCACTGAATTTAAAACACTATCACCATAAAAATAACATTATAAGTATTAACAATATATATATAGTCTAAATATACAAAATATACTTGAAAAGAAAAAATTACATAAAAGTATATAATTCAGATAGCATTCACTCTAGATAGCTGGAATTAATATGCTTACAGTCCTAGTGTGGCACTGTGGGATAAAACACTGGACCACAAAGTCAGTTTGAACCGCAAGGTCAGCAGTTCAAACTTACCAGCCACTCCTTGGAAATTCTGAACAGGGTCACTATGAATTGGAAATGACTTAATAGCAACAACAACAACAACAAAATATGGCCATGATTTATAAGTAAAAGAGAACAGATTTAAGTCATGTAGTAACAAGTAAGGAAAGATATTTTATACTTACGGACAAAGCTCAATTTCGAGATACTGCTCAGTACTGTCACTCAGGAAAAATGCTTCAACAACTTTTGAAAATAGAAAAACAACATATTGAGAAATTTAATTTTTCTAAATTTTATTTATTGTGTTGTTATTGTTGAAAATACACACACCAAAATATATACCAATTTAACAGCAGCATAGTGGTTTTTAATTGGGCTGCGAACCACAAGGTCAGCAATTAGAAACTACCAGCTACTCCACGGGAGAAAGATGAGGCTTTCTGGTCTCATAAAGATTTACAGCCTTGGAAACCCTTTTCAGGGTCGCTATGGGTTGGAATCGACTCGACAGTATTCAACAACAACAACAACATGTTCAATTTAGTGAGATAGATAACATTCTTCAAATTGTTCAACCATTCTCATCCTCTTTTTCTGAATTATTCCTTCATCGTTAACATAAACTCACTCTTCCCTAATGACCCTATGTAATCTTTTGAGTTGCTGTTGTCAATTTGATCCCACATAGTTTTTTTTAAAAGCATAAAGCTCAAGGAGTCCTTTATTACTGTTAAAAAGTGATGATTTTGGGGTTATTTTTGCTCTAAGGTTTAAAGATTATCTTGAGAACAAGCAAGATGGTGGATCAGGTGGAAATGCAGTGAGGAATACCATCAGCAACAACACAGAATACCAGACCAAGTAGGTTCAGGAGAGGGTCCCAGAACTCTGAACCACATATAAAGGAATAATTAGAAGGTTGGAAGACCTACAGCTAGGGGAGTTGGTAGCGGTAGCAAGAAACCAATTGTTTTCCAATTCAAGACACTTCAGCTGCTCCCGGAGCATCCATCTTGGGAGAGACCAAGCAATGAAGGCTCAGAGCAGCCATGGACACCTGACAGAACTGCGGAGATAAAGGTGTGGACATTCTTTTTCTGTGTATCTGTTCATTGGGCTCTCGCTGTCTGTGCAGCTCTATTCTGGAGACTAGAGAGGGTGCCTGAGTGAATGGACACCCCACTCCCACCTCCAGAAGGTTCTACTATGCATGCACACAGATCTCCTCAAAATTTAAAGTGACAGATTCCACTTAAAAACAAACGGCAGTGCAAAACGGCCACAGCTGGCCTGAATTGTTTATCACT
>NW_006408747.1:1601635-1608274 GCF_000296735.1 Chrysochloris asiatica | reverse complement strand
TTTCATAGTGGTTACCAGTTGGGCTGCTTACCTCGAGGTGAACAGTTCAAAACTATCAGCAGTTCCGTGGAGAAAGATGAGGCTTTCTGCTCCTGCAAAGATTTACAGCCTTGGAAACTCTACACAGAGAACCAACTCCACGGCATACCACCACCACCAGAAACTATTTTACCTTAATATTGTTGCTGTTGGATGTTTTTGAGTCAGTTCCGATTTATAGCAATGCTTATAGGGTTTCCAAGGCCATAAATCTTTACAGGAGCAGAAAGCCTCATGTTACTCACATGGAGTGGCTGGTGGATTTGAACCACCCACATTACTGTTAGCAGCTAAAAGGGTAACTTGCTATACTACAGGGCTCCTTTATTTTATCTTTATAGATTAAAAAAAAAATGTTTTGAGTCATACTTTCTTACAACTTGCTTTTTTGGCAAAAAATCTTTTTGGCATATAACTACTTTATTGTTTTTAATGAATTCATGGTATTCTTTTGTAGGATGGTATCATAACTTATTCACCTATTGAAGGAGCTCTGGTAGCGTAGTGGTTACGAATCTGGTTGCTAATCTCACAGTTAGCCATTTGAAACTACCAGATATCCTAATTTGGATAAAAGGTTGTTCCATGGAACAAAGATGAGGCTTTCTGCTCCCATAAAGATTGATAGCCTCAGAAACCCAGTACAGAGTCGCTATGAGTCGGAACCGACTCCATGGTACATAACAACAATAACAATCCTTATTGAAAAGTCCTGGCTTGGCATTGAAGGATAAGCACTGGACTGCTACCAAAAACTCAGTGGTTCAAACACAAAAGCCTCTCCTTGAAAATCCCATCTAGGGTCACTATGAATCAGAGCAAGAGCACTTCACAACAACAATTCTTACTATATACAGTTAGATTTTTTCTAATTTTCCATGTTGTCTTCATCATAATAAAATAACTCAGATATTGACCTTTTTGAAACCTTTTATCCAAATTAGGATATCTGCTGATTTCTATTCTCCATCATCACTTAACAAACATTTTAGCAGCTTTTCTGTACTAAGCACTGTATCCATTTCTCAGAGTATATTCATTTGCTTACTGAAGATACATGAAAATGGGTATTTCAATAAATATGGTTTGCCATATGACAAAAGAAGAGAGTGGAATATATGCTGTATGACAAAGTCCTGGTGTGGCTCTGCAGGATAAGTGGACAGTCCAAGGAAACCCTATACAGGATCCCTATGACTCAGAACAGACTCAATACACTTAACAACAGCAACAACATGACCAAAGAAAACAGACACAGCTCAAAAAGTGGTTCATAGGTTTCCCATTAGAAGATGCTATCTAAGCACCATGAAAGTTGAGTTGAAGCTGGGTGAAGGAGAATGATAGAAAGGGCATTCCTGCAGAGGGAGCAAGATAATCAAAAGTTCACTATTATGAAAACTTATGGCTTGTTTAAAATTCCACTAGCAGTTCAATCTTACTAGGCAAGTCTTTCAATGTAGGAAGAAATGGTGGTTCTCTGCAGAGAGAACAAGGAGCCAGCTCATGGAAAATCTTGTGTAGAGATTATACTAAGAAGGATAAAACATATACTATGAAGGCTTTTAAGTAGCTGAATGGCAAGTTCAAATTTTCATTTTAAATAAATCTCTCTGACTTCTAAGTGAAGGATAAATTTACAGCCAAATAGATTAGTGAGGAGACTATGCCGTAGCTACGTAGGTAAAAGGCATGAGGCCTAACCTACAGTAGAGATTGTGGAATAAAGAGTGGAGATTAAATTAGGGTAATATGTAGGAAGTAAAATTGGTAGGGTTTAGTAACTTAATCCAAACATGGAAAGTGAGACAGAAGGGTATCTTGAAAAGATCTCACAATTCTAGATTTGATGATATGATGTATTATTAACGCTACTGATTGAGATTGGGTAAATGGAAAGAAAATCAGGTTGATGAGAAAAGTGGATCCATTCCATTTATGACTGTTGAATATGGTGCCAATAGTACTGCCAAGTAATAAGTCACAGTAGTGGATATACAAGAAGCTGTTATATATCAAGCCAAAGGTAGAGAGTGGAGATGTAGATTAGCATCATATTA
This sequence comes from Chrysochloris asiatica, assembly GCF_000296735.1. NCBI lineage: Eukaryota > Metazoa > Chordata > Mammalia > Afrosoricida > Chrysochloridae > Chrysochloris > Chrysochloris asiatica. Next base: position 1,606,175 of record NW_006408747.1, on the reverse strand, counting down.
AGATAAAAATTACTCTGGAAAGCATCCAGAAAATGAATAGAAAGCAAGCAAACTAGCTAGACTATAAATCCTTCGCCTTTTTGAGAAAATGTTAGATACAAAAATAGGAAGAAAGCTGAAAACTAAAAGCAGATATTTATCTGGATTGGATGTCATTATCACCTCCCAACTGAAAAAGAAAACTGAAATATAGCACAAATACTTAACTCAAGTATGAAACTGACTCAAGTAATTAAAAAGAAAGAAAAAGAGATACTTATAAAATAAAGGTGGTTTATGTAGCTGCAGTAATTATTATATTCTGGTACATAAAATACATTTTTATTAATAATTAGCATCTGTTTTTTTGAGATTCTATCTGAAAACTATAGAAAACATTGACATTTAAATGTCCAAAGCTAAGAAGCCATGAATTCAATTGCTTTATATCTCATAAGTTAACATTCTTAAATAATGTTAATTATTCATTTTAATAATTATAATATGTGACAGTACAAGTCAAATCACAAGTTTTATTTTTCTGATAAATTACAAAATCCACAGTGGAGACCCTTTGTGACCATGAATAACACTTTTGCTTTTATTGCTTTTGCTTGTATTTCTTTATTAAAATATATTTTAATCCAAAAATCAAAAGATGCCTTTCAGCAATTAAATCTTTCTACATTCTAAAATAATTAAAATAGTATTTAATTATTTTAAATATTACTAAACATACTTTTGTCTTTTTTAGTGATTCAATAGAACCATTCAGTCTTTTATTCACTCAAAGTGTCTTCTATAGATAAATTGTCACATTATGACCATATAGGAGTGTGAGTTGTCAGGGAATTTGGCTAACAAAATGTCAGCTGTTAACTCTTCGCATTATAATAGCCCATACAGCAGTGTTTCTGAGCCGGGTATTGTAGCAGCACACGAACAGGGAACTGTCAGAAATTCAAGCCAGATTCAGAAGAGAACATGGAATTAAGGACACCATTGTTGATGTCAGATGGATCTTGAAGAAAGCAGAGCATATCAGAAAGATGTTTACCTATGTGTGGTATAGAGGATTGTCTAATGTCTCTTCTAGCCATTGTAACTCCCATGAAATAATGGTTTTTGTTTTTTTAATTTCTCTGCTGGATCTGGGTTAGAGAAGGTGGGTGAAGATTCTGATAGGATGACATGATTCAGTTGTGGATGTTAACAATTAATTATAAAAACTTGAAACTTTAATATGAGTATAAAATGAGCCATCTCAGAAGTAGGATGGGAGGATCTCACTACCATCAAAGAAGAACCAGGAGTGGACCGTGAGATCTCTATGCCTTGAACTTTGACCTTGAGATCTCTTAGACCTTGAGTTCTCTATGCTTTGAACTTTCTCAACTTAGGGATATAAAGTTATGACACTATAGGAACACCAGCAGCAGAACCAAGAACCAGAGCATGAGAAAGAGCAGTGGTCTTCCCAGCCCATGGAGCAAGCAAAGCAGAGTGACTTTGGGCAGGAACCTTGCTTGTTGAGTGGGGTAACTCCAGGTACTTCAGTGAGGGAGTTGGTTTGCTGACCCATGGAGCTAAGGCTTATGGTGGAGTGGTGCGTCCTGTGAGCACTTATCAGCAGCTGACTGGAACAACTGTGTCCTGAGCATTTTCTGATCTTGTATTGTAACCTGTTAACTTCCCTAATAAATTCCATAACTATATGTTGTTTCAGACCTGTGTGGCCTTTGCAATGAATTGTTAAATCCAGTAGAGTAGAGAGTCGTGGGAGCTTTGGTTTGTTTTCATTCGTTTTTGCACTATTCTATTGACTATGCAAAGACATTCACCTGTGTGAATCATAACAAATTATAGATAATATTGTGAAGAATGGTCATTCCAGAAAATGTAATTTTTCTCATAAGAAAACTACACAGTCATTGAAGCAAAATAAGGGAAACCTGCATGGTTTAAACTCAGGGAAGTTGTGTGTTATCCAAGTTTTGTTATCCTTTCACTATATAATCAGCATTCAATCTGTATGCTGAACAAATAATCCAAGAAACTGGACTACATGGAAAAGAACAGAGCATCAAATTGGAGAATGACCTCTCTTGGCCAGCAATCTTTTGGGAAGAGGTGAAGCAGGTGCTCTGAGCTCAGTGTGGCCTGCTGCAATTTGTGGAGGAACAAGCTGAGGAGCCACCATCAAGCCTGGGCAATTATAGGAAGGCCTTGATGGCATGGTCATCAACCCATTCAACCAGTTATTTGACAACAAATTGGGTATCTTCAAGGTGTTAAAAAGAAGCCAGTGAGGGTAGTGTTGGGGGTCTGGGGGTAAAGAACACAGCTCAGGCCATAGCCGAGACCAATTCCAACATGGCTGGCAAACAACTACATAAAGAGTCCCAAAAGACCACAAGAACCCAGTGCCCCCCAATACTGGCATGGCTGACAAGAGGAGACACAGCCACCTGTGGCACTTAAGAAAGAAGGAATAAGAAATAAGTGTTGGAAGAAGACCTTGATTAACAACTGCAGGGTGAGGGGCAAAAAACTGATAGACTACCAGAAAGGAGACCATGGGAAAGGCAATTTGGAAAACCACGTGAAGAAAAGTGTGGAGGAGAGTTTTCAGTTGATATAACAATTATTGACCGGTCTATTCGAGGCTGTGGTAGTCTTAGAAAAAGTCAAGAAGGCAGTGGACATGGAATGGGACAAGGAGATGGATTTGATTCCTGTTGCAAACATGAATTTGATAGGCATAGTGGAAGTGATAGATCTGGGCTGAAGCATAATGACTTCACAAGTGGTGAACCATCAAGGATGAACTAGCAGAGTGCTCCAAATACATTGAGAAACAAATGTCTTATAACTGCAGTGACTTGGGTCAATCAAATGTGACTTGAAGGTGAACAACATCCAGTGGCTGACACTGAAAATAAGGAGGATGAAATTGACAAGGTAAAGGAAGAGGGTCCAAAAGATATGGCTTTGGATGAATGGAAGCCTATTCAAAATAAAGGGCAAAAGTAGAATTTAATATCTGGAAAACAAATAAAGGTGCTGATGGACTGTGGAAGAAGGGATTTGTTCTTTAGAAGTCAAAAAGTGAAGAGGCTCATGCTGAAGATTAGGTTATAAACATCATTTCCAGAGGCCAGCAAAGGATATAACATCTCAGCTGGATGTTTTCATAATTTTCAGAGATTGTGCATTCTTCATGAATACTTTCATGTTGCTCCCTGCAAATATGCATTCCCAAGCTTGAAATATAGATTTGAATGGTGAAAAAAAAAAGATTGGCGAATGATTCATTATCAACCTATAATATGCAAATGACACAACCTTGCTTATTTCAAAGTGAAGAGGACTTGAAGCACATACTGATGAGGATCAAAGACTACAGCTTCTGTACGGATTACACTTCAACATAAAGAAGACAAAATTCTCACTTCTGGACCACTGAACAACATCATGATAAAAGGAGAAAATATTGATGTTAGAATTTAATTTTCCTTGGATCCAAAATCAGTATCCATGGAGTCAAGAAATCAAACAATACACTGTATTTGGCAAATTCACTGCAAAATAACTCTTTAAAGTGTTAAAAAGCAAACAGGTACTTTGAGAACTAAGGTGTACCAGACTTGAGTCATGATAATTTCAGTCATGTCATATGAGTATGAAAACTAGACAATATGGAAAACCAGAGAAGAATTAATGACTTTTGAATTATGTTGTTGGTGAAGAATATTGAATATACCATTGCAGTACAGTGAATTGTTTAACGTACTTTCCAGTCATAATCTTTGTGACTCCTACCAAGCAATTTTTTACTGATGGATCTTAGTAAGAGATGTTGGGGGAAGATACTGATGGGTTATATGATTCAGTTGAGCTATCTCAGAAGCAAGTGGGGAGACTCACTATCATCAAGAAGAAAGAGCCAGGAATAGAACATGTCCTTTGGATTCTGCGATCTTGGCACACTGAACCTCTTCAATCCAGGAACAGAATGCCGTGACACCAGAGTTGCTGCAGAGAGGTGGCAGCAGCAGAACCAAGAGCTAGAGCACAAGACAGAGTGGTGGACTTCCAAGCCCATAAAGGAAGTAAAGCTGAGTGGCTTTGGCAGAAGACTTGTTTGTAGAGTGGGGTGTGTCTAGGAACTTAATCGGGGAAGCTAGGTTTCCTGACCCATAGAGCTAGAGCCTAGTGCTTTCAGGCTGAGGTTCATAATGGAGTGGTGTGCCCTCTGAACATTTATCAGCAGCCCTAAAAAGAGTTGTGTATTATTGCCTGAGAAGGACAGAGGCCAGGACAAGGGCTGGGGGCCAGAGAGAGGTTTGCCTGGAGGCACAGCTGAAAAGAGGCTGTACTTATCAAAGAACTGTGTTCTGTGCTTTTCTGATCCTGCTTTGTAACTTGTTAACTTTCCTACGAGACCCCAGAACTGTGAGTATGGTGTCTGAGTTCCTTGTGACCATTGTAATGAATTATTAAACCCAGCTGAACTGGATTTAATAATTTAAAAGTCCTAGGAGAGGAATGGTTTGGTGTC
>NW_006408747.1:1557796-1600605 GCF_000296735.1 Chrysochloris asiatica | reverse complement strand
CAGGATGGCCAAACTTTGTCTCTCATACTTTGGACATATTGTCAGGAGGGACCAGTCACTGGAGAAGGATATCATGTTTGGTAAGGCTAAGGGACAGAGAAAAAGAAGAAGACCCACAGCGAGATGGAGTGGCAAAGTGGCAACATCAGGGGGCTCAAGCGCAGCAACAATTGCGAGGTTGGCCCAGGACAGGGCAGTGTTTCATTCTGTTGTACATAGGGTCACTATATACCGACTCGATGGCACCTAACAACAACAACAACAAATTAGTAATAATAAATAACATGTAATAAAATAGTATAAAGAGAGTAAATGATAGTACTAATGGAAAATTCATCAAAGACTTCTTTGAAGAAACGTAAATTGAAATGGATCTTAAATTATGTGCATTAAAGGCAAGGGAATAGAATGAAAAACGGTACCTGAGTGATAAGAAGCCTGGATGGATCATTAGCCTTTCAGAAGTTACTATCACTTTTTACTAAGTTACTATTACTTTTTACTAAGTGCTGTTCAGTCGTTTTCCGAGAAGCAGCTGGTGAGCTTGAACCGCCGGTCTTTATGGTCCAAGTTGACTTTACAGTCCAGTGCTTTAACCAACAGCACCACACCAGAACTCCAACTTAGTTGAGTAGGATGGCCCAATTAAGGAGAACCCTGAAAGCTTCAAGAAAGGGTTTGGAGCTTTATCTTCAGGGATATTAATGGCTTAAAATCTGGGAAATGCCATCATGAAAACAGTGTATCATAAAGCTGAACTTGGTAGCTTAATTAGGATAAACTAGCAATATAGCAAACTTGAAGCTGTAATTTCATGATATGCTTCTTACCCTTAATTGCATATGTAAGATTGTGTGTCAGTATAAAGTAAAAACTGCACTTCATTTTGAAGATGATATTTCAATAATAAGTAAAACAACCAGAGCTTCCATAGAGAAGGATTATAAGTGGCAATTTGTGGATACATAAAAAACAAAACTATAATACTGAAGTCCTCTTAAAATACGTAACAGAAGCAACCTAAAAATCTGGATTTGTAATTGTCATTTTTCACTGTTCTAGCTATATTGTTGAAGTCATACAGGTAATGGATAAAAAGTCAGAATGAGAAATTGGTAGGAAATATCAGAAACTGCACATGTCAGTTGCTCAGAAGCACTCACTTCCTAACAGCAAGATAAAATAATAGTTCTGTGAGAGGTTATTATAAAAAGATTTATGTTTGTAATAAAATACAGTACTTCCACTTACCTTCATAATCCCACAGTTCATTGAAAGGCTTTCCGGGTTCTCCAAGTGGGGCTGGAGGATCATTGAAAAATGGAGCACTTACTTCCATCATCACTCCTCTGTCACCTGGACTCAGCCTGACTAACACTGGCTCATGCTTCACTGGGAAACCATCCCAAGTGTGTTCAATTTTAAACTCCATCTGAAGAATAAATGGAAAAAATATTAAAACAAACCCTATGATAGTACACCCATTCTTTCCTTTGGTTAGAAATAAAATGAGTAAAAGTTGCAATGCCAATAGCACATAAGAAAGCAACAGAGTGAGAAGAACATAGTTCTGGGAGTCAAAAGACCATCTCTGATGTAGCAAATCATGTACTCTGAGATATATTCTAAAATAGGTGAGCAGAATCGAAAATCTTAAAGATTGTAAATCTAAATTCAGCTCCAACACCTTTGTAAAGAGTATGTCAAAATCACAAAGGAAAAAAATTGTCATTAAGTCCACTGCAGAAATTGTGTGATTTACTACACAATATTCTACAACGCCGGGTGTAGGTCAAACTCACTTGATGTTCCTCAGAAACCCCAATTAGGGTTTCTATGAGTCGGAACCGACTCTATGGCACTTAACAACAACAACAACACTACAACTACATGCATCTGGAGTCTTGGTGTGACCTGGTAGGATAAGCACTGGACTGCTAAATGAAAGGTTGGCAGTTCAAACCCACCAGTCACTCTTTGGAAGTTCTATACTAGTTGCTAGGATTCAAAACTGACTTGATCGCGCTTGACAACAATAAGTGTTTTCACTTTATATGTCATTCTTTGTCTTTTATTGTAAAGTATGCAGGATTTCTCAATTACTGGGTCCTCCAGGAATCAAGATCTTTATAATAAAATTCCATTTGAGTGAAAAAAAAACCTTCATAACTCAGCTAAAGTAGTACTGTCAATGTCTATTCTTTCAGATAAAAATCTTTTCCTTGAATGAATTGGGGATTTAATCCTGTGAAAGTAAAAAGTATAGTTAACAGAAGTTGTCAGGTTGAATTTTGTCTTCTCTGATGACAGAGTATATACTGTCATTGCTTTTTCATTTTTTTTGTATTTCCAGTGTTGAATGACCACTTCTTTGGTTAATTCCCTTCCTTCAGTTGAAATAAGAGAACATTCTGTCCAAGGGTACATAGTAATTTTAACTTTAATTTTAGAAAATGAATTTCTTATTAAAGTGACAAATTTGTGATTTCTTTTTTATGTTGCTTAAAGAACATAAATAAAAAATGTCAATCTTGTTGTTGTTAACTTCTGTCAAGTAGATTATGACTCATAGCAACCCTGTAGAGGGTTTCCAAGGAGTAGCTAGTGAGTTTGAACCATCGACCTTGCAGTTCAAACATATCTTATGGTCGAGTGCTTATCCTGAAATACCACACACCATGACTTCGATTTCGTGTGCATAATACTTAGAACAAAATTAATCTAAACAGTAAATCTTTGTTCTTTTACCTTTGAAATAGACTACATATGAAACAAGCAGTATTTGCATTCTTAAATGTTCTTCTAAGTACTAAGGAGCTCTGGCAGCATAGTGGTTATGAATAGGACTGCTAACCTCAGGGTCAGCAGTTCCAAACTACCAGCGGTTCAGTGGGAGAAAGATGAGACTTTCTGCTTCTGTAAAGATTTACAGCCTTGGAAACCTTGTACAGGGTTGCTATGAGTAAGCACCAACTCCAAGGCACATAACAACAACAAGTACTAAATGGAAGAATAGTAAAACATTAATAAAGTTAATTTTGTTGAACACTAGGGATTAGGTATGTTATAAAAAATTTTTTCATTTAATTTCACAACAAATTTGTAGGGGAACTGTTATTTTCCTCATTACACATGAAGAAACAGAAATATCCAAGGCCACACGACTGGTAGATCCAGAAACTCTACCATTATCAGTTACGATTTCTCAGGTAAAGACATTTCAGGCATTTCTGAGGAGATGAAAACTTTACTTTAGGGAACATAGAATTACCAAATTATATTAGATTCACATAGTTTGTCCAGAAGACAATCCTAATTTAGTAAATGATGAGATTTCCATACATTAACTTCCCTTATCTAAAGTCTTTGTGTTACAATATCAGGTCCGCCATTTTAAACTGTACCTTTCAGGTTTTCCCCTCTCCCCTCCCTTCAACTCCATTTTGTAATCTTAGGTTTCTGTTTCCCCACCCTAAGCTACAAGGCACATAGTTTAAAGGGCAACATGGCTTTTGATAGGCCAGAGCTAAATGACCCCAGCAACGACCACTCCTTTCCTGTTGAACCTATATAAGACCACTCCCTTCCCGTTGACTCTCTCTTCTTCTTCTTTCTTCTCTTCTGCCTCCTGCCTTCTCTCTCCGGCAGAGGTCACCTTCCTCTTCCTCACCCTGAATAAAAGTCTCTAGACGGGCCATCTGCTGTGCAGTGTGGTTGATGAGTAGCGCCGGGTTGTTTTTGCCCTTTCACTTTGAAATGCATTCCATTGCCTCTGCTATTTTTATTGAAAAAAATAAAAGTTACTGAATTTTGAAGTAATTCAATTCAATGGATGCACATTGAATACCCATTATATGCCGAACAGTGGGAAATTTAAATTTGTTAGTAATCTCTATCACACATGGAATACAATTTTTAAAAACTTTTTTCTAAAGTATGCTGCTTTTCATCATTTTTATTACATGCTAACAAATTTTAATAGATAACTTCTAAAATTACATATCCACCACTTGCCTGAAATTTATCATACTCTGGTGGCTTGCATGTGACTGTGATGTTGAAAGCTATACCACTGGTATTTAAAATACAAGCAGGGATACCCATGATAGACAGGTTTAGGTTGAACTTCCATACTGAAGCAGATAAGAAAGAAGAAGAGGCAGACTATTTTTGAACATTTAACCACTGAAAACCTTACGAATAACAACAGAATATTGTCAGATAGAGTCCCAGAAGATGAGTCCCTTAGTTTGGAAATCATCAAAGTACAACTGGGAAACAGATGTCGCTTCCCAACAAAGTTGACAATGATGATTAGAATAGAGAGTAAATCTTTCTGGAACCATCATGTGCTGTTGGGTCAACCTAAAAATGAGAAGAAACAGCTGCAAACATCGATAAATAATTAGAACATTGAATGTACAGAGTATGAATCTAGGAAAATTGGAATCTGTAAAAATTGAAATGGAATATATAAACATTGATATTTTAGGCATTAATGAGTTAAAATAGACTGGTATTTTGAATCTGACAATCATATGGTTTATTAAGCCAGGAATGGCAAATTCAAGAGGAATGGCATTACTTACACTGTCAAAAAGAACATTTTGAGATCTATCTTAAAGTACAAAGCTGTCTGTGATAGGATACTATCCACATGCTTGCAGCTAACATCACTATTATTGAATTTTATGCACCAACCACTAAAGACAGTGATGATGAAATTAAAGAATTCTACAAACTTCTTCAGGCTAAGGTTCATCAAACATGCAATCAAGATGTACTAATAATTATTGGTGATTAGAACGCAAAGGTTGGAAACAAAGAAGAAGGATCAGTAGTTGAAAAATATGACCTTAGTGATAGAAATTATGCTGGCGATCACATGAAAATATTCTGCAAGACCAACAACTAATTAATTGCAAATACCTTTTTAAAACAACCTAAGAGGCTACTATACATCTGTTCCTCAACAGATGGAATACATAGGAATCAAACAGATGATATCTGTGGGACGATAGGGTGGAAAAGCTCAGGAACATCAGCTAAAACAAGGCAAGGAGCAGACTGTGGAATAGACTTGCTCTCATACAAGATGAGGCTGAAGAAGAAGAAAATTAAACACATTAAGTCCACAAGACCCCAAATGAAGTACACAAGATCACAAATATGATCTTGAAAATATCCCACCTGAATTTAGAAACCATCTCAAGAACAGATTTGATGCAATAGATGCAAATGACTGAAAACCTGAAGAGTTGTGGAATGACATCAAAAAAGCATCATACAGGAAGAAAAAAAAAGGTCATTAGAAAGACTAAAAAGAAAGCAAAACCCCAAATGGATGAATGGATGTCACAACAGACTCTGAAACTGGCTCTCCAGTGCAAAGATGTTAAAGTGAATTGAAGAAATAAGGAAGTAAAAGAGCTGAACAGAAAAAATTTAAGGGCAGTTCAAGAAGACAAAAAAAAAAAAAAAAAAGTATAATAGACCTTGAGTTAGAAGGCCAAAAGTAAAGAACACACTCAACATTTCTCAAGCTGAAAAAACTGAAGAAAAAAATTTAAGCCTCAACTTGGGATTTTTGAAGCCATGGCCTGCCAAAATAACCAACAGATCTGTATTGGAAGAAGTGCAACCAGAGTGCTCCTTAAAGTCCAGATGGCCAAACTTTGTCTCTCATACTTCAGACATATTGTCAGGAGGGACCAGTCTCTGGAGAAGGATATCATGTTTGGTAAGGTGGAGGGTCAGAGAAAAAGAGGGAGACCCCAGCGAGATGGATTGGCAAAGTGGCAGCATCAATGGGCTCAAGCGCGGCAACAATTGTGAGGTTGGCCCAGGATCGGGCAGTGTTTCTGTTGTGCATAAGGTCATTATAAGTCGGTACCAACTTGATGGCACCTAACAACAACAATTAACAAAATATTGAATGACGCAAAAAAAAATTAAAAGAAGATGGTTATACAAAGTGTCTTTGTACTGTAAAAAAAAAAAAAAAAAAATTGGTTTACAGTTCAACCATTTCCAGAGGTAGTATATGATCAATAATCAATGGTACTGAAGGAAGAAGTTCAAGATACACTGAAGGCATTGGTGAAAAATAAGATTCCAGGAATTGACAGAATACACATTAAAATGTTTCAACAAACTGATGAAGTTCTGGATGCACTCAGTCATCTATGCCTAGAAATTTGGAAGACAGCTATCTGTCCAACTGATTGGAAGAGGTCTATATGTGTGCCCATTCCAAAGAGAAATGACACAAAGGTGTGCAGAAATCATATTACATTATCATTAATAGCACATGAAAGTAATATTTTCCTCAAGATAATTAAAAAATGGATGCAAGAGTACATTGAGAAAAACAGCAATGAGGCTATGGGTTAAGTCCAACCACGATCGATAGACTCCTGTCAACCTGGGTTGAGATCTGGTTGGCCAGCAGTATAGTGAGACCTGGGCACTCCTGAGCCCATGGACAGGGACATAGCTACAGAGGACTAGAGCAGAGAGTGAAGCATTCAGCTGATATGAAGTGAGGGCAGATGCACAAGAATGCCCATAGTACCCAGATAGTACCCAGTTGACCTAGCTTCAATCGTTAGATGATCAGAACTACTCAACTAGGAAGAAAGAAGAGGGAAAAAAGTGTAATCTGCCACAATTTGATGAACTTGATCTATATTTATGGATGTAGTAGCTTAAAAGAGGGAATGAATCTTTGCTACAAGGATCATTCCCATCCCCTCTGTCCACAGAGTTGACAGGGATGGGCAACTTAGATATTGGCTACCCCAAAACGAGTGAGGGGGAGCCTACAAAGGCACGAAGTGACTAGCTTACAAGTTTTCAAGAGGGAGCTTAATTTCAGAGGGTGTGAGGGAAGGTAGCATCTCCACTGAGTGGTTTCCAAACTGTCTAGAGAGGGCTAGTGAAAGGAGATGAGGATAAGACTCTTGTGGTTCAATAATGAATAATTGCGATCAGGACATTGTGAATGTTTCAAAAGGTAGATGTTTTGTGACAAAAGGAGGGGCGTGGTTGATCTTGCAGTCCAGGGGCTGAGGACCCTAGGACTATCAAGAGAGAAGAGCTGAGTGCAGGACCCTATCCAGAGAAGCAGTGACACCAAAGATGGAGGCAGAGACATGACATGGAGAGATGGAGTGGCTGGGGACGCTAGACTCAAGGAGAGAGAGGGGCTGTGTGCTGGTGGCTGGCGGGGGGGTGGGGTGGGGGGCAGGCTTGCAGGGTATGCTTTTGGTTGTTTGAATGGTTATATATTCCTGAGTGCTTTGGTGTACAGACAAAAAAAAAAGGAGAGGGAATGGAAGCCAATGCTGTTGAATGATGATGCATGGAAAGGATTGTAATCATTGCAATGAAATGAAATATGGTAGGGTGAATGTAAAGCTGATGTTCTTCCATGTAAACTATCACTCAATCTACAATAAAAAACTTAAGAAAAAAAAAAAAGGAAGAACATTAAAAAAAATAAATAAAAGAGTACATTGACAGAAATTTTCTACAAATTTAAGCCAGATTCAGAAGATGAGGTGGAATGATTAAGAGAATAGTAGAAAGTTTATTTGTGCTTTATTGACTATGCAAAGGCTTTCTACTGTGTGGATCATGACAAGAGATGGATAACATTGCAAATAATGGGTATTCCAGAACACTGAACTGTGTACATAGAGTAAGAGGTAGCCATTTGAACAGACAAGGAGTTACTGAATAGTTTAAATTCAAGAAAGGTGTGTGACAGGATTGTATTCATTCGCCATACTTAATTAATCTGCATTCTTAGCAAATAATCCAAGAAGTTTGATTATCTGAAGCATCAGGATTGGAGAAAGACTCATTAACTACCTGTGATATTCATATGTTACAATCTTACATGCTAGAGTCAAGAGGACTTGAAATACTTACTGATGAAGATCAAAGACTACAGCCTGCAGTATGGATTACTCCTCAATATAAGAAAACTAAAATCCTCACCACTGGACCACTAAATAACATAATGATAAATGGAACTCCTATCACAGAGAACTGATGGATCTGCAGAGATAAAGGTGCGAGCATTCTTTTTTTGTTCTTTTATTTTGCTCTATCATGACAAGCTATGGATAATATTGAGAAGTGTGAGTATTCTGGAACACTTAATTGTGCTCATGAGGAATCTGTACCTGGACCAAGATGCAATTGTTCAAACAGAACATGGGAACACTGAATGGTTTCAAATTAAGAAAGGTGTGTGACAGGGTTGTATTCTTTCACCATACTTATTCAATTTGTATGCTGAACAAATAATCCAAGAAGCTGGGTTATATGAAGAAAAATGTGGTATCAGGATTGGAAGAAGAGTCATTAACAACCTGTGATATGCAGATGATACAACCTTGCTTGCTGAAAGTGAAGAGGACTTAAAACATTTACTGATGAAGATCAGAGCACAGGCTTTAGTATGGATTGCATCTCAATGTAAAGGAAACAAAAATCCTCACCACTGGACCAATAAGTAACATTCTTATCAATGGAGAAAAGATTGAAGTTGTCAAGGACTTCATTCTTCTTGAATTAACCATCAACCCTCATGGAAGCAGCAGTCAAGAAATCAAATGATGTATTGCATTAGGCAATTCTGCTGCACAAGACCTCTTTAAAGTGATGAAGAGAAAAGATGTCATCTTTGTTAACAAACTGTTAACGTGCACCTAACCCAAGCCATGGTATTTTCAATAACCTCATATGCATGCAAAAGCAGGAGAGTGAATAGGAAGACCATAGAAGAATTGATGCATTTGAGTTATGGTATTAGAGCAGAATATTGATAGTGCCATGGGCTGTGAAAAGAACCAACAGATCTGTGTTGGAAGAAGTACAGCCAGAGTGCTCCTTGGAGGCCAGGATGGCCACACTTCATCTCTCATACTTTGGACTTATTGTTAGGAGGGACTAGTCACTGAAGGATATCATTTTTGGTAAGGTGGAGGGTCAGAGAAAAAGAGGAAGACTCCCACTGAGATGGATTGGCAAAGTGGCAGCATCAATGGACTCAGTCGTGGCAACAATTGTGAGGTTGGCCCAAGACCAGGCAGTGTTTCATTCTGTTGTGCATAGGGCCACTATGAGTCAGTACCGACTTGATGGCACCTAACAACAACAACAAAAACATTCATTTCCACTCTGGGGACCCATGGAGACTCCTGAACGAGTGGTACCTACACACATGGAACAATCTGCACAGCAAGGATAGCTAGGCACAGAATTGAAGAAGGGGAAGGAGTCAACAGGAAGAGCTTATAACAAGAGTGTCTTCCAAAGCAGGTCTGACTAGCCCTAGGCTGTTTCTCACTAGGAGAAACAGTTGAATAGACTTGAGGGAAGGGAGAGGAGAAAAAGGCCTAAAACAAACCTTGAGTTACATCATAAGGAACAGGTGGAATATCTGGATATTTCTCAGGCAGCTTTGAAGGCAAGAGGCCAAAAGGTGGTGCTAAAGTCTTATTCATATTATCCCACTGTTGTTTTGTTTTTTGTTTTTTTGCATTTGTGACTTTCAAGTCTAGTCTGGTTTTCTTTTCTTTTCTTTTCTTTTCTTTTTTCTTTTCTTTTCTTTTCTTTTCTTTTCTTTCATTTTTGGCCCTCCTTCTATCTTGGGGAGCTCTCTCCCTCCTTGTCTTACTCAACAAGAAACAGAAATTGCAGTCATACAAGCTAAGCTACAATCACACTCTATAAATTCCTACCATCTAGGCAAGAGCCAATACCAGCTGCTATACACCAGATCAGTGTCTACAACTGCCACCTGCTAAAAATACTCTGAATTGAGCTGCAAGAGCAGTGAAAAGAGAAATCCATCTCCTGATCACACCTACCAGAAGGGAATTGGAGACAGCATAAGAATACACCAATATACATTCATCTAATAAATACAAATACAACAATGCCAAATTACCTAAAAAGCAACAGAAAAATGTGCTCATGTGCACAAACAAGATGGAGTAGTTCAAACAAATGACCAAGAAGAAGAGCTAGAATTCTCATTGGAGGGAGTGCAGGCTTTGGAATTATTTGGTAAGGAATTCTGGAAAATGATATTGAGGTGCCTCCAAATGTTCCATAAAAAAGGTCAGGAAAAATAAAGAAGTCAGAAAAGTGCTACAGGAACCATCGAACATTGGATAGCATTGGATCAAAAAAAAAAAAAAAAAAAAAAAAACCTGCAAAAAGAGGTCTAGATGATCAGTTTTAAAATGAACAACACACTAAAAGGGCAAAGGGGTAGAATTTAAGGGACAGAAGCCAGAATCAGCAAACTTGAAGACAAATCTCTCAATACTGCTATAATAAAAGAACAAGCAGAAAAAAAATAATGAAAAAAATCTGAAGGAAGCCTAAGATTCATGATGGACAACATAAAGAGGAATAACCTACAGGTGATTGGAGTACCTGAAAAGAAAGAATCAAACAAAACCACAGAAGAGATCATTGAAAAGCTTCTGGAAGAAAATGTCCCTAACATCTTAAAACACAATAAGATTAGCATTCAAGAAGCTGAGTGAAGCCCGGGCAGGACAGACCCCAAAAGAAAATCACCAAGACATGTCATATTCAAACTCTCCAAAATTAGAGATGAAGAAAGAATCCTGAAATCAGCTAGGGATGTACAAAGACCTGGAGTTACCTACAGGGGCAAACCAACAAGATTAAGGTCTTATCTTTCAATAGAAACCATTCAGGCAAGAAGATAATGGGGAAACATAAAAAAAAAAAAAAATCTGAAAGAAAAAAAACTACCAACCAAGAGTCATATATGTCAAAGTTGTCAACCAAATATGACAATAAAATCAGAGCATTCCAGGATAAATAGAAATTAAAGGATTTTGTTAAATCCAAGCCAGCACTGCAAAACATCCTAAAGAGAGTTCTTTGGACTGAGAACCAACAAGAGCAGACAAAAACCAGAGAGTGACATAGGTGGCAACACTACATGGAACTCAGTCCAGAGATGGAAGAGATCAGAGCAGAACAAAATTACAAGAATGAAATTAGGGGATCTGGGAGGACAGTCTAGTATCAGAACAATTACAATGCAAAAGAAGGGAAAGCATGGGCACAAAGATCTAGGTGGTGAAGAGGTCAGGTAGATTTCAGGATAAAAAAACACAGTGTTTTAAAAAGAAAAAGAATAGAATATAGGGTAGCCTCAAAGAAACAAAAAATCCTCACGAATGGACCAATAAACAACATCCTTATCAATGGAGAAAAGTTTGAAGTTGTCAAGGACTTCATTCTTCTTGGATCAACTATCAACACTCACGGAAGCAGTAGTTAAGAAATCAGATGATGTATTGCATTAGGCAAATCTGCTGCACAAGACCTTTTTAAAGTGTTGAAGAGCAAAGATGTCAGCTTGATGACTAAGGTGCACCTGACCCAAGCCATGGTATTTTCAACAACCCACATGCAAAAGCTGGACAGTAAATAGGAAGACCATAGAAGAATTGATGCTTTTGAATTATGGTGTTGGAGGAGAATATTGAAAGTACCATGGGCTGCCAAAAGAACCAACAGATCTGAGTTGGAAAAAGTGAAGCCAGAGTGCTCCTTGGAGGCCAGGATGGCCAAACTTCGTCTCTCATACTTTGGACAGGAGGGACCAGTCACTGGAGAAGGATATCATGTTTGGTAAGGTGGAGGGTCAGAGAAAAAGAGGACCCCCCCCTAGCAAAATGGATTGGCAAAGTAGCAACATCAGTGGCCTCAAGTGTGGCAACAATTGTGAGGTTGGCCCAGGACGAGGCAGTGTTTCATTCTGTTGTGCATAGGGTCACTATGAGTCGGTATCGACTCGATGGCACCGAACAACAACAACCAAGAAAGGGTGTTGGATTTTATCAAATGCCTTTTCTTCATTGACTGAGATGATCATGTAGCCTTTTCCATTGTTTTATTTATTTGGTGACTTATATGGATTGATTTTCTAATGTTGAACAACCTTTGCATAACCATTCTGAATCTCTCTTGATCACGATGTTGTTTGTTTTTGTTTTTTAATATGCTACAGAATCCCATTGGCTAGAATTTTGTTTAGAATCTTTGTTTCTATATTCATGAAGGATATTGGTCTAAAATCTACTTTTAATGGTATTTTCCCCCTGACTTTGGTATCACAGTTATGTTGGGGTTCATAGAATGAATTAGGAAGTATTCCTTCCTTATCTGTGTTCTGGAATAGTTTGAGTACAATTGGTGTCAACTCTTCTATGAATGCATTTTGTTGCGAGCTTTAAAAAAATATTATGACATCTTCAATTTCTTCTTTTGCTATATGTCTTTTCAAATTATCACCCTTCTGTCTATGTTACTTAGGTAGGCAGTGTGTTTATAGAATTTTTTTCATTTCTGCAAGGTTTTCAAATATGATGAAGTGTAATTTTTCATCTCAATTGGGTTTCTTGTAGCGTGACCCATTTCATTTCATATTTTGGTTATTTTTATTTTCTCATTTTTTCCATTGTCAGTTTGGTCAATCACTTGTTATTTATGCCCTCAAAAAACTAACTTCTAGTCTTGCTGATGTTTTTTCATTTATTTCTGCTCTGATGTTTATTATTTGATTTCTTCTGGTAACTGTGCTCCTTTTCTATTTGCTCAAGTTGTTGGATTAAGCTATCAATTTTTGCCCTTTATTCTTTTATGATGTGTGCCTTTATTTCTACAAATTTTACTCTGAGCACTGCTTTTGCTATGTCCTAAATATTTTGGCTTGTTGTGTTTTCACGCTCATTCGATTAAAAAAGAAGTCTTAAATTTCACTTTAAGTGTTTATTATCTAATAGTTTAAAAATAAGGTGTCATTCAGTTTTCATGTATTTATTTTTCTTGCTTTTTTTTTTTTCCTATTACTTCCTAGTTTTATAATGTTATGATCAGAGAAGATGCTTTGGAATTTTTTGGTGTTTCTGAATTTATTGAATCTTGCTTTGTGGCATAAAATATGGTTCATTTTGGAGAATGATCATTGTGAGTTGGAGAAAAAATGTATACTTTGCTGTCGTTGGTTAGAGTGTTCTGTATATGTCTATTAGGTTGAGTTGGTTGACTGTGTTATTTAGATAATGAAAAATTATCTTTGTACAGTTTCTTTCTGATTGTTCTGTTACCAAAAGTAGTGTGTTTAAATCTCCTACTATTATTGTTGTTGTTGTTAGGTGCCATTGAACTGGTCCTGACTCATAGCAACCATATACATCAACACTGCCCAGTCCTATGCAATCCTCACAATTGTTACCTTTGAGTCCATTGCTGCTGCCATTGTGCCAATCCATCTCAGGGGGTCTTCCTCTTTTTGCTGATCCTCCACTTTGCCAAGCATGACATTCTTCTTCATGTCTTTAACACTTCAAAGATTTCTATTGCTTCAGATTTATCTAATGCAATACATTGTTTGATTTCTTAACTTCTGTTTCCATGAGTGTTGATGGCAGATCCAAGCAAATGAAGTCTTTGCCAACCTCAATCTTTTCTCCACTTGTCACGATGTTATTTATTGATCCAGTTGTGATATTTTTTTACTTTCTTTACATTGAGATTCAATCTATACCAAAAGTTGTAGTTTTTGATCTTCACCAGTATTTTAACTCCTCCTTTCTTCTAGCAAGCAAAGTTGTATCATCTGTATATTTGCAGGTTGCTAATGAATCCAGTCCTGATGCCTCATTCTTCTTCATACAATCCAGTTTCTCTGATTATTTACTCAGCATACAGATTGAATAAGTATGGTGGAAGGATACAAACTTGGCACACACTTTTCCTGATTTCAAATGTTTCAGTATACCCTTGTTCTGTTTGAGCAACTGCCTCTTCATCTTTGTACATATTCCTTATGAACACAATTAAACATTCTGGAATATCCCGTCTTTGCAATGTTATCCGTACTTTGTTATGATCTACACACTCGAATTGCCTGATTAATAAAGCACAAGTACATATCTTTCTTGTATTCTCTGCCTTCTGCCAAGATCCATCTGACATTATCAATGATATCCCTTGTTCCAAGTTCCCTTATTAATCCATCTTGAATTTTGGGGGCTCCTTGTCAATGTACTGCTATAACCATTTTTTTTTTTAAATTATCTTCAGCAAAATTTTACTTATATGTGGTATTAGTGATATTATTCCATCCTTTCTTCAGTCACCTTTCTTTGGAATGGGCACAAACGTGGATCTCTTCCGATCTGTTGGCCAGATAGCTGTCTTCTAACTTTTTTGGGATAGATGAATGAGCAACTCCAGCACTGCATTAGTTTGTTGAAACCTTTCAATTCCTATTCCATCAACTCCTAGAGCCTTGTTTTTCACCACTGTCTTCAATGCAGCTTTAACTTCTTCCTTCAATACCATCAGTTCTTGGTCATATCAATCAATTGAAAAGGATGAATATCAACCAATACTTTTTGGTACAGTGACTCTGTATATTCTTTCCAACTTCTTTTGGTGCTTCCTGCTTCATTCAAAATTTGCTCTCAGAATCCTTCAACATTGTTAAGTCGAGGCTTGGATTTGTTCTTCAGCTCTTTTCAGTTATGAAATGCTGAGCGTGTTCTTTCCTTTTGTTTTCTAACTCCAGGTCTTGGCAAATTTCATTATAATACCTTGGTTCGTCTTTTCCAGCTGCCCTTTGAAGTTTTCTATTCAGCTCTTTTACTTCATTTCTTCCAATCACTTTAGCTTCTCTACATACAAGAACTAGTTTCAGAATCCCTTCTGATATATTTTATATTTTCTTTCTTTCCTGTGTTTTCATTAGTTTGCTTTCTTCATGCATAATATTCTTGATATCATTCCACGATTCTTCAAGTCTTTGGTCATTAATGTCTAATGCATCAAATTTGTTGTTAAGATGGTCTCTAAATTCAGGTTGGGTATATTCAAGGTCATATTTTGGGTCTTGTGGACTTGTTTTAATTTTCTTAAGCCTCAGTCTGAATTTGCACATGAGCAATTGATGGTCTCTTCCACAGTCAGATCCTGGCCTTGTTTTGGCTGATGATATCTATATTTTTGATGTTATTGTCACTGAGTCAATTCTGACTCAGAGTGACCCTACAGGGTTTCCAAGGAGTGGTTGGAGAGTTTGAACCACCAACTTATGGTTAGCAGTCCAGTGCTTATTCTACAACACACCAGGACCCCATGATACTTATGTTGTTGTTGTTAAGTGCCTTCAAGTTGGTTCCTACTCATAGTGAGCTTGATTAAAGTTTCTGAAGAGTGACTGGTGAGCTTGAACTGCTGACATTGTCATTCAAACCGACCTTGCAGTTCTGTGCATTAACCCACAGTGCCACACTAGGACATATCATAGGCATATGTACACATCTGTAGGCATTGTGGAGTCTTGTTGGGGTGCTGTGGGTTAATGTGCCAGACTGTAAAGCCGATTGAACTTCAAGGTCAGTGGTTCAAGGTCACCAGATGCTCCTCAGAAACCCTACACAGGGTCTCTATGGGTTGGAATCGACTCGACGGCACTTAACAACAACAATAGGCATAGATATATATGTTTCAGTGTGCTACCTATACAAAGGTAAGTCAAAGAGTATTGTTACAATACCATAGAAATGATTATTGAACAACAATATCAAAAATTGAAACTTTTGCTTTTCAGTATATCATCCATCTAGATCAATACACTTCTGAAAATGGTATTTCCATTTCTGTAACTCTTCCCTGAAGAAATCTATGCTCTTCAAATTACAACACATCAAACTGGCAGTGTTGGCATCCTTGAGGTTCTCAAATTGTGTTCCTTTTAAATGTTCTTTGGGTTTGAGGATAAAAAAAGATGTTGAAAGGGCAAGAGTGGAGATACAGGATAGATGGGGTAAGTTTTTCCAATGAAATTGTTATAAGAGAGCCCTTGCTACTTCCGAAGAATGAGCATATATAGTGTGATAGAAAACAAACTCCTCAGTATAATTTTTGTAGCCTTTTTCTTGCCAGTGTAGTTTATAATTTTCTTTTAACTTCTAATAAGCCCCTGAAATCATCCTGTGTCCTTCAAGAACATCTATTAAGACTACCCCTTTGTGAATCCAAAAAAGCAACTATCACCATCACCTTTTGAGCTGACCCTTTGGTCTTGAATTTAACTCATCCAGCAGATCGCCCTGAAAGTCACTGTTTTGACTGGACATTTTTTAATGGTAGTCTAAGGAAAATAAGACAAGTAAGTGTATTACAGGAAGAACTTTTCTGCAATCATGCACTGATTGTAGAGACACACTTAAACACATTCTATTTGAAAGAAACTCATGTATGATGAACTGGAATCCTATTAGCAATACTTTTTTATTCAACCTTGTACATACACATATATAATAAAGACCTAAACAGATTTTCAAAAGGTCACTCAAGACAACCAAGTAAAGTATTATAATAAAATGTGCAAAGATACGTTATTAGAAAACTAAAAGGGAAAAACAGTAGGCATTTTTCAAAATGAAGTGAAGAAAAATTTCAAGCTTTGAGTTGCAATATTGAAGGATTTTATAAATAAAATACTACACAATTCAGGAAGAAATAAAGAAAATGGAAAGACTATCCAGTCACTATAACAAAAGTAATTGGTAAACATACAATTATTTTAGCATGTTATTATTGTTAGGTGTCACTGAGTCATTTCTGACTTATAACCATCCTATGCACAAGAGAACCAAACACTGTCCAGTCCTGTGCCATCCTCATAATTGTTGCAACACTTGAGCCCATCGCTGCTGCCATGTTGCCAATCCAAGCATCGCAGCCAGACATCTCCGCTGGGCCTAGACTGGGGCTTCATGCCCCTATTGCTCTCTAGGTTTCAGCAGCTAGTTACTTACTCATAGGTCACGTTGACTTCATTCCAGGACCTCTCAGCATGATTAGGCCCAGTGTTTACAGTATTCACCAGGGTAGACACTTAGCCCTTCCCTTCCCCTTCTCCTCCTCACTCCCCGCCCATCGGGCCATCAGTATATATTTTAAGCCCTCTTCGCTTTCAGCAGGCATGGTAGTAATAAAAGGTATCCTAAGGACTCTCTTGGAAGTATCATATATATATATATATATATATATATATATATTTAAAAACCCTGTGGTATTGAAGGCACAAGTCCAAGCATTGTTGAAAATAGGGCTCCAGGAATTGATGGAAAACCAATTGAAGTGTTTCAACAAATGCATGCAATGCAAGAAACATTCACTTATCTATGCCAAAAAATTTGGAAGACTGACTTGGCCAACTGAATGGAGGAGATCCATATTTGTGTGTACTCAAAGAAAATCTAATGGAATGTGGAAATTATAAAAAAATATATCCTTAATATCACATATGAATAAAATTGTGCTAAAGATAATGTAAAAGTGGTTGAAGTAGTACATTGACGGTGAACTGCCAGGAATCTAAACTGGAGTCTGAAGAGGATGTGAAATAATGGATATTTTTATTGAGGTCAGATGGATCTTGTCTAAAAGCAAAGAATACCAAAAAGATGCTTACCTATGTATTATTGACTATACAAAGGCCTTCAACTGTGTGGATCATAACAAATTAAAGATTACATTGCAAAGAATTGGAATTCCAGAACAATTCATTGTGCTCATGAGTAAACTGTACATAAAATAAGAAGTAGTAAAGGATACTGCATCATTTGAAATTAGGAAAGATGTACTTTAGAATTGTATCTTTTCACTATTGTCATTAAGTGTCATCAAGTTGGTTCCGACCCTTAACCCTGTACAGGGTTTCCAAGGAGCTGTTGATTGGGCTTGAGCCACTGACCTTGAGATTCAAACTGACCTTGTGGTCCAGAACATTATCCTGCAGCGCCACACCACGACTCCCCTTTCACCATACATAATTTGCATGCTGAGCAAATAATCTGAGAAACTGGACTATGAAGAAGAATTCAGCATTAGGACTGGAGGCAGGTTCATTAACAAGCTGTGATATGCAGATGATACAACCTTGCTTTGATGTATCAAAGAGGCCTTGAAGCACTTAGCGATGAAGATGAAAGACTGCAGCCTTCAGTATGGGTAATATCTCCATATAAAGCAAACAAAATCCTCACAACTGGACCAATAAGCAACATAATAGTAAGTGGAGAAAATATCAAAGCTGTCAATGATTTTACTTTACTTGGATCCACAATCAATGCCCATGGAATCAGCAGTTAAGTCAAATGATGTATTGCACTGAGAAAATCTGCTGCAAAAGCCTTCTTTAAAGTATTTACAGCGAAAATGTCACTTTGATGACTAAGGTGAATCTGTCCCAAGCCATGGTATTTCCAGTTACTTCACATACATGGGGAAGCTGGACAATAACAAAAGAAGGCTGGAGAATTGATACCTTCAAATTATGTTTTTGGCAAAGAATGTTATGAATAAATATGTCTTGGAAGAAATACAGCCAGAATGCTCCTTAGAACTGAAGATGGCAAGGGTTAACCTTACTTACTTTGGACATGTTATCAGGAGGGACTAGTCACTGGCGGACATCCTGCTCGGGGGAAAAAGAGGAAGACCCTGAAAGCGATGGAGTATCACAGTGGCTGCAACAATGAACTCAAACACAGTAAGAACTGTAAGCTTGGTGCAGGACTGGGGAAGGTTTCATTCTGTTGTGCATGTTGTTGTGTGCTGCCAAGCAGGTTCTGACCCATAGTGACCCTGTATAGAATTTCCTAGGCTGTAAATCTCTACAGAAAATCATCTTTCTCCTGCAATACAGCTGGTGGATTCACACTGCTGACCCTGTGGCTAACAGCCCAACATGTAACCCATTATGTTACTGTTAAGGTCCTTCGAGTGGATTCCAATTCATAGTGACCCTATATAGGGTTTCCAAGGAGTGACTGGTGGGTTTGAACTGCCAACTTTGTGGTTAGAAGTCCAGTACTTATCCTGCAGTGCCACACCAGGACTCCATAACTCACTGTTGCTGTTGTTATTAAGTGTCTTCGAGTCGATTCAGACTCATAGCAACCCTGCACTGGGTTTCAGAGGGCAGCTGGTGGGTTTGAACTGCTGACCTTGTGATTCACAGTCAAGTGCTGATTCTACAGTGCCACACCAGGAATCTATAACCCACTATTGTTATTATTAAGTGCCGTCAAGTTGGTTTCGACACACAGCAACCCTGTATAAGGTTTTCGAAGAGCAGCTGATGGGTTTGAATTGCCGACTTTGTGGTTTGAAGTTTAGTGCACCCACTACTATTGTTGTTAAGTGCTACCGAGTCGGTTCCAACCCATAATAACCCAATATAGGGTTTCCAAGGAGTAAATGGTGAGATTGAACTGGTGAACTTGAACTTGTGTTCAAACCAACTTTGCAGCCCAGCACATTAAGCCACAGTGCCACGGGTCACTATAAGTCAGATTCAACTTGATGACATTAAAAACAACAAGAACATAGTGGGTATAGTTACATAAGCATCCTAGACATATTCAAATACTTGTGGGATTGGCTTCCTTGGTTAAAAGGGGTAGGATCATAGTCCTGGGAGACAATAAGTTCATAATGTTCGACATTCTAGTTTGGTGAGTGGCATCTGGGGTTTTAATAGCTTTTGAGCAGCCACATAATATACAATTATTGGTCTCTACCCATAATTGGTGGTGTAGTGGTTATGAATCAGGCTGTGAACCGTAAGGTCAGCAGTTCAAAACTACCAGCAGTTATGCGGGAGAAAGATGAAGCTTTCTGCTCCCAAAAAGATTTACAGCCTTGGAAACTGTATACAGGGTCGCTATGAGTCAGAACCGACTCCATGACATATAACAACAACCCATACAGAGTGCTGGTGTGGTGCTGTAGGATAAGCACTAGACCATAAGGTCGGTTTGAACTGTAAAGTCA
This sequence comes from Chrysochloris asiatica, assembly GCF_000296735.1. Classification (NCBI taxonomy): domain Eukaryota; kingdom Metazoa; phylum Chordata; class Mammalia; order Afrosoricida; family Chrysochloridae; genus Chrysochloris; species Chrysochloris asiatica. The sequence goes on along the minus strand of NW_006408747.1, from coordinate 1,580,685 downwards.
GCAGTTCAAACTCACTAGCCGCTCCTCAGAAACAGTATACAGGGTTGCTATGAGTTGAAAATGACTCAATGGCACTTAATGAAAACAAAATGAAGGAAATCAAAGGTTCTAAAAAGGAAGTAGTCCACAGGATTAAAAAATGCTTTAGTAGAGAAAGTCTTTTTAAAACATAGCCTCAAACTCAGAAATTTGAGTTTATATTTGGTTATATTTGACAACATATGAATAAGAAAAAAATGGTTAAATTTGACAACATATGAATAAGAAAATTAAAAATATAACCTACCCCATCCCCACAAACTGCCCACCATTACAAAATCCAAAGACAGTTGAAAAAGGTATCTGTAATTTCAGACATATTGTTAGGAGGGACCAGTCGCTGGAGAAGGATATCATATTTGGTAAGGTGGAGGGGCAGAGAAAAAGAGGAAGACCCCCCAATGAGATGGATTGGCCAAGTGGCAGCATCGATGGACTCAAGCATGGCAATAGCAGTGAGGTTGGCTCAGGATCAGGTAGTGTTTTGTTCTGCTGTGCATAAGGTCATTATGAGTCGGTACTGACTTGATGGCACCTAACAACAAGAACAATAACTCATATTTCAGGCAAATGATTTATTTAATGCATAAAGACCTATAAAACAATAGAAGACCAACATCCCAACAGAAAAATGGACAAAATATATGACTTTACAGTTTACAGAAAAAAAATTCAGGTGTGGCGCTGTAAGATCAGCACTGAGCTTCAAACCATACGATCAGCAGTTCAAACCCACAAGCTGCTCCTCAGAAACCCTATACAGGGTTGCTATGAGTCGGAACTGACTCCACAGCACTTAACAACAACAACATTTGTAATAATAAGAATTCAAACTAAAATAACAATAAATTCATATTTTTCTCTTGGATTGGCAAGGATCAGTAGTTTAGTGCATTTTTATTTGTGACGATGCTGACAAAGAATCATCTATTGATGTTGGGGCATAATTGGTACAGTCTGTGTGAAGAGACTGAGACTAAAAATGCAAATATTCTTTGACTTAATATTAGTTGTAGTCATTTTTACAGCTAAACATGTTCAAAATAACAAGTATGTAAGGATATTGACTACAATCTTGTTTTATTGTTACTGTTGCTAAGCATTGCTAAGTCGATTCCGACTCATAGCGACCCTGCATAGGGTTTCCGAGGAGTGCCTGGTGAGTTTGAACCGCCACCTTACATTTTAAATTGAACTTGCAGTCCAGTGCTTATCCTACAGTGCAGCTTACTTATCAGTAGAAGGCTGGTAGAGAAATGAAAGAGAAGTATCTCTATATGTTGTTGTTGTTGTATGCCATCGAGTTGATTCCAACCCATAACAACCCTGTACAGTGTTAAAATAAACCAGAAAAAACATCAAAGGGCAGAGTACATGTTTATTAAAAAAAGGAAAACCCCTAATGAGATAAACTGACACAGTTGTTGCAACAACGGTTTCAAACATAGCAATGATTATGAGGATGGTGTGAGACTGGGTGGCCTTTCATTCTGCTGTATATAAGGTCGTTAGTAGTAGAAACCAACTAGATGGCATCTAGCAACAACATTATGCATATACGCTTATGATGCCTAGGTTACCTCAGGAAGCATATATACCAGGTAGGTAGCAGTGGTTGCCTTTGGAGAGAATTGTGGGTCCGGGACAGGGGAGGAACAGAGACTTCCACTTTTTGTACCTATTTGAATTTTCTTCTTTGATATATATGCATTATCCACTCAAAAATAAATGAATAATTTTAAAACAAGCTTTTTATAAATCCAATATATGGCTGGGTCCCTTAAAGGATATGATGGCTACCTCTTCTCTTGTTGACATTATTATCCAAGTGGTCCAGAGGAAACTTACTTTACTTAAATAAGTAGTCACTGTGGCACTGTAGGATAAGCACTGGATTGCAAGACGGGTGTGAACTGTAAGATTGGTGGTTCAAATCCACCAGTCACTTCTTGGAAACCCTTTATCAGGTTGCTACGAGTTGGAACAGACTTAACAAGGGCAAACTCTTAAAAGTTTTCAGATTCTCGTACTTACTGTTGCTTGTAGCATTCTGATGTGTGTTGTAGAGTAAGCACAGTACTGCTGACCACAAGGTCAGTGGTTCAAACCTTGGTAGCTCTATATGTTGTTTAACTACAACATGGCCTTGAAATTTTATAGAATTTTCTGTATACGTGCATTTTTCCCAGGTTAGAATAGCTTTTAGACACTCATGGTGGTGGTGTTGATGTGCCACTGAGTCGGTTTTGACTCAAAACAACTCTGCACAAGATTTCCAAGGTTGTAACTCTTTATGTGCTTGATAAAGTGGAAGGTCAGTGAAAAGGGGGAAGACTCCCAATGAGATGGATGACACAGTGACAGCAGCCGTGGGCTCAAATGTAGCTATGATTGTGAAGTTGGCGCAGGATGGGCAGTGTTTTACTCTATTGTGCATAAGGTCACAGTAAGTTGATACTGATTCAACAGCACCTAACAACTTTTGTTGTTGTTGTTAGGGGCCATCAAGTCGGTACCAACTCATAGCAACCTTATGCACAGCAGAACGAAACACTGCCCGATCCTGAGCCAACCTCACTACTGTTGCCATGCTTGAGTCCACTGATGCTGCCACTTGGCCAAACCATTTTGTTGGGGGTCTTCCTCTTTTTCTCTGACCCTCTACCTTACCTAACATGATATTCTTTTTCCAGTGACTGGTCCCTCCTGACAATATGTCCAAAGTTTGAGAGACAAAGTTTGGCCATCCTGGCCTCCAAGGATCACTCTGGCTGCACTTCTTCCAAAACAGACCTATTGGTTCTTTTGGCAGCCCATGGCACTTTCAATAGTCTCCTCCATTTACAGGAGCAGAAAGCCTCATCTTTCTCCCTAGGAGCTACTGGTAGATTTGAACTACTGACCTTGCAGTTAACAATCCAGTTTGTAATCCACTATGCTACCAAAGTTTCTTTAAGACACTCATAAGTGTTCATAAACTCCCACAAGTTAACAGCCAATAAAATATTATCATACTAAAATTTATTTTTCTCAGAGATAACAAAGCTTTAATTTTCTTTTTCCTAGAAGAATTATAAAATTGATATTCACAATTCAATTTGTAAATTTTAAATCAACTTCATTTAAACTAGATTCTTATTTGAATTTCTGTTTTTAGCAGGAACTAAATTTTTCTAAAAAGGCAGAATGAATATTATCAAAGTGATTACTGTCCTTTTATGCAATTTTAATGTTGGCTAGTTTGGCTTTCTTAAAAGAATATTGTTAATTAGTATTTTCCCACATTTAGCTTCTGTTCTTCAGATTACTCTTCGTTCAAAAATAATTTTCAATCACCTTCATGATATTCCGTATACTATCCTGGTGTGGCTCTTTAGTAGGATAAACAATGGACCTTTAGAATGGCAGTAATGAAACAAAAGTGAGACCCTGGATTATTAAGACCCAGAAAAAAAAAAAATTAATCAAACCTACAGCCATTGGCCACTGAGTGGAGTCCTACCCATAGTGGAGACTGTAAATCTTTGCAAGAGCAGAAAACCTCAGTTTGCTCTTGCAGAGTGGCTGGTGGGCCACCAGTGCTAGACCAGGAAAAGGGGTTTAAAATACAGTTAGGTTAAAAGAAGGAGGTAATGGAATTTTTTTTTTTTTTCAACAGAATGTTTCACCACGAAAATTTTCTTTGGGTTTACTTTTTCAGTATGCATTTCCTTCCATTATAAGAAAAATGAAGGAACGAGGAAGTCAGCTTCAAAGTGTGAGTAAGCGAAAGTATGCAGCTGAAAAAGAAAATACCCGGGCAAAGGTATGTAAGGAATTACAGAGTGAAGAGGGTATAACAAGAAATAAATACAGACCAAGTCGATCTTTTCAGTCCAACACTCACCACTACCTTGATTTGTGGACACTGGAGAGGGCTCAGTCTAGGCTGTCTTAGTGACGTCCAGCTGCTATTCGCTGTGAGGGAGGGACTTGGACTCCAGACTTTTTCAAGGAAAGGATTAGTTAAAGGGCCACTGCTGAAATTCTATATACTTTTTAAATCATTCTACTGATGTTTGAGCCATTTTCTAGAAGGAGGTCACTGGTGTGGCACTGTAGGATCAGCACTGGACTGCTAACCACAAGGTTGGTGGTTCTAACCTTGGAAATCATATATAGGGTTGCAATGAGTAAAGACTAGACAGCACTTGAGACAGAACTTACTAGACAACAACAAATTTGTAAACCATTAAGATTACAACAGAGTATATACAGAAATAATTCATTTAATTCAATTAAAACTAAATGGACATAAAAGCAAACATTGTAAGTTATATCACAGTGCCCTGGTATGGTGCTGTAGAATATACACTGGACTGGTAAATGTAAGGTTGTCAGTTCAAACCCATTGACTGCTCCTTGGAAATCTTATGCAGGATCTCTATGAGTCAGAATCCATGCAACAGCACATAACAACAACAAGGTGTAAATTGGAGTTCCTGGATTGTGCCAACAGTTAAACACTCAACTACTACCTGAAAGATTGGTAGGAAAACAGGCCTGGTGACCTGCTTCTAAAAAGTCACAACCTTGGAAACTCTATGGAGCACATTTCTACTCTGACACACCTGTGGCCACTGTGAGTTAGAACTGACTTGATGAAAACTAACAACAGCTGTAAATAATACACGTATGGCAGATATCACTGAAAGGCATGGAGTTCCTGGGTGATGCAAATAGTTATAGCATTCTGCTGCGAGACAGTTTGGAGGTTGATTCCATCATGTAAAAAATATCTGGCATCTACTTTCCAAACTGAAAATCCAATAGAGCACAGTTCCACTCTGACACACATGGGGAGCTCCATGAGGTGGAATCTATGCAACACCAACTGGTTTACTAAGAGGCATATTATTATTGCTGTTGTTCATTGTCATTGACTCATATAGGTTTGCCTAAGGGAAATATCTGTCTACTCAAATAATTAAAACTACATACTTCTGAAATGGTTTTCTTATAGAGATCTAAGTTACTTAACAGAACTGGCTAACTGATTCTTGATACTATAAAATGTGGTTAAGTATTCTAGAGGCATGTGAGATGGTCTGGTTACTTCCATTTTAACTGTCCCAGAAGTTTAACCACTGTCAGCCTATTTTCCTTCATTTAGTGTCTTTCACCTAATGTGGAATTACTTTGTTCCCTGTAGAATGAGGTATAACTTCAAAACACAATTATGTATAAAATTTCAACTTCTCAAGAAAAAGTAGTAATTTTTAAAACTACAATATTTCCAAAAAACAGACTCACTCTGTATTTGGTTTACTGAGAGTTAACAAAATTAATGGTCTGTGGGTTTTATTGGAGTAAGAGTCACTGCACCTGAAATTCATAGCTACCTCAAGAATGATGTGCATATTCTACATGCTTAAATAGAGTCGGCCTTATTTTCTCTTGATCTGCAAGAGCAGATATACATCAGTGTTTTGCAGTTACTCAAGTTTTTCATATAAAACATCAAATTAAATTATATAAAATTGAAAAATCAACACCTTTATATGGTTCAGCCTTAATATATTGTGTTGAAAATTATTTAAACTTATAAATACAAAATCATTAAAATTATAAATACAAAATAATATAAGGGGACTTCAATGTTTGCAGAAAAATAGAATTAAAATAAAATAGAAGTTTGTCCACAAACTTTCTGAAGTCCCCTCACGTATTACAAATTGTCTATAAGTAAGTTTACATTTATAATATTAACATTATAGTTAATAAAGTTATAACATTTATATAATTATAAATATTGTATGTATAATAAAATCATATGATTAAAATAGTTCTGCGTACTTAGTAAAATATTCAGCCTAAATATATTTCAGAGTCCTGGTGTGGTGCTGTGGGTTAATGAGCTGGACTGCAAAGTCAGTTTTAACAAGTCAGCAGTTCAAGCTCACCAGCTGCTCCTTCGAAACTCTATACAGGGTTGTTATGGGTCAGAATCAACTTGATGGTACTTAACAACAACAACAACATGACTTGTAACTGACTTTTCCAAGGCAGTGAGTTAGGCTTTTTTTGGTACTGGACTGCTAACTGAAAGCTCAGTGGTTCAAATCCACCACCTGCTCCTAAGGGCAGAGTTCCTATAAGTAGCACTTAACAATAGCAACAATTTGACTTTTTAAAACTGAAACTTCCTTGGAGAAAGGCAGTATTTGTATTTGTTAGTTTGACCAACATGATTCTGTTTCATAAATCACTTTTTATAGCATTTAATTATATCAGAATATAGTCAATACAGTTTTGATACAAGCTTAAATTTTCAACTGTGTATATTCTCCATGATGCTCTGCACACAATAATGGGTGTTCAGTACGAATATATTGAATACATTGTTGTTGTTGTTATGTGTTTGGGAGTCGGTTCCAACTCACAGCGACACTGTACAGGGTTTCCGAGGCTACAAATCTTTACGGGAGCAGAAAGCCTCATCTTTCTCCCAAGGAACAGCTGGTAGTTTCGAACTTCTGACCCTGAGATTAACAGCCAGATTCGTAACCACTATGCTACCAGTTGTTGTTGTCAGGTGCCATCGAGTCTGAACCAGCTCTTAGCGACCCCATGCACAGAAGAACGAAACAATGTCCGATCCTGGGCCAACCTCACTACCGCCGCCACACTTGATGCCATCAATGATGCCACCTGGCCGATCCATCTCGTTAGGGGTCTTCCTCTTTTTCTCTGACCCTCCATCTTACCTAGCATGACATCCTTCTCCAGCAACTGTACTCTCCTGACAATATGTCCAAAGTATGAGAGACGAAGTTTAGCCATCTTGACCTCTAAGAAGCACTCTGGCTGCACTTCTTCCAAAACAGATCTATTGGTTCTTTTGGCAGCCCATGGCACTTTTAGTACTCTCCAACACCACAATTCAAAGGCATCAATTCTTCTACTATCTTCCTTATTCATTGTCTAGCTTTCACATGCATATGAGGTTATTGAAAATACCAGGGCGTGCATGGGTCAGGCGCACCTTAGTCCTCAAGCTGACATCTTTGCTCTTCAATACTTTAAAAAGTTCCTGTGCAGCAGATTTGCCTAATGCAATACGATGCTACCAGAGCTCCTTATTAAATACATTAATATTGCTGAAATGTACCAATTTCAAGGTGTTTTTCTGTTTTGCATAAAAATATCCAACATAAAAACATGAAACAGTGGTTAGAAAATTGTTAAATACATACTAAGTACTTTTCTCTCCACTTCTAGTTCCTTGGACACAATTTACATCAATATGAGTATGTACATTCCAGGCATGTTCACTGAATTCTGTAAATTAATTTCCTTTATCAGATATTGAGACTTTATTGTATTCCAGGTACAAAGACTAAGAAGAAGCCTGCAAGCAAATGATAGAACAATGATACAGACTTCATGAGGAAGCATAAAGTACTAGGAGGACACCTGAGTTCAGGGAAAGTCTATCAAGTACACAGAGGAAGCTTTAAAAAGGAGAAACACTAGAGGGTGTACTTTAAGGATAAGTGGAATCATAACCATTTTATTTTCAATGATGAAAATTAAATTTGAAATTATTCCATTAAAATTCAACCAGTAGTAAATGTAAAACTGATGATCTGCTCTGTAAACCTTTACTCAACTCCCAATAAAAAGTTATATATACATATATGTATATATATATGTATGTGTGTATGTATGATATAGGCATATATATATTGTTGTTGTTAGGTGCCATCGAGTCAGTACTGACTCATAGCGACCTTATGCACAGCAGAACGAAACACTGCCTGATAAATTCAACCAGTAAAATCTTGTGACCACATAAACACACAAAAGCATGAATGCATTGACCATGATTATATAAGCCAAATAAATCAAACACAGACATAAAATTTCCAATTTCAGATATTCAATTTATGCAAGGCAAAGGCCCCTCATCATTTATATACCTACAAAAAACACTATTTGCTTTCACTCACACCAAAATATTTTAACAACTTAAAAGGTACAGGTGGACTCCTGGTGCGACACTGTAGGATCAGCACTGGGCTGCAAACCACAAGGTCAGCAGCTCAAACCCACCAGTTGCTTGCTCCTCCCTTGGAAACCCAATATAGGGTCACTGAACAAATTCGATGGCATGTTAACAACAACACAGTCTATAAGTAGAGCTAAGTTTATAACTACTTGTTTGATAACAAATAAAATCACAATACAACAATAAAGTTCAGTCTAAATGTAGGGGAAGGTACAAGAAAATCAAAATCATTAAGAAAGAATACTATACTTCAAAAAGGAGTTGGGGATTGTCACTCACTATCTTCCCTTCTGACAAGTTTTTGTGCTAACTTCATGGCCACTAAAGACCAGCTCAAGTTCTCTCTTTCCTGACTCAAAGCTTAATTAACTTTAAAAAAATGGTTATTATTTCACATGTTCGTATTTAATTATTAGGCTTTAAAAGTAGGAACCATCACACTCTCTTAGTAGGGAGTATAAATTAAGACTCATAATAGGTTTTACATGCTTAACTGGACATAGTTACACACATTCTTTTAATTTTGTAATACATTTTACTAACTTTAATGAGTACAAGACAACAAAACTTCTTAAACAGAATCAAACAGTGCTACAATTAGGACATGTTTGTGAAGCGAAACTTTACCTCAATCCATAAAAAAGCATTGTGTTAGAAATGAAACTATTGGCTAACTTCAAGTAACATTCTAATTGCCTGTATTGAGACTCCCTTTAATGCTAGTCATTTTTAAAAGCCAATAGTAATAACATCTGAATTGTAATCCATCCACAAATGTAAAAATTTCCCTAATGTTTCCTTGTAAATAATAATAATAATAATTCTTCTCTTTTCTTCCTTTTAGGAAGCAAATTTATCTCTAAAAAGAAAGAAATGAAATATTTACAGAATCACTTGTTTATCTAATTGTATACTTTATTTACGACACTGATAAATATTTAAACAGTTGCGCTCTACAAGGGCAGGACTGTACTTAGTTCCATACGCAGGAATCCATCGGAGGCGCAGCCCGGGGAACAGAACACACTATTCAGGATTCCTCTCTTAACTGCGTGAACCCACGCCGTTTGGTCCGCGGGTTCTCCCAGTATCCGAGTAACCCAAAAATACTAGGGGCATTAAAAAATACATATATTCAATACTGTCTCCGTTACGTTTTTAGAGTTCGAAAATAAAACAAAAAATTACAATTAAAAAACAATCGACTCCAACCCCGCCATCCTGAGACAGTAGCCAGCCTCCCCAACGCCAATGGCTCAACTCACTGACATTGAAGTTCTCACGGCCCCGCCCATCGTTTGACAGTTAGCCAATGGCGTGCGAGTACTTTAGAAAGCGCGATGACGACAGCACAAACGCACGCGTGATGACGCATTGGCGTCGCCGTCTCCTAGGAGCGGTCCAGGGCACCGGTTTCAAAGTCGCAGGGCGGGCCAAGTGGACTTCCGCCGCTGGCCCCTGGCTTCTCCTCTGCCTTGGCGTCGTTCCTCGATCTGCAAGCGACGCCGTCACGGGACTGTCCTCCGGCTTCCTAAGCTTTCGTTTAGGTGGCCCGATACGACCCTGAGTGCCCTGCGGGACTCCTATGTCAACCCGTATCCCCTTCTCACCCCGGGCGGATTGGGGGAACGTGAGACAGAATACACCTGGCACAAATACTCACAGAACCTGAAATCTGAAGTCTCGCGCCAGGGCCAGTGACTGGGCTGTGATTCGGTCGAAGGCGGAGCAGCGGGGCTGTTGACGCCGCGTGAGGAGGATTCTGATTACACCGCTCCAGGGCTTGACAACCTCCGGTGCATTCCCTTAGTTTTGTTTTCCAGTCCCTTGAGTTCTGTATCTTTTTAAGGAAGACAGAGGTAGTGAAATCTCCAAACTAAAATTGGATTGATATGGCCACAGAAATCGACTTTCTAAGAGATCAAAGTAAGCTCCGTATTTCTTTACTGAGAGTTTCGATATGCATTGTTGACCAACTAATAATTTTTGAATGTCTGTTCGAACCATTTGCAAAAACAAGTTAGCTGCAGAAAGAGATTGGTGGTATACATAACTTGGTAATTACTTGTAGATTCCTTAAGCTTGCATAGGTCTCTGACTCTGCTAAGCATGTTTATTATGCTCCTCTCGTGTTCTTAAGAAATTAGAAGGCTGATGGCTAGGAAGAGTTTCCAAGTCTGCAGTCAAAACAGCTTTCGCCACTTGTTCAAAAGATATTTATAATATGGCTTTGGGTTTATGTGCCGGGTACTATGCAAGCATAGCTAAGATAAAGATCCTTTCTACCTGCCAAGACTTTAATTTTGAGAGGGAAATTAAGATAAATAACTGCTCTTTCCCTCAATTTCTTCTTAAGGTTGTTGGAATGAGTAAACGAGGATCAAACTATGTATGTAAAGGATTTAGAATAGTATCTAACATATAATAATGCCACCCCCCAAAAAAGAACTAATACAGAGATATTGTTAGCTAATGGCTAAGGAAGGTATCATTTGGTCCGAAACTAAATATTATACAAGTTAAGGAACTGTGTAGACATCACAAATGAAATGGTATTTGTAACGTTGAGGGAATTAGAAATAGGCTATATTATAGCTTTGCAAGGTTGACTTGAATGCAATAAGGAGGTTTATATATGATAATAACAGGTGAAATGGATGGGGTAAAATGGATCTAGATGGTGAAAGGCCTTTTCTGCTATGTATTAAGAAATTAGGATCATTGCACATGTTATTTGTTCTTAAGTGGTGTGGAATCAGTTCTGACTCATAGTGGCCATGAATAGGGTTTCCAAAGCGTGCCTGGTGGGTTTGAACTGCCAACCTTATGGTTAGCAGTCAAGTGTTTATCCTACAGGGCTATTAAAAGTAATTCCATGGAGAGCCACTTGAGAAAATTATGATTTGGAAAGTAACATATATTGTAGTAGAGTAAGATGTAGGTACAAAGTAGATTACAGTAAGTACACTAAAATTGAAGATTAAGGGATTTGAGATAAAGTAGGGGGTAGAGGACAACTCATATTTTTAGTTTGAGCAACATGAAAGGTTAGGAGAAAGATTCAGTGATTAAGAACTCTTGGGATTCAGTCAACTTAGATTTTTGTCCTAGCTGTAGCTCTTTCAAGCTCTTTGATCTCCAGCAACATAGTTAGCATCTCTGTGCTTCGCTTTTATGTAATTATTATGAAAATTATAATAACATGTTTTGTTATCATTGTTGTTGTTGTGTGCTGTGGAGCCCGTTCCAACTCATAGCGACCCTGTACAGGGTTTCTGAGGCTATAAATCTTTATGGGAGCAGAAAGTGTCATCTTTCTCCTGTGTAACAGCTGGTAGTTTTGAACTGCTGACCCTGAGGTTTGCAGCCGGATTCGTAACCACTACGCTACCAGAACTCCTTTATGTTATCATAATAACATAATACATAATAATCCTCATGGGATTGTTGTAAAAGGATTAAATGAAGATGATACAAATAAAGCACTTTGCATTGCTGTTGTTGTTAGGTGACATCCATTCAGTATTAATTTATAGCATCCTTGTGCACACAGAACAAAACATTGCTCTGTCCTGGCCAATTTCACAGTCCTTGCTACGTTTGAGCTGCTGCCACTGTGCCAGACCCATGTTGTTGGGGGTCTTCCTCTTTTTCTCTAACCTTCCACCTTACTAAACATGAAATCCTTCTCCAGGGACTAATCCCTCTTGACAATATGTCCAATATATGAGAGATGAAGTTTGGCCAACTTGGCCTGCAAGGAACATTTAGGCTGTACTTCTTCCAACATAGATTGATTTGTTATTTTGGCAGTCCATATACTTTCAATATTCTCCTCTAACACCATAACTCAAAAGCATCAATTCTTCAATGGTCTTCCTTATTCACTGTCCAACTTTTACATGCATATGAGGTTATTAGAAATAACATGGCTTGGGTCAGGTGCACCTTTAGTCTTCAAACTGATGTCTTTGCTCTTGAACAATTTAAAGAGGTCTTGTGCATCAGATTTGCCTATTACAGTACATCGTTTGATTTCTTGACTGTTGCTTCCATGAGTGTTGATGGTTGATTTGAGCAAATTGAAGTCTTCGACAACTTTAATTTTTTTTCCATTTATCTTGATGTTATTTATTGGTCCAGCGGTGAGGATTTTTGTTTTCTTTACATTGAGATGCAACCCATATGGAAGACTGTGGTCTTTGGTCTTCACTAGTATTTTAAGTCCTCTTCATTTTCATCAATCAAGATTGTATCATCTGCATATCCCAGGTTGTAAATGAGTCTTCCTCTAATCCTAATGCCTCGTTTTTCTTTATATAATCCGGTTTCTCAGATTATTTGCTCAGCGTACAGATTTAACAAATATGGTGAAAGGATATAACCCTGGCACATACCTTTCCTAATTTTAAATCATTTGGTGTTCACTTGTTCTGTTTGAAAAACTGCCTCTTGGTCTATATACAGGTTCATCATGAACACAATGAAGTGTACTGGAATACTTAATACTCTGCAGTGTTGTCCATCCACAAAATTGAAAGCCTTTGCATAGTCAATAAAGCACAGGTAAACATCTGTCTGGTGTTCTCTGCTTTCAGTGAAGATCATCTAATACCAGCATTGGTATCCCTTGTTCCACAGCTTCCTCTGAATCTGGCTTGAACCTTTAGTGGTTTTCTGTCAATGAATATGGTTGCAGCCATTTAAAAATTATCTTTAGCAAAATTTTACTTACATGTGATATTAATTAATGGTATTGTCTGATGACTTCCACATTCCATTGAGTCACCTCTCTTTGGAATGGGCAGAGATATGGATCTCTTCCAGTCAATTGACAAATTTTTGCCATAGATGAGTGAGTGCCTCCAGTGCTGTATCAGTGTGTTGAAAGATTTCAGTTTATGTTCCATTCATTCCTGGGGCCTTGTTCTTTGTCAATGCTGTCAGTATACCCTGGACTTCTTCCTTCAGTATCGTTGGCTGTTTATCATATGCTCCCTCTTGAAATGGTTGAACAGTGACCATTTCTTTTTGGTACAGTGACTCTGTATTCCTTCCATCTTTTATTGATGCTTTCTGCATCATTCAGTATTTTGTCAATGGAATCCTTCAATATAGCAAGTTAAGGTTTAAATATTTTCTTCTCTTACCTCAATTTCAGAATTGTTGAATGTGTTCTTCCCTTTTGGTTTTCTAACTCCAGGATTTTGCACATTTTGTTGTAATATTTGACCTTGTCTTCTTGAGCTGCCATTTGAAATTTTCTATTAAGCTCTTTTGTTGTTGTTGTTAAGTGCTGTCGAGTCGGTTCCGACCCATAGCAACCCTGTACAGGGTTTCCGAGGCTGTAAATCTTTACGGGTTAAGCTCTTTTACATCCTCATTTATTCCATTTGCTTTAATTTCTCTATGCTGGAAAGCAAGTTTCAGAGTCTTTTCTGACATACATTTTGTTTTTTTCTGTCATTCTTGTCTTCTTAATGACCTTTTGCTTTCTTCCTATATGATGTTCTTGATGTCATCCCACAAATCTTCTGGTCTTCAGTCTTTAGTGTGTAAATATATCAAATCTGTTCATTAGATCTCAAAATTCAGGTTGGGTATATTCAAAGTCATATTTTGGTTTTCGTGGACTTGTTTTAGTTTTCTTTAGCCCCATCCTGAACTTGCATATGAGCAGTTAGTGGTCTCTTCCACAGTTTGCCCCTGCCCTTGTTTTGGCTGTTAATTTGGAGCTTTTTTCCCACTGTTTCTTTACACAGATGTAGTCAGTTTGATTTCTGTATATTCCATCTGATGAAGTACATGTGTATAGTTGTCTTTTATGTTGTTTAACAGAAGTATTTACAATGAATAAGTCATTGGTCTTGTAAAATCCTATCATGCAATCTCCAGTATCATTTCTATCGTCAAGACCATATTTTCCAACTACTGATCCTTCCTCTTTGTTTCCAAACTCTGCATTCTAATCGCAAATAATTATCCATGCATCTTGATTGCATGTTTGATCAATTTCAGACTGAAGAAGTTGTTAGAATTCTTCAATTTCATCATCAGTGGCTTTAATCATTGGTGAGTAAGTTTGAATAATAGTGGTATTAACTGATATTCCTTGTAGGATTATGGGTATTATCCTATCACAGACAGTGTTATAGTTCAAGACAGGTCTTGATATATTCTTTTTGGTGATGAATGTGACACTGTTCGTCCTTAATTTATCATTTCCAGCATAGTAAACCATGTGATTGTCAGATTTAAAATGTCCATTTTGAATGTCCATTTCAGCTCAGTAACGTCTAGGATATCGATGTTTATGCATTCCATTTAATTTTTGACAATTTCCAATTTTACTAGGTTCATACTACATAACATTCCAGGTTCCAATTATTAATGGATGTTCACAGCTGTTTTTCTTCATTTTGAGTTGTACCCCATCAGCAAATGAAAATCCTGAAGGCTTTACTCCATTCGCATCATCATGGTCAACTCTGCTTTGAGGAGGCACTTCTTCCTCAGTTGCATTTTGAGTGCCTTCCAACCTGAGGGTCTCATCTTCCGGTACTATATTTGACAATATTCTGGTGCTCTTCATCATGTTTTAGTATTCAATACTCTGGTGCTGACAGTGTTCCACTGCTATTCATAAGGTTTTCAGTAACCAAATATTTGGAAGTAGTCCATCTCTTCTTCATCCTAGTCTGTCTTCCTCTGGAAGTTCATCTGAAACCTGTCCACCATGGGTGACCGTGCTGGTTTTTAAAATACCTTTGGCATAGCTTCCAGTATCACAGTAATATGCAAGCCACCACAGTATGACAAACTTACAGATGAGTGGTAGACTGCAGAATGTCTGGCATGTATTAAGTACATATTATCTGAAGTTATTAATGATACTATAATTACACTTTAACATTAGCATTATTTCTTAGTTTTGAAATCCCCATCCTATATGGAGTACTTGCTACTCACCATCTTTGTGGTGTGGGACAGGGATTAGATGGTGAGGAATTTGACTAGAGCAGAGAGAGTATCCTGGTGGATACTGTGGGTTAATGCGCTGGACTGCAGGATTTGAACCATAAGGTTGGCAGTTCAAGGTCACCAGCCCCTCCTCAGAAACCCTATACAGGGTCACTATGAGTTGGAACCAACTCTATGGCATTTAACAACAGCAACAAGGAGAGTACCAGGAGTCCTGGTATGGTGAGGTAGGATTAGCACTGGACTACAAGATCAGTTTGAATTGCAAAGTTGATGATCAAACGCTCCATTTACTCCTTGGAAACCCTATACACGGAGGGTTACGATGAGTCAGAACTGATTCCATGGCACTTAACAACAACAGGAAGAGTATCAAGGCTGTCAGAAGCTTTGAATCTTAGAGGAATGTGATAACCAGATTTCTTAGATAAAATTGAGATCCAAGTTTTTTGAGAGAAATAAAACAGTCAAAACATAGTAAGTCATTTCTAGAGAAATGAGTTGTAGTTCAGAAAGACAAGTTGGAGAAGAGAATCTCAGACAGAAAAAGGAAAGGTTCAAAAACATGAAATAATGCTTACCCAGGAATTGGGTTTTGTTTCGTATATGACCTTCTCTTTTTTTCTCTTAACTGGAACTAAATCTCCAGTTCAAAGGTGGTGATTTATCCCATAAGGAGGACCACCAGAACACTTTTACCTCCTATCTTTTACCTCTGATATTTTCTACACTGATTTCTGTTTATCTTGATTGCCTCTTTTCATTTGTCCCACTTGGATTTAGTATCTCACCTCAAGACAGCTTCGTTCTTCTCAGTTGACAACCCCACAGGACCCTGACTTAGATCATTACAGGCAGACCTTTTAGATTTTGTGGGATTTGCTTTTAGTCCACTGCAGTAAAGTGAATCACAGAAATTGTTGGTATCCCAATGCCTAGAAAAGTTATATTTAATATATAATGCCATCTATTGAGGGCATTAATGAAAAACTTTAAAATAATATGATAAATGCCAAAATATGAGAGACGTAAGAGGAGCACATGCTGTTGGAAAAATTATGCTGTTCGACTTGCATAATGCAGGGTTGCCTTAAACCTTTAATTTGTCAAAAATGTGATATCTGCTACGTGCAGCAAAGCAAAATTGCAATAAAAAATGAGGTGTGTTTGTATTGCTTTAGTTTTCCATATCACGAACATAATTCGACTTCTAGTGGAAGTGTACCATTTCAGTGTACCGTTCTTCACCTCCAATTGGTAAGGAAGATCTGATAATCTTTAGGAACTTCCTGGAGCAGAAGTTTGAAATTTTGATGACTTTAAATTCATCTGCTTGTTTATTTATAGATTGTAGTTTTGGTCTCATATCTGAAAAATCTTTCTTTGCCTAAGGCTGCAGTGATTCTTATTCTTCCCTATATTTTCATCTGGCTTTATAGTTTTAGGCTTTACATATAGGTCTAGAATCCATTTTGAGTTAAATTCTGTATAAGTTGTGATAAGGGTCAAGGTTCTTTTTTCCTTTTGTTGCTCAATTGAATAAAGAACAACTTTTCTCCATTGAATGAAATTTGTACACTTATTATAAGTTAATTGTCCATATGTGTGTGGATCTACTTCCAAATTCTGTTTTACTTCATATAACTTTTATCTGGACGTCAAAACTGCAATGTTTATGACTATGGTAGCTTTCCCACAAACTTTTAGAAGTTTCCCCATGTATATTCACAATTAGCTTCATTTTGTGTTCATCCTAGCAATAACAGGATAGTTTGGCATTATAAAATGTATTCATTTAATTAACTATATTAACAGATAGAAAGAAAGAACAAAACACCTAGGACTATCTCAATTTTTGTTGAGAATATATTTAATAAAATTCAGTTCCTGTACTTGATAAACTGTTTTTAACAAACTAGTACTAAATATGCAACTTCCTTAATCTAATAAATCATTTTTGATACAAATGTACAACAATCGTTATGTTTTTGTTGTTGCCAAGTGCCATAGTGGCAGTTCCAACCCATAGCGACCCTGTATAGGGTTTCTGAGGAGTGTCTGGTGAGCTTGAACCACCGACTTTGCAGTTCAAACCGACCTTGCAGTCCAGCGCATTAACCCACAGTGCCACACCAGGACTCCAATCATTGTACACAGCTGAAAAACAGGAAAAATGTTTCCTTCTTAGATGTTCATATCAACACAGTAAGACAAGAAAAACAAGTGACAGGAATAAACATCTCAACAAAAGGAATCAGTATCATTGTTTGTACACAATAGAATTATCTACATAGAAAATTTAAGAAAGCTCATGCCATATGACTAGCACTGGACTGCACACCACAAGGTCTGTGATCCAAGCCTGCCTGCTGCTGCTCCTTGGGAGAAAGATGAAGCTTTCTGCATAACAGGGTCACTATAAGTCAGAACCAACTTGACAACACTTAAAAACAACAAATTAGATTATTGGTACAAATAATAGAGTTTTTTTAGTGTTGCTGGATTTAAGATGAATATGGTTCAGTGGTAGAATTCCCACTTTCCGTGCAGGAAAACTAGATTCGATGCCAGTGCACCACATGTGTAGCCACCTCCTCTCTATCTGTGAAGGCTTATTTGTTGCTGTGATGCTGAACAGATTTCAATGGAATTTTCAGATTAAGAGATGCACTAGGAACGAAGGCCTAGTGATCTACTCCAAAAAATCAGACAGTAAAGCTCAATGGCAGTCTAGTACACAGCTAAGCATGGGGATGGAGCTGTTATTGTGAAGTGCTGTCGAGTTGGTTTCGACCCATAGCGATCCTGTGTAGAGTTTCTGAGGAGTGATTGGTGAGCTTGAACTGCCGACCTTAACATTTCAAAACTATTTTGCAGTCTAATGCATTAACCCACAGGGCCACACCAGAACTCCAGGGGATGGAGTGGGACTGGACAATTGAGTTGTACTAGAAGTAGTGTTCTGGTGTGGTGTTGTTGGTTAATACACTGGACTGCAAAATCAGTTTGAACTGCAAGGTCGGCAATTCAAGCTCATCAACCACTCCTTGGAAACCCTATACAGGTCTTTATGGGTCGGACCCAACTCGATGGCACTTAACAGCAGTAGCAGTGTTGGGCTCCTGGTGTGGCACTGTAGGATCAGCACTGGACTGAAAACCACAAGGTCAGCAGTTCAAACCCACCAGCTGCTCCTTGGAAACCCTATACAAGGTCACTATGAGTCAGAACGACTCAATAGCACTTAATAACAAATGTAACAGTGTTAGAACTGCTGATTGCTGTGTGTTAGAAGTAAGATATACCTTCATCCTCCAACCTTTTACCAATTTACACTAGCTGTACATCCCACGTCAGATTCTACTTCTCTTGTGGCATGGTATTTTTGTTGCAATGGCCATACAGAATTTACAGACCATACTTAAAAGTAGAATTTGGGATGGTAGGCAAATCTGGAAGGCTCTCCTGAAGTGGAAAACACATCTCTTCTTCAGTGCAGGACAGTTCTCTGAGCTGCTTTTAGCAAGCAAGCAGCCCCTTTGTTCTGCTGTTCACACCCTCTCTCAGTCTTGCAGGCCCCTCTTAGCCCCCTCAAGCCAGCCACCTCTAAGTCCCCTCAGGACAGGTTTCTCTACCTTTGGTCTAACTGCCGTTGACCTCTCTGCTGCTAACTGACCCAACTCATAGCCAGTGTTGTAGCAGTTTTACTGAGATTTCTTAACTGATTCCTAGCAGCAGGCTTTTGCCATTAACAATGACTCTGATGCAGAATGACTTCTGGGCCTGTCACCACCAACTCTGCTGCAGGACCTCTTCCATCCCTGTAACTATTTTCAATGTTAACAGATCTTGACCCATATTGCAGTTCTTTTAGGAGGCTCCTCATTTCCTGTCTCTTTGCTTTTTCTCTTTTCTTGCCTCTCTTCTTTTTCTCCTTTATGCTTCATAAAGCTCTGAAACCTCTGTGGGGCTGCTATGTAAGCAAACTCCATTTCAGTTTCAAGACTTGGCCATCTTAGTAGCACAGCAAACTTGACAAATCCCCTGGGTGGACCATAGTTATCACATTTGCATATTCTATAGTATATTGACCCAGCCTTCTGCAAACTGCATAAAATAGGCCAATCACAGAGCAGGCTGCTGCTTAGGACCAGACAAAAAGTACTAACCCATCAAGTTATCCATAGCTTACTCAGTAAATGTCAATCAACCTAGATGAAAGTAACAAACCCTCTGGGGCAAAGGTGACTCCTTGGTATTAAGGGGAAAATCTCTCAAGCTGTTTTCCCAAAGAACCATGGTAAAGGCCATGTAAAGGAACTCATTTCAGCACAGCAGTATTTTGTTCCATTGTATATGGGTTCACCATGTTGGGTGCCGATTCCATGGCAGCTAACAATAAGAACAAACATAAATCACGAGTGACCCTATATACCAGCAAATATAATTGTGCACCATTAAGGTGATTCCAACTCAGTAATGATCCTGTATGACAGAATTTTTTAAAAAAATTATCTTCCACAAAATTTTAATTATCTTCCACAAAATCATGAGGTATTAATGATATTATTTGATGATTTATGCATTCCATTGGGTCACCTGTCTTTGGAATGGGCACAAATATGAATCTCTTCCAATGAGTTGTCCAGGAGCACTTTCAGTGCTGCATCAGTTTGTTGAAGGATTTCCTATGAGGCAAATGTCAGGTGTACCTCCATTCTACAACCTTCATCCCTCCCACAACATTGTCCCTCCCATAGCATCCTTTTTTGCTGTGTTCAATATTCTGTTGTAATGGCCACACTGACAAACTCTGACGGACTCCACGACTATGGAGTTTATTAAGGAAGTGAACAGGGTACAACATTATAAATAATTCAGAATGCGGCAGTTCTCCAGTCAGGAATGCCTCTTCTCTGCTGTATTTCAGGCTCACCTTGCTTTTGTCTTGATCATCTCAACCATGTGGTCCTTTGGCCTCTACCCCCATTGGGCAAGTACTACAAAGCCTTATTTTCCTGATTCTTCCTCTTTGTTTCCAACCTTTGCATTCCAATCACCAATAATTATCAATGCATCTTGAGTACATGTTAGATCAATTTTGGACAGAAGAAGTTTGTATAATTCTTCAATTTCATCATCACTGGCGTTAGTTTGGTGTATAAATTTGAAGAATGGTTGTATTAACTGGTCTTCCTTGTAGGCATATAGATATTATCATGTCACACTGACAGTGTTGTACTTCAAGATGGATCTTGAAATTTTTTTGATGATGAATGTAACACCATTCCTTTCCCATTTGTCATTTCTCACATTGTAAACCATGTGATTGTTAGATTCAAAATGACAAATACCAGTCCATGTCTCCTCACTGAAGCTTATAATATCAGTGTTTATGCATTCCATTTCATTTTTGATAACTTTTCCATTTTCCTAGGCTTATAGTTCATATATTCTATGTTCCCATTTTTCATGGATTTTTACAACTGTTTCTCCTCATTTTGAGTTGTGCCCTATCAGCAAATGAAGGTCACAGAAACTAGCATTCATATCATCATGGTCAACTCTACTTTCAGGAGGCAGCTCTTACCTAGTCATATTTTGAGTGTCTTACTATTTGAGGGGCTCATTTTCCTACACTACATCAGACAGTATTCTGGTGTTCTTAATCATGTTTCAGTATCCAGTATTCTGGTGTAAGCAGACAGTGTTCCACTGCTATTCATAAGGTTTTCAGTGACTAACAATTCATAAGTAGTCCCTCTGTCCTTCTTCCTAGTTAGTCTTTGTCTAGGAACTCATCTGAAACCTGTCTACTATAGGTGACTCTGTTTGTATTTAAAATAACAATGGCGTAGCTTCCAGCATCACAGTAACACACAAGCCACCTCAGTATGGCAAATTGGCAGACGAATAGTGGAGTAAAGCTTATAAGGAGAAGTTTATATCTAGGAAATGGCTTGCACAGTTGCTGTGGTGGACATAACCCAAGCCCATGGGTCAGATGAATCAAGATCAGCAGGTCATCAACAGGCTGTCTGGTTGGGCAGGTAAGATTATAGGCTGCTGACTACTCCCAGAATCAGTAGGCCATAGAGTAGGCCACTGTCTCATATCCAAAGAACCAGAGGTTGAATGATAAGCCAGATTCAGATTTCATCATACAGTTAGTTGATTACATGTGAAACAACTGTTGAACTGTGAAACTACTGAGAATTCTGGCTTAAAGTTGACACAAAACCTTAGCTATCACAGCCCCTAAATTGAATAGAACCCAAATATCTGTCAAAAGAGGAGTAAATAAACGCATATATTTTAAACTAGAATAATCTACAGCAATGAAATGAACAAACTACATCTTGTAAAATATAGATAACTCTCAAAATCATGTTTAAAAAACACAGGAGGATATGCTATATAAGATTCCATGTATATAGTGTTCAGAGGCAAAATGAAATAAGATGCATAAAGACCTATATCCTAGGCACTGTCATTGGTGTTATTAAGTACCATTGAGTCAATTCTGACCCATAGCGACCCTGTATAGGGTTTCCAAGGAGCAGCTGGTGAGCTTGAACCGCCAGCCTTGCAGTTCAAAGCAACTTTGCAGTCCAGCGCATTAACCCACAGCGCCACACCAGGACTCGTGTTATTGGTGTTAAGTGTTGTGTAATTTGTTTCAATTCATAGTGACCCTATATAAAGATTCCAAGGAGTGACTGGTGGGTTTGAACTACTGACCTGGGGTTTAGCATTCCAGTGTTTATCGTACAGCACAACACTATCCTAGGAATTAGTGAGCTGAAATGGACAAGTATTGGCTATTTTGAATTGGACAATAATGTAGTTTACTCTGGCGGCAACGTCAAATTGAAGAGGAGTGGAGTCATATTCATCTTCAAAATGAGCCTTTCAAGATCTGTCATAAAGTATAGTGTTGTCTGTGATAGTGTAATATCAGTAAGCTAGATTAAAGACCAATTAACAACATTATTATTCATATTTTCTTACCAAACTCTAAAGCCAGTGATGATGAAATGGAAGAATTCTGTTAACTTTGCCAGTCTAAAATCAATCAAACATGCAATCAGAATGCATTGGTAAGTACTGGTGGTTGGAATGAAAAAGTTGGAAACAAAGAGGATAGATCAGTAGTTGTAAAATATGGCCTTGGTTATAGAAATAGTACTTAAGGTCTCATGATAGAATTTTGCTACACTGATAATGTATTCATTGCAAATACCTTTTATACAACAACATAAATGGACACTATATACGTGGACATCATGCCATAGAATACACAGGAATCCAATTGACTACATCTGTAGGAAGAGATAATGTGAAACCTCAATATCAACAGCTAAAATAAGGTCAGGGGCTGACTGTGGAACAGAATATCATTTACCCAGATGCAGGTACAGGCTGAAACTGAAGAAAATTAAATCCACAAAAGCCAAAATGTGACCTGGAGTATATATACAATACCTAAATTTACATGTTGTCTCAAAAACAGATTTGATACATTAGACATTAATGATAGAAGATCAGAGTTATGAATGACATCAAGAATATCATACATGACGAAAGCAAAGATCACTGAAAGACTAGAAAGAAAAAGAAAAGACCAAAATGAAGTCAGAAGAAACTACAAAATCTGTTCTCCAGCATAAAGAAGCTAAAGCAAATGAAGGAATTGAGGAAGTCAAAGAGCTGAATAGAAAATTTCAAAGGGCAACTCGAGAAGACAAAGTCACGTATTATAATACAATGTGCAACATCTGGATTTTTGTTTTATTTACATTGACGTGCAACCCATACC